>NC_137109.1:37986189-38435889 GCF_949357685.1 Gobio gobio
GTGTGTGTGTGTGTGTGTGTGTGTGTGTGTGTGTGTGTGTGTGTGTGTGTGTGTGTGTGTGTGTGTGTGTGTGTGTGTGTGTGTGTACATGTCAGAGAGTAAGAGAGGTCAGTGACAGAAGGTTAACCATGATGACTATGCTAATGGAAGTCAAACGGCATTTAGTAGCTGTTAACCCTTGCTGATCACAGTCAACTGCATGTCACAAATAAAAAGAGAAAGGCTAATGGGGAGAAAGCCTGTAGTGTGGAGGTGATCCCAGGACTGATGTGGCTGATTCAAGGGGTAATTGTCCCATTTCAGGATCTAGGTAATGTTAATCACATTTGTGATGTCATCTGCGTGTGCCACCCAGCTAGGTTAGCCTGACGCAAACCGTAACATGAACATTTACCATTAGCAGCTGCCACACACAGAGCAAACACAAATACAACCTATTCAGAGAGGACACAACCTGGTGTTTTTACCAACCTGGTCTCATTGGAAAAACGTACCTTTAGCAGCATTTTTTGCAAAACGCAAAATACGTACCAATACATGGGGCACAACCTAGCACTTTTTGACTTTCTCAGTTTGTGTAAATTCACTTGGAATTTATAGTATTTTCTTTTTTTCACACATTAATTTCACACGTCTAGTACAATTATGTGGTTTTGTTTCATTAAAACAGTGTATACTTTTTTTCTTCTTTCTCCCCAAAAGAATGGAAGTGAAATGTGACAACATGCCCCATAGTACATTGTAACATGTGAGGGGCACATTGTAACACAACACGTCTTAAAATGTATCTGATATAATAAAAATAAAAAAAAATATCCAAGACAAACTAAAATATTTTGTCAATAACATTCAATGAGTTAACTTTTTGGCATTTTTTAATCATTAAAAATAAATTCATTTTTGAATTTGACAACAAAAACACCAAAAAACACAGCTATAGTTCAAAACAAGCCAATACTGAATACTTTCTCATTTCAGTGATATCATAGTGTTGATATGGCAACTAGTAAATACACTAAGTTTCATCATGTTGAAGTTTTAAACAATGTGTGTTCCCCGCTCGCCCCTACATATCGAAAAAACTAAACACGCTTTTAGCACCACTCACTAGACATTTCATTTTTTAAAACTGTCGCAAAATGTGCACAACACAACGTATTTTGGTTTTTGCCCCAATGCTTTTGGACATTAGCTTGAAACATGGGTACGGACATGTTTATGTACCGAGGGGTCATGGTTTGGATAATTTGCATGGTCTGGTTAGCCCTTGGTGGTAGATACCGTAACTACACAACTTGGCTACAAAAATGGACTTGTTTGAGTGTGTAGGTGTTTACTGCTTTTATTTGTAGATCAAACATGAGGAATCAAGCCCTGTTGGATGAGTAGCAGGCTTGGCAGGTAAAGTGATTTGCCTGTTTTGTGTATTATTCAAAATGCTCTCGCCACAATTTGTTCAAATGTGGTTTCTTTTTTAAACTAATCAAAGTGTTTGGTAGGAGATAAAGAGAAAGGAAGAGCAAAAAGAGAAAAATAGAGGGAGGGATGAGAGGGTCTATAAGAGAGGAGTCATTATGGGTATCCAGCTATTGATCTCAAGTGGGAAATTGTAATTCATCATGTCTGACCTTTGATCTCCAGGTGGTGTGGATGAGGGCTTGAAAAGGATGACAGATTGCATTTGCTCAATTTGTTGTTGATTGTAATTGACATTAAAAACATTTATAGACATAATTAACAAGTAGTACATGAAACACTCTGCTAAATGTAGAAGGGACAGAGCAGGTTCCTTTTTTCCTCCACCCATAAATAGAGTCCACAGAAACTCATTCTTTTTTGTCAGTATTCTTAATGGCAAATGCTATTTGCACCCCAGTGTAAGTGATGACTGTGCTATTGCAGGTAATTTTGACCCACTGTAGACTGGTCCGCCGGATTTAAACAAGTAAAAAATTAAAACTGTTTATCCTGAAACTTCATGACATCCTGCACAGATGTGATCTGAACATGCTCAATTGCAAATAGCAAATCATGACTCGAGTTGTTATTTGTCATGGAGGGTCAATTTAATGAAGTCAAAATCAATGCTGGATCTCCGATGGTGACAGCACAGTTGGTATAACAAATATAAAATACAAAAGATAGAGAATAAAGAGAATGTATAGAATTTTACATTATCATATAATTTGTATTAAATGTTTAACTTTAGTGTTTTCTTTTCCTGCGCATTTTAATGTTGGGTAACACTTTATTTCACAGTGTCCCTGTTATACATTTTACAAGTAGTTACTATAGTAATAACATTCAGTTATGCATAGTTACATGCAATTACCTTAAGCCAAACCTTAACCCTACCCCTTATATAGTAAGTACATATAGTTAATTACTATTACTTAGTAATTAATTGTATAAATACACAATTTTTTAAACTGCATTTACATTACATTTACATCTATTCATTTACCAGATGCTGTTATCCAAAGCCTTTTATAAATTAAACTAACATGTGAAGGGAGCAGAATAGGACAGTGTTGTATTGTTGGGAAGAAAAAAAGCACGAATGAGATGAAGAGCATTGCTTACATACATATGGAAGCAAAACAGCAACTAGGCCACGAAGTGGTAGGCCACATAAAATCACAGAGTGGGGTCAGCACATGCTGAGGCACACAGCGCGCAGAAGTCACCAACTTTCTACAGAGTCAATAGCTACAGACCTCCAAACTTTGTGTACCCTTCAGATTAGCTCAAGAACAGTGTGTAGAGAGTTTCATGGAATGGGTTTCCATGGCCGAGCAGCTTCATCCAAGCCTTACATCACCAATCAGATGCAGTGGTGTAAAGCACACCTCCACTGGACTCTAGAGCAGTGGAGACGTGTTCTCTGGAGTAATCCGATGGATGAATCTGGGTTTGGCGGCTTCCAGGAGAACGATACTTGCCTGACTGCATTGTGCCAAATGTAAAGTTTGGTGGAAGGGAGATTATGGTGTGGGGTTGTTTTTCAGAGTTTGGGTTTGGCCCCTTCGTTTCAGTGAAAGGAACAATTTATGCTTCAATAACAAGACATTTTGGACAATTTCATGCTCACAAATAAGATTTTTTTTTTTTAAATCCCATAAACACACTCCTAAACCTTGTGGAAAGCCTTCCCAGAAGATTTGAAGCTGTTACAGCTGCAAAGTCAATACCATATTAAACCCTACAGATTAAGAATGGGATGTCATTAAAGTTCATGTGCATGTAAAGGCAGGCGTACCAAAACTTTTGGCAATATTGGGCTTTTTTGCCATTTTATTCCGACAGTGGGAGTATAGGAAGCAACAGGGAGAGGAGTGGGAGGGGTTGGGATCAGAAAATGTCACAAGCCGGATTGGAAGCAGGGTCGCCTGCACATAAGTGTCACTGAGCAAAACATTGGAACACAAGCGCTACCCTCCAGGCTATGTCTCAGATGTCAAATATGCATTTTGTCTGTCTCCACCTGACTTCTGGGTGCAAATATCTGCACTTTGTTTCCAGACCAATTTATGCATCAGTGCAAAAAGTCACACTGATTCTTTATTCACTACAACAATTGCATTTTGTGAAATACAAGTGAGTTATTAAGTAGTGAGCTATTAAGGCCAGTTCACATCAAGAACAATATTAGCGTTCTCAACAACAGGCAATAAAGTTCTGCTTATTTTAAGCACTTGCTGCAGTTTTGTCATCTGCGAATTTAGATGCATGAGCTTCTCTACAAAAGACACAAATTCAAACCTCATAATATAACAGCCCTTATGAGGTAATGTCAAATACAAGTTGTGCCTTTGTTACAATATACATATTACAATATACACAAATCAGGCATAAAATTATGACTATTTCCTAATATTGTGTTGTTCCCCCTTTTGCTGTCAAAACAGCCGTTGAGGCATGGACACTGAATGTGTGCTGTGTTATCTGGCACCAAGATGTTAGCATCAGATCCTGTAAATTGCGAGGTGTGGCCTCCATGGATCAGACTTGTTTGTTCAGCACATCCCACAGATGCTCTATTGGATCGAGATCTGGGGAATTTGGAGGCCAAGTCAACACCTAAAAGTCGTTGTTGTGCTCCTCAAATCATTCATGAACCATTTTTTCTTTGTGACAGTACATTATTTTGCTGAAAGAAGCCTCATCCACCAGGGAATACCATTTCCATGAAAGGGTGTACATGGTCTGCAACAATGCTTAGGTAGGTGGTACGTGTCAAAGTAAAATCCACATGGATGGCAGGACCCAAGGTTTCCCAGCAGAATATTGTCCAAAGCATCACACTGCCTCCGCCAGCTTGCCTTCTTCCCACATGCATCCTGGTGCCATGTGTTCCCCAGATAAGCGATGCACATGCATCTGGCCATCCACATGATGTAAAAGAAAACATGATTCATCAGACCAGGCCACCTTCTTCCATTGCTCTGTGGTCCAGTTCTGATGCTTACGTGCCCACTGTTGGCGCTTTTGGCAGTGGACAGGGGTCACGTTGGGCACCTTGACTGGTCTGCGGCTATGCAGCCCCATACGCAGCAAACTGTGATGCACTGTTTATTCTGACACCTTTATATCAGAACCAACATTAACTTCTTGAGCAATTTCAGCTACAGTAGCTTTTCTGTTTAATCGGACCACATGGGACAGCCTTCGCTCCCCAAGTGCATCAATGAGCCTTTTTAACCCTGGAGTGCAAGCTTGGTGGGCGCAGAGACAGCATAGGGCACCCTTTACCCACACTTCCTTTGGCTTTGAGTTGCCAAATGGCTCCATACAGACAAAAATGTTCAATGTCTAGAATCCTCACCACTGGCTTTTAACATTATTTTTGCAGCTGATCTGACTGACCTGTCTGAAACCTCATCAATTCCTTTTTTTTAACACATCTACCTTTCTTTCTTTTCCACTGTCTAGACATTCTGTAAGATTATTAGAAATAAACCATTTCTTAGTTCTATGTAAGGGGATGGTTGTAACACTTTTTAAAGATGTGTTATAACCCACCCACCCCTGTCAGTCAGAGTTTATCTAGCTGAATGAGCGCAATGTTTTGAATTTAATAGGTTAAAACTGCATTACATTTTGCCTGAGAAACTATAATTGAATCTAATATAAGTAATATGATTTTATCTGCAAAAGTTTAAGTACTAAAATTATTTTTACCTCATTATTACCTTTTTTTTTTCTTTGTAAAATCTTCATGTACATTTACAACCTTGACAACCATTCATATGGGATCTGGGAGGAAGCTTATAGCTTATAACTCCTGGCTTATCCATAGCTTATTACAAATCTCCCCATGTTACAACCCAGTCTCCCCTATTATCCCCTATATAAGAGTGTGAACGTCCTTTACTTGCATTTTGAAGAAAAAGAAAAAACAACATTGTTTACTCAAATGGCCATTCATTTTGTTGAATTCCACATTCTAGCTGTTTTTACCATATTTCATCCTCACTGCAGTCAGGATAGTGCTGGAATCTTTAAAATAAACAAAGCTAATCACCAAGTGCCAAAATCATCATGAGCTTTCTTGGCACCAGTCTCCAGTAACCTTTCTATGACCTTTCTCTAAGGAAAAAACTATTTGGCCAAATTAAGAGGCAGCAAATTCTCAAACTGCAGGGCACCCAGGCATAATTTTTCTTGCAGTCTTATGTTTGGTAAGCACAGCGAGCAGTAGCACTGCTGTGAAACGACATTAGCACTGTTTATTTGCCTATATACTTGTTTATAGAGAGATAGTTCCGCAGTCTCATGAGATTTTCAACAGACACATCAAGCTACAAGCGGCACAATATTTTGTTAGTCACTGAGATGAAATACTCCAAGGATGGGATCATGCCATATGCATGTGCGCTGTTCCAAAACCTAGCTATGTATATATCTGTCTGTCTGCCTCTGTCTGTAATGCTACTTCATTACTCTCAAATATAACCCTCTGAAGTCTGAGCTGTTTTGGGGCCCTTTAGAAATTTAGACATGCTCTGACATTTGTGCCCTTTTCAGTTGCTTATAAACATATTAATGGCAAAAGTGTCATTACACTGTATTCTGCACAAACTGGGCTACCATACTATGAGAGCAACATGTATGTACATGCTTGAGTTTTTGAGAGAATAACGTTTATGCATGTTTTTTAAAAAAAAAACTAAAAATTTAAGTCACTGAATTAAATAGTCATTCTGCATCCTGTTTACAACTTCAATTCAAGTTGAATTCAAATTCAGGAAAATAATACATTAGTTCTGAATGGTACACAACTGTAATTAGAGTCCATTAGCTTAGCAAAATGCTAACGTCATACTTTATTGAGCATAATTTGTGCGGCGCTTAGAAAATTGGTTTGGTTTGGTGCAGAATGCTTTGGTGTAATTCAGAGAGTTGGGAACAAAGATTTATGAGGAGGAAGCCAGAATAAAGAGTTCTCGTCTGCTAATCGTGGTTCTTCATATCTGCCTATTATCTGAGAAAGAAGAATTGTTCTGATAGCAGATGCTGAGTAACATTTGATGAGCTTAACAAATAACATTTATCAGCTGTGATTCATACAATAATACTCTACAGTCAAATCTTCCTCTCTCTGAGTCATCATTGGTACATCACCAATAATTACATAGATCTTTAAGGCTCTCTCATTGTTTGCTCTATTTCCAGTAAATCTTTCATTCAAAGTTTCTTCCACCATACCTTGTTCAATAATGCAGAGTTCTGAGACCACGTGAATGCAGCTTTTTCCTTGATGAGGTGACGGACTGGCAGATTATGAAGACATGCACATTGAACACTTTTTAAAAAGCAGCGGCCATACGCACACTGACATATGCTGCTGAGAACGCATGCCACATCTGAAAGAGAGGGGGAGAGAAAACAGGAGGGAAGGATGGAACAAAGGAGAAAGTGGGCAGATGGCATTTCAGATCGAGTTATGTGTATGTGGCATTGCGGAAAGTCCCTGTTGTTGGCCAAGCTCGGTTTGAAAGGGTACACGGGTCACTCAGGGAGACAGTAAACGGCTTTTAAAGAGGAATGATGCAGATTTGTGCTGACACACAAACAGAAACAAGAGAGTTGTTGTGTGTTTAGAAATAGGACAGTGCTGTGTGGAACTCCTAAGAGAGGTTTTAATTATGAAGAAAACGAGAGGACATTTCCCCCCTCATTTTCATGTAAGATTGTATTTTGTCAAGCAGGGTGCTTTGCTATTTAAAACCATATTCATATTTAAAGGCCAATCAAACCGCAGCTGCTCATCACCATTACTTCAGATGTTCTTCACAACAAATCCCAGTCCGGAGCTGTTGCATTATGCGGTAGAAACAAAAACAACAAAAACTCAAAAGATCTCCAAAATGACCAAACTAGTAAATGTATAGCTGAGGAAAATTTTATGGGGTTCTCAGTTATATTTCTTTAAAATACAAATTTTTCAGATGTTCCTCTTAAAAATGCTGTTTGATACTACGCATTGCATTTGAAGTCAAATACTGGAAGCGTATTGTGCTAAATGCCAACCCATTCTCACTTCCAAGGCATCAAAATCTGAAGCAAGGTCAAGTGCCTTCCAATGAAGGCGCTAAAGGTACCCCTAGGCGTCACTATATCGACGAACACAGAACTCCATTGATTTCAGTTGTTTGCCCACTGCATCAGATCAAGACGCATTTTAATTCTTTGCATTTGTAAAAGCAAACATGATTTTATGAATATTTATAGGCTACTTTTATATTTTGGCGCAACTAACCCCACTCCTACCCTAAACCTACCCACTTCTAAACAATATAAAACATGTAACAGCCAAATAAAGTACAGTCACAGGTATTTATTGCAAAAACTGACCAAAAACAGTATAAAAGTATCAACTCATGTTGCATTGCAAGTCTTCTGAAGTCATACAATATCTTCATTTAAAGAACAGAGTTGATCTTAATGTTTTAATCACTGAAATTAAGATCCCGCCGCTCGTGAACGCACACACTCAGTCAGTCATATCTCATTCAAATGATACACCTGACTCTTGAGCATGACACAATTGGTCACAAGACACACAAGAGCCAATGACATTTTACAATGAAAGCTGATGTAATGGCGCAATTAGTCACGAGACATACGAGAGTCAATGCAATTTCTTGACATTTGATACCATTTTAGAAATTTGAATGTGTGCATGATCTTCGGCGGATGGAGACATTGATCGCTTTTGGGGATTTTATTCACACAAATCAATCATTTGGCCTCGGAACACTTGGAATATTAGTACTTTTTAAATAAATTGTGCCTGCAGTCATATCTGCCTGATATATCTTGTATTTTATATCATATAATACACAAATTGGTAGGTTTAGGGATGGGATGGGGTTGGGTTACATGTTCAAACGTGTCTAAATAGCATAATAGTGTAAATAAAATGAATGTAAATAAAATTATGCTGGTTGATTAAATTGAGAATCACACTCCAACATGACGATAACATTCCCATGCCCAACGCATCTGTGTATAACGCCAAAGGTTTCTCATTGAAATCAATGGTGCACCCTGCACGTCGAAAAATTACACCTAGGGGTAACTTTAACGTCTTCATTGTGACGCGGAAGGCACTTGACCATGCATCAGATTTTGACGCCTTGGGACTTAGCACAGTTTGCATTTGCATGAGTGTATGATTTTTTGGCATTTCATAATTTTTATTTGTTTTTACTTGCTGTCTGAAAACTTATCTGAAGTCACCTGTGACCCATTTTGGGGTTCATGACCCACCATAGATCCAAGTGGGATCCACCTGGGACTTGTTCTCAGAAGAAAAAAAATCTTCAACAGGGTCTCAAAAGACTCTCATTACTATCTAGGACAAACAATTGAGATCTCATTTGTGACTTGCATTTCCTGTGGGAATCTGTTTTGTGTTGCCAACGCTAGCATTCATACAGCCAACGTATAGCCAGAAAGCGGAAGGAATATTTTCATCTCCATAATTTTCAGGCCACAGAAATGTGAAGATAAACATATGGTGTATGGTTATTTCATAAGTTGCTAATAAGGATTTATGTACCACACTCAGGTGTAGTAACACCAGGCGGTACACTCATACATCACAGAGTGATTAAGTGTGTCATCCCCGATCTGCCGACCTTGATGAGGGGAAACTATCAGGCACATGAAGGGGCCACAGTTCGGGTTTGAATGAAATATTAAAGACCGCCTCGACGGACGCAGCCTCACAAAACAACCGTGCATTTGTATCTGCTCTGTTGCCTGTGTGTGTTTACTTGTGCGTGTACGTGCTTGTGTGTGAAAGTCTCGCTCAGATGTTAGCGGCACAGTTGGTGTGTGTTCTCTGTTGCACACATTGGAAGGAGTTTGTGTTTCTTGTTTGTATCAGTTGCCGCTATTCTGGTAAAACTTTCGAGTAAGTATGTGCGCATGTGTGTGTTCCCATACGGGAGGAGCAGTGGAGGGGAGACAGATGGTCTATCTCAGGACCATCCAAATGTAGATTAAATATTAAAGATTTATTTGAAATCTTCATGATGATATAAAAATAGATAGAGGTTGGAATGAGCAAACACCTGTTTATGGCCTGCTTCACTTTTTCCTCACTGACGTAGGAAAGTGTGTGTGTGTGTGTGTGTGTGTGTGTGTGTGTGTGTGTGTGTGTGTGTGTGTGTGTGTGTGTGTGTGTGTGTGTGTGTGTGTGTGTGTGTGTGTGTGTGTGTGTGTGTATAACTTAACATGAAAAACTGGTAACACTTTTCCGACAAGATTCATGTTAGTAATATTAGTTAATGCATTACGAATGACAACCAAACAATGACCAATTCTGTCACATACCGAATTGTTCCGAATATAATACATAAGACAACCCTGATCAGAAGACTGAATTGATAACAATTAGGCTATCTATCTCATAGTGAAAACCGGGTAGCCTACCAATATTTCAGTAGAGGTGAAATCTTATTGTTGAAAAATGGGTACCGTCTGACATTTTACAATCACGTACGGGGGAAGTTTGGTCCCATCAGAGAAGCATGCAAACATATCGCGTTGCTCTTAGACGGCAAGCTTTTCTTTGACTGTGTTTTTTTGCACATGCAATCTTCTGACATTACACCCTGACATGCTGTATTTCTTGTATTTCTTTTGCGGGTTTATTATTGATTAATATTATTTGTTCATAAGAAATAAGTCTTATATTCGGAACAATACAGCAATTTACTAATCTAGGTTAATGCGATGTTCTATATATGCATTTTTAACATTTCAAGTTGTATAACAATTAGTTAAAACTAGTTAAAATTTTATGATTGAACATGAATCAACAATGAACAATAGATTATTATGAATTATTACATGGCTGGAATACTTGATTCTGATTGGTATATCAAGAACTTTGATACCAAATAACAAAGCTATAATAATGTTAGCGACTCTCTTTATAAACTCTTTATGTGCGAGTAATATAATAATTTATTCAACCGATTTGTTCAAAACACTGATTCATTCAGGAACAAACACAGATAAATTAATAAAAAATTGTGTCTAAAATGTTAGTTACTCAATATTATTAATTAAAACTAGGGTAGGCAAAGTTGTTACTGCTTTTGTTATAGGCTATAACTGATAACAATCAATAATAGAACTGGTTTTTGAGAAGGCGTCTGTGGCGTAAATGAAAGCTCTAGCGTATGTTCTGCCAGGAAGATTCAATGTTACGTCACTTATCAGATCAAGACCTAACCAATCATGTCCTAATTCTCAGAGTATAAAAGATAGTCACTTACACATGTCTGAGTTCACAGATGCTGACGCCAACATTTACCTCCATCCTCCCCACCACCACCAGGATGTTCCCTGCCTATACCTCCCAGGGGGTCGGCTGCCCCTGCCTTCATCTTCAGGCAGGAAATGCAGAGTCCGTTACCCTCGAGACCGGAGCTATGGACGGGGTCTACTCCAAAGAAACTCTAAATATAATACTTGCTGGTCTGTTAATAAATGTGTTACTTCATTGTACTCATCTGGCCTCCCGAGTCTTTCTGGTATAACTAGACTTTTATACATGGGGTGGCCAAGGCTACTTTAGGGGGTCCATAGACCGTGAGAGAATATTATGTGTAATACTTATTTGTTTTCATTGTTTTGACCGATGTAACACTGTATTCTAATAAATAAGCTACCAAAATTGTAGATACCATTGAAATTTCACAATTCTCGAACCCAACTGATATTCCACAGCAAAAACTACTAATATAAGCCTAATAATATAAATTTAAAACATCATTGAATACAAGTGAACAGTCAGCACTAAAGTAAGAATAGTGCTAAGAGTTAAGTTTCAGGTCTAACAGTAATTCAGGTACCGAAACTGAATAATCAAACGTAAAATAACATTGCATAATCTTCACTGTATAAATTAAATATAGATTAATTAATATTAAAACTAGCTACAATATGTATTCAGTCAAGATCAGTGGGTGATTTTTGATTAACTTTAATGACAGACGGCAGGAGGTAGCTAGGCTATAGGCTGCTGCGTTCACTTTAAGACCAAATGCACAATATTGAATCCAATAGCCGACTGTGTTTACTATGATACTCGCTATTTTTGGCATACCTTTATGCGTATTGTGTTTGCGCTATTGATGAATCACCATATGCCGCACACCAGACGCACTGTGTTCTCATGTTCAAGGAGGCAATGCAAAACAGTTAATCTAATCACCACAGGCAAAAAAGTGGTGTCGATGTGTTTTGCTGTAAGAACTGCACAACGGAAACAGAAAGGGCAATGTAGATATTATATCAATGTTTTGAGACTAATTGTGTCGTTTAATGGAAAACAATGTGAATGGCGCGACAGGATTTTGAACAACTGCGCAACCCCCTTCATTATTAATCATGTGTTTGGCAACTAACGTCAATATTCTGTTAATCTTCAACATTAATACATGAACAATGTGCCGTGCCGCCGCACGTCAAAATAAATGCTTTTTTCAATAAGAGTTGAATTGGAAATAGCGATCTAAATTTGGGATGGCCAGTCAGATGTCAGGGGTGTGCCACCCTGGACACCCCTCTGGCTCTGCCACTGGGAGGCGTGGCTTTGAATATTCTCTGAAGGGAGGGGGTGGGATTTCATGTTTTCAAAACTTGCTTGCTATTGCTAGCCTCTCCAAAATGTCCTACCCTACATTAATAATGAATAATTGTATAAAAGCTATGTCACGGCTGTTTTTCAGATATGGCTGTGATTACCTGTAGCCTTGTGCCTATGGCTGAATCACAGCTATGTTGAAATTCACAAATACAGACTTCTGTGGTATTGCTTAATTAGGTCATGATACCTAATGCATGTTAACTAACTGAACCTTATTGCAAATTGTTACTGAGAACCTGCCATTTTCAAGGAAACAGAATTAGATTAGATATTCTCTTCACCCAGAAGGAAGCTATTGCTCATAATAGTCATCTGAAATTCTGCTGTTAAAACTCGATGATGAAATTTGGTTAAAACTTGCATTTCCTTCTGAATCAATCTGAATATAATCCAATACTACATCAAAAAGTGTCATATTAACAAGCATTTTCTACTTGATTAAAGCCTTAAAATGATCAGTTTGTGAGCTTAATGTAGTCAGGTATTAAATAATATGTCTGACATAAATACAACTTTTAAATGTATGATCAAGCAAAGCACATTTTAGGTTACCTGACAAAACATATTTTATATTAAGTATATATGTAGAAAAAAAACTTAACAACAATTAAAAAAAAGCACAAAGGTGTTACAGCGATGTGCAAATATGTAATGTATGTGCCATATTTTTTTGCACTTTAGACTTGAACTAGCCCCTAGCAAGGGAGTAAAACAGGCAGTTAACACATATATATCTCACTCACAAACAGAAATATGCACATACGAGTGCACACGCTTAAAATATAGACGTTAAAACACTAAAATATAGCCGTGACTCCACGCATGCACACACACACACAGACACAAAACCGGATGTGTTTAAATGAGATATATAACGCACAAGATTAATGCATCAGAAACAATCTGTTGTGTTGATCATCTTAAGATCCTGTCCACAGTCCTCTGGGATGGATTCCGACATACAAAGTAGTGATTGACAAGACAACGCATCCATCTTCATGAACATGCAAACTTCTCTTAGCTCTAGATACAGCACCAGCATCAGGAGCATGTGTGTATGTGTTTTTCACAGGGGACCACATTGTTCCGTCACCTTGGGGATGCTGTTTTCCCAAAGGAGAGTAGTTCTCAGATTCTCTGGGATGAAAAACCACACGTCTTATTAGAAACTAGGACACCCACCCCCCCAACACTGCAACCTTGCTCAGGTTCAACTTTTGTTGCATAGGCTGCCGATGTTCATGCGAGACGGTAAAACACTGTCAGCTGTAGGTAGGCAACATCTCACCACCCACCCACACACACACACACACACAGTCACCACAACATCTAAATGTCCTCGAGCGAGCAGAAAGGTAATATGTGGTGACAATAGCACCCAGCAGGCCCCCTCACAGACTTGTCTTAGTGTGAAATCTGAACTTAAAGCGATTAAGAAAAGAGCTACATCTGAACAGCTGGGTGCAGATCACACTTAAAATATCGTTGGGATTCAACAGCACCTCATATTATGTGCTGGAATGATAGATCGGGAGTTTGTTGCTCTGACGAAGCGAGATGGCTTGTTATCGTGACCTTCACAGACAGACACACACACATGCTCAATCTCTCCTAATGTAGTTTTTCTGAGTCCATGGGGAAGCTGGAGCTTGTAGCCCACTCACTCTCACTCTCTGGCTCTTGCTTTCTGAGTGGCAATGGTCAGTGGTCATCTGTGACCTTAAAAGGCAGACCCTGAGGCCCTCACAGCTGCCGAGAGCCAGACATGAACAAGCGTGGGGGCGTAAACAGGGATGTCACTCAAAGGAGTCAAACGAGACTCTCAGAATCAAGCACAAACATGGGAGTGACACGTTTATGATTAATAATGCAGTTCTGTCTTCCATAGCTTGCTAGTGCATGTGTGTACACATTTCTGAGCTCCCTAAATATTGACAGGGCAGCAGGACAGATACAAAGGTAATCGGCCTAACTTTGTAAGGCTGAATAATTGATGACGAGGTGTTGGATCCATATGGGTAGCTGAAGAAGGTCTGATACACGCAATGGGGTGTTAGTATTCGCCACAGGGCTCGTATTAAGTATGCAGATTTGGTGATTCGCTCCTGGCCAGAAAAAACACTGATTTTTAATTGATATATTAAACAGACAAACAGATTGCACAACCCCAGGACATGAACAAAACAGTCATGGAGAACTCTCCCATGAGGCATTGGCATTGGCATTGGCATCTCTCTCTCTCTCTCTCTCTCTCTCTCTCTCTCTCTCTCTCTCTCTCTCTCTCTCTCTCTCTCTCTCTCTCTCTCTCTCTCTCTCTCTCTCTCTCCTCACTGTTGTCTAAGTTCATTTTTATTACTTTCTATTTAAGAGGACAAATGGATTGGTGTTTGTCATATATTTTATCACTAAGCTTTATTGCGTGCACCATCACTGTTGTAAAAAAAGATGCTTGAAGAAATATTTCATGGATTTATTTTTATTTGCATGTCTGTACATTCATCAATTTCTGTATTTATTTGTTTGCTTATGACTTTTAATCTCAAATTTGTACCTTATAATAAGGGTGAGTCACTTCATTAGGCCACATAGGATGGTCAATGACGGCATTTGTCGAACAAATTATGTCTGTTGCTGTCTTGGCACATGTTTGGAATCGTTTGGAGTGTTTTATCACTCTGTAAAACAGTAATTTGGAACAACTAGAATCGAAAGAGCACTTGATTAATTGGAATATTTACATAAAATCAACTGAAACGAAACCTGCTAATGAATCCATTACACTTGCCAGCAATGAGGAAGGTTTTTATTAAGTTCAGCACCTGCATGTGCAGTTATGAATGAAGACTATTTCCAATTTAAAGAATATCAAAACATTAGACAAGCATTACAAAAGCAGGGGGTTTTGAATGTTGGAGTACAAATAAATACCATGCTGCATGAATGATCATTCAAGCCACTTATGCTCATCAAGGCTGCATTTGAATGGTTAAAAATAGTAATGTTGTAAAATATAATTACACATATATTATAAAATTCTATATTTTGTAATACATTTTAATTATATTTTATAATATGATATATTACACTTTAAAATAACAAATACATATTTATTTGAATATGTATTTAAAATATTTATTTTAACATGTAAATTACTCCTGTGACGATAGCTTAATTGTCAACAGTCATTGCAGTCTTTGCCAAGTCAGCAGTTTTCCCATAGTATTGGGCTACTTTTACACTTTTCGTAGCACGATTCAATGCCATTTCAAAGCTGGGAAGAGCCAGTATATTATTTAATATAACTCAGATTGTGTTTGGCTGAAAGAAAGTCATATGCACCTAGGATGGCTTGAGGTAAATTTTGGGATAATTATGTCGATTAGCTTTGAATCACAAATATAAAACTTTATTCTTATAAAACATACTCAAGATCACAGATTAACCAGTAACACTTTAGTTTAGGGTCCAATTCTCACTATTAACTAGTTGCTTGTTAGTATTTATTACTAGGATATTGTCTGTTTATTATTACTTATAAAGCACATATTAATGCCTTATTCTGCGTGACCATATTCTTTAATCCTACCCAATACCTTAACTTAACAACTACCTGACTAACTACTAATAAGCAGTAATTAGAAGTTTATTGAAGAGGTAATAGTTAGTTAATAGTGAGAATTGGACCCTAAACTAAAGTGTGACAGATAAACTATATATTATCGAAGTTGTGTGTTTATTGTCTTCATGTTTAATAAGTCAAAGCATTTATATCTTATTTTTATTCAGCTACAGCGATGCAGATTAATTTGTTTTAAAAATCATTTTTTAAACAGCATTTTTGACCAGAAAAATCTTAATTATTCCCCAAATTGTGAAGCCTTATAAACGTTTAACTAATTTATATATTATTTATATACTACACTATCTATTATTAGGGGTGTAAATCAGACGGTTCATCACAATTCGATACAATATCGATTCTCATAGCCAGCGATACGATATTTTCCGATACCTCAAAAAGCACTGCGATACAATTACGATATGATTCGATTCGATTCATATTTCAATATTATGAGCCTATTTTACAATTTACTGCATCCTGTTTGGGACGTCCACAAATAAAACAATTCACACAGTAATCTAATGAGAGTTATGACATGACGACAGTCAAGAAAATATTTTAGGCTTCTGTGCTAAAATGTGTAATATCAAAAAACTTTTTTTTACAAATATTTATATAATTTAAAAAATATATATAAATACTATAAAATTAAAAGATATTTCTAATTGATGCGTGGCATCGATGCATCAATCTAATGTCTAACAATAAGATGCATATCGATGTATTGTCTATATCGATGTATTGTTACACCCCTATCTATTATTTATATTGAACTCACACAAAATGTATGTGATTCAATCAACCTGACTACATAAGGTTTCACCGATAAAAATAATTTTCAGCGTCTGATCAATTAAAAATGGCTTTTTTAGAAAAATAACTGGATGTTTTTACATTTTACAGTGTATGAGGTAAAATAAAAACACGTCGGATATGAGCTTGGGTGTTTCTGCTCTGTCAGTGAGAAGGTAGCAGGCTATACAGTGCATCCGAAAAGTATTCACAGCGCTTCACTTTTTCGACATTTTGTTATGTTACAGCCTTATTCCAAAATGGATTATATTCATTATTTTGTGCCTCAATTCTATAAACAATACCCCAGTTTTTATTTGTAGTGTCTGTTCTCTAACTGAACTAAATTATTGTATTACTGTAAAAAAAAAAAAAAAAAAATTCTAAACGACGGTGGGGGCTCGTGCCACAGTGGGCAAGTGATGTGACCGTTGTTATTATCAATCTAAATGGATCTTCTGCCAAATATAGGAAGTTGTTACTGGCAATGTGAAAGAAATTTGTTTGAAATCTTTGCAAATTAATTAAAAATAAATAAAAAAAACTAAATAATAAAGTATTCATAGCCTTTGCTCAATACTTTGTTGAAGCACCTTTGGCACCAAACAACCTTTTTGGTTACAGTCCAAGTCTTTTTGAGTATAATACTACAAGCTTAGCACACCTATTTTTGGGCAGTTTCTCCCATTCTTCACTCTCAGAAAAAAAAGGTACAAAAGCTGTCACTGGGGCAGTACCTTTTCAAAAGGTACACTTTTGTACCTAAATGGTGCATATTGGTACCTTAAATGTACATATTAGAACCTAAAGTGTACATATTAGTACCTAAAAGGAACAAAAGTGTACCTTTTGAAAAGGTACCGCCCCAGTGACAGCTTTTGTAACTTTATTTCTGAGACTGTTCTTTGCAGTGTGCACAGCCATGTTCAGATCTTTCCAGAGATGTTCAATCAGGTTCAAGTCTGGGCTCTGGCTGGGCCACTCAAGGACATTCACAGAGTTGTCCCGTTGGAAGTTGAACCTCGCCCAGTCTAAGGTCCAGAGTGCTCTGGAGCAGGTTTTCATCAAGGATGTCTCTGTACATTGCTGCATTCATCTTTCCCTCCATCCTGACTAGTCTCCCAGTCCCTGCCACTGAAAAACTTCCCCACAGCATGATGCTGCCACCACTGTGCTTCACTGTAGGGATGGTATTGGCCAGGTGATGAGCGGTGCCTGGTTTTCTCCAGACATGACGCTTGCCATTCAGGCCAAAGAGTTCAATCTTTGTTTCATCAGACCAGAGAATTTTGTTTTTCATGGTTCTCATGGTCTGAGAGTCCTTCATGTGAGTTTTGCCAAACTTAAGGCGGGCTGTCCACAGAGAAACGCTGGCGCTTGGTCAGAGTGACCATCATGTTCTTGGTCACCTCCCTGACTAAGGCCATTCTCCCCGGATCACCCAGTTTGGCCGGGCGGCCATGGGGTTCCAAACGTCTTCCATTTACGGATGATGGAGGTCACTGTGCTCACTGTGGGACCTTCAATGCTGCAGAATTTTTTCTGTATCCTTCCCTTGATCTGTGCCTCTATACAATCTTGTCTCGAAGGTCTACAGACAATTCCTTGGATTTCATGGTTTGGTTTGTGCTCTGACATGCAACTGAGTTCAATCAACTGAATTTACCACAGGTGGACTCCAATCAAGTTGTAGAAACATCTCAATGATGATCAGTGGAAACATGATGCACCTGAGCTGAATTTTGAGTGTCATGACAAAGGCTGTGAATACTTATGTACATGTGATTTTTTTTTTTTTTTTATACATTTGCAAAGAAACTTCTTTCACATTGTCATTGTGGGGTATTGTTTGTAGAATTGAGGAAAAAAATAATGAAATTAATCCATTTTGGAATAAGGCTGTAACATAACAAAATGTGGAAAAATTGAAGCGCTGTGAATACTTTCCGGATGCACTGTATATATGTATATATAAACGAAAAAGAAAAAAAAAACTTCACACCCAAAACTGTCACTATTTAGTCTTTCACCAGCTGTAGTATGTCAGATCTCCTGATGAAACTAATTTGTTTTAAGCATATTAAAGATGGAGGATGTCTTCTGTGTACCTGAGGCTTTTATTTTTAGACTTTGGGTGCTTTAAGCGAGTGTGTCAGCTGCAAACATACTGTATTTTATTAAATATGAAATCACTTGTCAATTGGCATGGCTCATTAAAGTGATTTATAGTGCCTGGGCTTAAAATCAGAGTCAGGCTACATGGATGCAAGCAGATAAAAATGTTACTTTAATCTGTCTTTCTCACAGCATAAATAGCTGCCAATCAGTATGAATAATTAAAATATGGGTCAGTGGTAAGCGCTTGAGTGGCTTTCCCTAGCAAGATGACAGAGTTTATCTGCCTCCAAGTGGAGGGTATCCCATCACACAATCCTTCATTTTAAAACAATATAAACAGCAGGCACATATAAGTACAGTATGCTGGGCTTTTATATCCTGCCATGCTTTGAATGATGGTGTGATATTTAACACGTTTTATCTCCCAAGTTATTTCTTTTGTTCCACGTTTAGATGGATTGTGGGCCTGTTTTAAGGTTACAGAGAGGAAGAAAGACATATTGAGATGGAGAAGAAGGAAAGGAACCAAAAGCAGGAAAAGAAAGAACTATACTGTCTCTATTTGTGGTATTTTGTTTTAATGACAGGGTTTATTCTGTGTTTTCACACTTTGGCTGCAATGTGGAAATTACGCATTGGAAATCTCATTAACTACCTTCGCTGTGTGTTGACATTTCATTTGCATCAGGCAAGCCGCACCACATTGCAGATTTCACACTCCATCCATCTCATTTCCTCCTCAGATATGTCTGTTGGCTCAAAAGGAAATAATGTATAACATTCATTTCCCCAGTCCTTTATTAATGCACAAACAAAACTGCCAATTATGACGACATCTTTTTTAATTTGTTTTTTTTCCTTTCCCTCCTTCTCTATTTCTCATTCCATTGGATTATTCTTCATACAGGCCATTTTGTCAGCACACTTCAGAAAATTAATTATTTGGTTCTGATGTTGTCATCTAGACATTTGACATACAATTCTTGATTAACACCCTAGTTTTGAACACAGCAGCATTCAGCTAGACATGCAGGGGACAAGCCAATGAAAACAACGATGTGTTGTGTTGTGTTTTTTTTTTTTTTTTGGTGCGTGTGCAAGAAAAAGTTCTGGATGCCTGTGATTAGTGTATAGAATGCTACAAGAGTGACACTCAACCTGACATGAGGTAAACTTGTTTATGCCCTGGCTTACGCTGGCGGTGCCCTAGATGACTTGTAAACAAGCTACACCGTGGATTCAAATCAGTGGCGCAGACGATGCGCTCATATGACAATGCAGGTGATGTGTGCCTCTGCTGTTCATGCCTGTTCATTTGATATGAGACAATTACTCCATCCTCACCTCTCCTGTAGCGCCACAGTACATCGGGGCTCAGAACAATATGAACCTGTTACTAATGAACCGAGCACTGGTGACACATACTCATGGCCATGAATAATACACATCTCAGAAAAAGAAAAAAAATCAACCAAAAATTTAAATTCTGACATTTAATAGCTATCATGTCATTCCAAATCTGTACAATTTACGTGTAATACTGAAGGTGATGTTTTTTTTTTCTGAACTTGTGTTTTTTTTTTTTTTTCTAAAAAGGACGAAAAAGCAGAGTAAACTTATCATAAACTATGGAGCCCCTAAAGGGACATGGTGATGGAAAAAATATGAGATGGGAGGGAAAAATACGTTCTCTCGCAAACGTTTTGCATCCCCCCGAGAAATGTTGAGTTTGCTCGCAAAGTACTCAAAAGCAAAACATTTGTGAGAATTTAAAAACATATAAATTGACATATAGGCTACTTTTCTCTCCCATCTCATATTTTTCCATTACTATGTTCTTTTACGGGCTCCATAGTATAAAGCTTGCACACTTCCAAGTCTTTCAGATAACAAAAACATGTTCTTAGAATGTTTCGCCAACGTTCCCATGAAGTTATGGAAATATTATATCTGAATGTTCTCTGAACAGTTTTTAAATGTTTTTTTTGTTTGTTTTGTTCTTGGTTATATGAATGTTAAGGAAACATTATAGGAATGCTACTGTTTGCTAAGTGTTCTGAAACAAGTAAATGTTAGCCGAACGTCCAACTAAAGCATTTCAGGAAAAAAAAAAAAAACCTGCAAAAAGATAGAAACCTACAGAAAGGTTTGAACATGACTTTGTGAGCTGTACATCATACATCGCTACACTATTGACAATGGTCATGAAATTCTGCCAAAATTTTGCTAATGTAACTGCCTTTTTGTTGGGTGAACCATTCTTTCAAGACTTTGAGCCCTATTTTAACAATCTGAGCACATGGTCTGAAGCACATGGCGCAGGTGCACTTAGAGCGTGTCTGAATCCACCAATTACCAACGACGGAAAAAAACGGTCAGCGCACCAGGGTTGTACCTAGTCTCTTAATGAGTCATGGGTGTGTTTTGGGTGTAACGTGCAATAAACCAATCAGAGTCTCATCTCCCGTTCCCTTTAAAAGCCAGTTGCGCTTACACCATGAGAAATTTGCGGTTGGAAAGACTGAATGCTTCTCCAGAGAGGAATCCTTTTATTTTTGTGCTGCTGTGCGTTCCTGTGTGTGTAATAAGCAGAGTGTACGTGCATTGAGCACCAGCCTATAGGTGCATATTACTAACTTGCCCTTTAAATAGCACAAAAAATACTGCAATATTGACTTTAGACCAGGTTTTTGTTGGTCAATGGCCCAGTCTATTTCAGTCGTTTTCAGAACAGCGTGCCCATGAGCGAACAGATGGCCGTGAGTGCATTTGCTATTTAAACAACGTGACGCTGGACGTGAAAATGATAACTGCGTCGGGCTGAAACTAGAAAAAAACACATACGTTGCCCAACTTGCCCCTGGCATAGCATTACACCGGGCGTATGATAGAGGGCCCTTTATGTTCCACACCTGACACTATGGCGTTTGATGTCAATCATTGAATAGTCATTAAAACATAAGACTAATATATTCACTCAGTAAAGTAAGGAACAATTTGAACAAGCATTATAATTAGTAAAAAAAATTCAATGAGAGGTAGGAAAGGAAGAGGGGCTGAGAAAGAGAAAGAGAGAGTGAGAAGGCTCAATTAAAGTGACAAAAGTAAGATAATGTTTAAAAGAGACAGAGAACGAGAACGAGGGAGTGAGTGGGCTAAATTAAAATTGAGAAAGTAAGAAAATTATGAAAAAGAGAGAGAGAGAACACAGGATGAGAACCTGTTCTCGCTATATTCTGCCCTCTTTTTAGAGATGGTACCGCACATATCTGCTACCACCATCTGGGAGTTACTGATCCAGAATTCCGTTTTTCTCTTTCGGCACGTAACCAAATTTCTCTCACACTCTCTCTCAAAGCATGCGGATTCCATTCGGAGTGGAACGAATGGGATTTCAGTAGTCTTTGATCTTTATTTTCAGATGATGCCATCTGTGTGTGCGGGCACTGCATGGTGAGCATGCATGTCAACAAGCACCAGGCATTAAACCTGAAATGAGAGTAATTACTCGCTGAAGACAACACACACGTGCCTTTTGCAACTGTCTCCATGAAGGTTATATTTAAATGCTATTAAAGAGATGAAAATTGTACACTCAGAAGGCTGATAAGTAAAATGTGCCATTATTATATAGGTGCTCTACTTACATTGTTGTTTTAAGACCTTTTTTGCAGCATGATTTTAACGTTTAAATGTAATATTATATTTGCAATATAGTACCTCTGTATTCACATATCAGAAAGGTAATAATTCAGCTTTCAAAAAAGTATAAAGGACAATTTTGTATTGTATTTTTATACAGTTTAAAAGGTTTAATTTAATTCATTTTACATGTACACTTCTATAAACAGGGTGCGGTATAAATTGCGTTATTGCCACACAGCCAAAAATAAGAAATCTAGGGCCACATTTACTAAATTTTTGCACTAGCGCAAACCCTCTTTTGGTGTTAAAAAACTACAGTTAGGATTTACTAAAGACACACTGTGAAAAACTAGCGCTGAAAAGGCGTGGACAGGGACCTTTTTGCAGCTCACCTTATTGTATATTATAGACAATTTACTGGTGTTTGCGCCATTATTTACCCCTCAAAAACATTCCTATTGGTAGATTGTGTTGGTCATTATGGAAATGATCTGGCTGCGTCTGTGTTCTTTGATATGCACGTCGTCAGTAGATCATGCGCAGAACTTTCCACTCCCAAATGCGCTTTTTTGGAATTGCGCTCTCACGATAATTTGCCGTTTAGTAAATATGACCCTTAATTTCTAATTCTAGCAACATTAATAAATTAGTTGAAACAGAAAAGGAAACATTTGAACACTGGGTTGAAGTGCACAAGCAAACCTAGTTCAATAATAGGAGATAAAAAAAATCTAACTAGTTTAAGATAAATTCCAAAATTGTATGAATGCAACCTGTTGGAAGTGTTTGTGTGGATAATATGCAACAAGGACAACAAAAACACTGTAACATTCAACAAGTACGCCACTACCACTACAAAATGTGATGGGTTGAGAAGAGAATGCTTATAAAATGAAGTGTTCGTTACTTTGGTGAGCATTTGCTTGTCATTCTGATATATTTAATTTCTTTTTCTCATCTCAAGTGTCTTTTAGGATGCCCTCATTTTCTCTCCACGGTCTCCTACTCCCACCCGTTCTCTCTCTCCCCAGTTGGGCCGCTCTGTTTCCCGCGTCCCACTTACTCAATTGCCATAGCGATTTGCGTCCTTGTGCTCAAGAAGGGTATCTTGAGGGTTTAGATACACATCAAGAGACAAATTAGGTAGGGAATTTATTTATTCAGGACTCTGTGCAGGCCAGTCAAGTTCCTCCACACCAAACTCGCTCATCCATGTCTTTATGGACCTTGCTTTGTGCACTGGTGCGCAGTCACGTTGGACCAGGAAGTTCCCACAAAGTTGGGAGCATGAAATTGTCTAAAATGTCTTGGTATGCTGAAGAATTAAGAGTTCCATTCACTGAAACTAAGGGGCCAAGCCCAACCACTGAAAAACAACCTCACATCGGCAGCAAACAATGAGTTCTAGTAACTGATATCAGTAACTGACAGTTTCATGTGCAGAACTGATAAAGCAACTATTAGTCAAGTATTCTACTGTAATCGCTAATCTATGTGTACTGTCAAAAAGATTAGCTTGTCCGTTAAACTACTAAAGTCCTTCCACCCAAGGTGTCCAGAGAAAGAGAAGGGATGATAATGATGAACAGTAGAAAACAATAGTTACGGTACAGCCCTGCTCATCAGGTTGAAATCCCTGAAAATTTGTTGAAGTGGAGGCTGAACTGGAGTGGCTGTGATTTGCCCAGAGTGGAGTTTTGGATGGCTGGTGTTAAATTCACTAGAGTGGTGCTTAGATCAGGAGAGCCAGGGAAGAGAATATGTGCAGAAGACAGGGGGCGCAGAAATTCAGACCACCCCCATGCTTAATTGTGCCTGCCTTCGTTTGACACACATCAAGTATTAGGTTAAGTACCTTTTATGGATAATTGGAAAGTGTAAATTGACTGTAATTGTGGCTGCCGTGGCTATTATGCCCATTTGTAACCTCACTTAAACAAATTAATTCAAAGAGACTCCTGATTGTTCTTTTTCCTTTCACATTAATCTGAAGAAAGAAAAAAAACAACAACATATATTTTCAGATGTGTAACATATAGGTTGCGTAATTGTGTGAGTATATATATGTGTATATGTGTTAAGAGCTCTCTCTGAAAATTGACCATAAATTGCTGTGGCCTGAGTGGTAGGTAATAGTTGTCAAGTGAATTAGCTTCTACCTGTCGGATCAGAAAAGTGCTCATAATTTCAGAAAACTATCAAATAAAAGTGAATTGGTCCTTCTGGACACCACCACAAGAAACTTGTGCCTTTTCCATGAAATAATAGGCCTCAGGAGATGTAATATGAAATAGGGGTCGTAGTGGAACCAATATCTGTGTTTTCAGACAAATCCGGAAGTGGCGGAATATTGCATGAGAATGAGACATGAGACATTGTTTTCGTTTAACAAATATGACTTGTATAACTCATAAAATATAATTATATATAAAACAATAATAGGCCTACTAAATGTTCAATAAATTATTATTATTATTATTTTATTTTTTTAATCTAGAGGAAGATATGCCAGTGCAATCATCCAGAGCCTCAAATAAGAAAACTCAATAAATAAAATAGCTGAAGTAGAAAGCAAATATTTAGTGGTTAAAAACTTGTTAAAACAACCTTTACTATGCAAATGCAAATCTGAACAAATTATAAAGAATAAATAAATGCTTGCTGGCTCTGTGAGAGAGTGAGACAGAGAAACATCAGATTTGAGGGGCAAGTTTACAGTTTATGTCAAGTTTAGGCTTACAACCAGGGTTAGGTGCTTCTAGTGTTATTCACCTGTAATTTCTCTCTGATTTTAGGGATAAGTTATGGGTATAGGGATAGGTTTAGGACTACATTTTTGGACAGGAATGTTGTTCCAGGATCAACAAAATATGTTGATCTATTAACATTTCTTACTTGGCAAAATCACGGTGACCCGAATTTTTAGCTATTATTCCATATACATTATTAATTTTGAAGCCATTATCCGTGCCCTTCTGAATAAGGTATTCAGCTTCGGGCACATCCGTATGAAACATTATATTCGATAAAGCTTTCAAGCTTCACGTCTTTTTAGTAATTATTAGTAGCAATGCCAAAATCACATACAAATGTAAAAAAAAAAATGGATGAATGTTTGTATATGAATGAAATCCGGACATACTACATTTGTCATGTTGCAATTGTACCAGCGCCAGTTGCTTCACTTCACTGCTATTCACCAATCCTCTCCCATGGCCTCATTGGATAATAAAGTATCTATCAGATGTGTAAACCTAAACTTCAGAATCTCGCCGGTAATAGTCATGTTGCCTACTTTTTTATGAATACTGTAAATTTGAAGATTCTACTCATCTCACACACGTTTTTCGCCTGCTATAGGGGATAATGCAATTTCGGATGCAGCCTATTTGATTCAGATGTTTTCAATTAATCATTGAGTTGTTTCACTAAATTGCTTTGGATGATTTGTTCACTAGTATATGGCTTCATAACAACATGAGAGTGAGTAAATTACAACATAATTTTATTTCTGGGTGAACTAAACCTTAAAGGCTAGATTATAAAATATAACACGTCTCCGAGATTAAAGAAGGCGGGAGCATTGATGAGCAATAACCAGCTGA
Organism: Gobio gobio; assembly: GCF_949357685.1. Classification (NCBI taxonomy): domain Eukaryota; kingdom Metazoa; phylum Chordata; class Actinopteri; order Cypriniformes; family Gobionidae; genus Gobio; species Gobio gobio. The sequence goes on from NC_137109.1 coordinate 38,012,144, forward strand.
ATTTGTTTGCATAAAGATTTATGTTTTATGGGTAATGACTCCTCTTTCCACTGTGGAATTAGCCAAGATGTTTTTTCACAGGCAGGTTTTTGACCTTGCTCTCCGTTTTCCTGCATCTCCACACCCAGCTCAAGATAAATAAATAAATAAACTCTCTCAGCTCAGTGCAGATCTGAATCAACAGGAGACTAAAAAATAATCAAAGAGGGGAGTTATTACTGCGTACCCATCAGCGTTTTTGAGGGCCGCATCAGCCTCCTGCCTCAAAGGAGTCTGTAGCCGCAATTAAGCTAGGTCAAAAAACATACAATAAACAACAACCATCCAGCGGCTGGCAAGTCTGCCGGGAAAGGACATTGAGAAACATGCTGTCCACCTTTTCTAGGTGCGATATTGGGTTTGACATCAGTTTCACTGCAACAAATGCATTTGCTGTTTTCCACAACCTGTGAACAGTGTCCTCCTCACAACGAAACTTCTTGTTTGAAGGTTAAACACACACTCATTCGCACAGGTACACAGTGTGAACAGTGTGCCAAAAATGAGATATCAAGTAGGGATGGCTGATCCAAAGAGGTACAGAGGGGCTTTGCAATAGGACACACAGAAGCGGATCACTGCAGCCATCCAAAGAGAAGTGAGAAATTCTTGTTATCTTTGAACACCATCGTGCACATACACACATACATCCTCTCACACTCATTCACACACTTTCACACACACACATTGAAGTGGATTTGAAGAATCTAGATTTCCAGAAGCAGAGACCCTACACGTTTTGATATGGTGACGCACACACACACCAGGACAGACACATTATTCTTATCCAACAGCACCAGACAACCATTTCTTGCCAAACACCTGATACTTGAAGATACTGCTTTACTTTCAAGAGAATTTGAGATAAATACACAAATGTAAAGAGAATGCTTTGATTCTTTGGCAATATGAACCCACATCTATAATGACCACAGTGCTAAAGCTAGAAAAATGTGTGTGTAGGTTAATGCATTTACATTGATCGCAATCATGCCACGAGAATCAGCCATTATTGACTTTTGCTCCTCTTTCACAAGACATGGGATCATTCACTCGATCTATAATGAGTAAGCATGTAAGTAATTCAACCATCATCAGGAGATCAGAGCTGCTTCAGTGTATAGTATGTGAGTGTTATTAGCACTGGAGAAATCAATATTATAATTCAGAGAAAATTAATTATCAATTATTCATTTTGTGATTTATTTATTCTAATATCTATATTTTTGGATATATAAATGGGACATCATAAAGAAAAATCAAAATAGAAAGATGAAAATATACTTTACTAGTAGTCACCAAGAATGAATTGCAATCACTGGTATTGTTATATATTTTTTTTTATACCCTTTCTGCATTGTTTTAGCACCCAATTATGCAATACTGTTAGTTACAAATATGACATTTAGAATTTAGTTTGCATTTCATATGTCTCCATCTTGCTTTAGCGCTGCACCGTAATCTGCACACATCTATAGGTAACACTGTATTTCCATGGTCCACTTTAGATATTTTGCTAACTATAAGTAACTTTTACATGTCAACTAGCAGTCATTAGAGTATTTGTTAAATGTCTGCTTAATATCTGCTCATGCTTTATTTTGATGCTCTCCCAACAAACATTCTAACTATAAGTAACTTTGCAACTACATGTCAACTTATTCTACTAAACCAAACACCTAACCATAACCTATTACAGTCTACTATTACTCTAATGACTGGTAGTTGTAGTTGCAAAGTGACTTAGTTAGTAGAATGTCTAAAGTGGACCATTGAAATAAAGTGCAACCCACATCGAAACCCAGTTATAATGCTCTTCTTCTCCATCACTTGTGCGATTGCCATAAATTGTAGAAAACATCTCTTTTAAATAGAATGAAATGGTGAAAAAGTTTTTACTGAAAAATACATCATGCAAAAGTAAACGATTAGTAACGTCACTAAGTTTTCCAAATTATTGTAGTCATGCAATGAATTTATGTGTGTCATGCATGACGTGAGCCAGATGTTTTCCAGCCCTTCAGTTCAGTCAAGGTGATCATATGTGTCACTTGATGCACAAACAGTTTTCGCACATATGATGCATTTATATTAATGCAATGCTCACACACCTCAATAACTTACAAGCTAGCTCAGCAGCCCACGCTTTTATTGGATAAGACAAACCACGATCGCAAGTCTACTCAGCATGACGGAATGCATCAGTAGGCCTTCGCCCTACTGGTCCAATCCAAGGCTGTTTCAGCGAGCATGCAAGCACCAAACTGCCCATTCAATGTGCACAAAGCAATAACACACAAATAACAGCACAAATGCACTTGAGCGCCTTAGGCAAAAAGAGCTTATCTGGGCCTTCTGCAGAAAGGAGTTAACTTTGCTTGCTGTTAGGAGGAGCCTGGCTACTTTATCTCTCTTATGCATTCGTCTCCCCATGTCGCTTCAACAAGCATCGTTTTAAGATAATTACAGACAGTTAATTCGATATGTGCTTTTGCATGCTCCACCAGTCTGAGGACCCTTATCTAGCCGTACTGCCAGGGAGAGTGGGGAGGGGGGATTTATGGAGAGACTTGTGTAAACTGTGATCTTTACACAATGAGCTATATATGTGTATGTGTGCATATACAGTGGCCTCCAAACAGGGTTTGGACATTTCAGTCACACTTAATGTCTGAATTTGGTTGCATTAGATAAAAAAATATCAAAACAAGTCTGCAAACTAATGATGCTACAACTTTCTTAGAACAAACTTCCATTTTTCTGAGCCTTTTTTAATATTATTTTAAACCAACTGGGTCCAAGATCATCTTTAGTGGATGTGTGAAGTTTTCTCAAGTTAATATAAGGGTCCTAACAGTTCATCACATTAACTATTTTTTTAACTAAATAAAAATAGCATCATTTAAGTACATTGTACAAACAAATCCTATTTTGTCTTTTTACTTCAAAATCTCACGTTTAATTCAATAAGCTACTTGAGGTTTCGTTTTCGTTTTTGTGCTTAAATACATAAGTAAATTCAAATGGAACTGCCCAAGTCACCTTTTCTTCGTTTTTTGTCATCTAATGAACAGCAGTCTATGCGCATGCGTTCTTGGTTTCTGAAGTGGCGCACAGAGGAAATCAATGGAAAATGTTCTCGAAGACTGATTTGTACATGGTAAGTTTTGAAATATTTGTTTATTGGTCAATTTAGTTACGTTTGCAGAAAAGTATAGAACTATTAAACTGTCTGTAGTCCTGGTGGTTAAAGAGTTAATGAGAGTCTGTCAACAGTTGGTGCTTCACAGAAGATCTGGTCTCACCATCACTGAGTCTGTCTATTATAACATGAAAAAAAGAGATAAAACGTGCAACGCTACCTGAAAAACCATATCAAGTGTACCTATAGGCCTGTTTTAAGTGCAAAGGGTGATCACACCAAATTAAATTTAGTCAATAGAATGCAAATTAAAATTAATTTATGAAAGCATTTTAAAGGCATCCCCACTTTACTGAATCCTTTACGAGTGCCTAAAACTTTTTAAAGTACTGTAGCTTTGCAGGTATTTTTTTTTTTTTTTTTTTTTTTTTTTTAAGTGTCTTGCAGACAGTTCTTCTGGATTTAGTCTGTCTTAATTTGTTCCCTCTTTCTTCATGTAATGACATATTTAATGATGGTGAGACCAAATCTCTGTGTGGGGCACTTTACATAAAATTAAAGAGAATATGCAACTTACAGTACATTATTGTAACCACTTTGCACTTATTTGTGTATTTAACAGGATGTCAGCAGATACATGATTAAAGATAGCTTCACAAATAGTGTAATGAAGATCATACTGGGCAGCATTGCAGGAGAGGAAGATGCCAACATAACTGACGTCATCATTGTCATTGAGGGAACTGAGGAGCTGTTGGGATGTAAGAATCTCACAAATACGTGCCTTCTGCTCGTGGGCTTCGTTTACTCCCTGAACTTAAGCTGTCCCCCAAAGCTGAGAAACACATTTGAAGTCTTTCAGAAAATCTTTCTTGGGCTGGATGCTTTAATTTTTTTTTACCAAAAGTTAGCTCTTTACATTGAAAGTTACTAATATATGTCTGCGAAATGAATGTGTCCATACATTTTTGTCCATTTGTTTTATCATTCCATTTGTTTAATCTGTTTTGTCAAGAGTTTAATTAAAATAAAACTCAAGGAAAACCAGTGTCAGTGTTTTTAATTTTATTTTATTGAATAGATCACAAAATATATTATGTAATGTTTAAATCATATTTAAAGTAGCGGTTAACTAGGACTCATGTAAAAATATGCAAAACAAATCATAATATTTGTAAGCATTACTTAAAGGAACTGAATGTAAGAAATATATTTCAATTAATCATAAAATCGCCCTGATATGTCACTAGACATTAAGAAATCATGTTAATTTCAAATATTTATATCACTGACAACAGTAGTCCGGCAAGGATATTGTCATTTTAAAAGTGAAGTTGCAGCCCTCAACTGATGTTGATGTTGACATGTTGTGTTTTGGCCTGAAGCGCCACCCTCCACCTATCTACCAATCACGAAGTCCGTAGTGTTTCAGCATCCGGGTTGCCAGCTCTGCTCTAGTTACCACCGCTGCAGCTACAAACTTTTTGGATAAAAAATAAAACTTTACGAAACCTAAAAGACCTCGTTATGAATCAGAAAAACGTTGTGACAATGAAAAAACAAAGAACTTGCTGTAGGACTCGTCACTTGCCATTGGAAGCTCCTTGTAGCAGCCTTTGTTCCTGCTAGATCCTGCAGCCTATCTGGCAACCTCGAGTCAGGGGGAGGGGGAGAGGGGATACACTGCTCTACAGTAATTTGAAAATGATTGGAGTACCAGTTTTTGCCACAATCTTACATACATTTCCTTTAAGTCAAATTAACAAACAAAGAGTCAATAAAATTCACTGGGAATTCCCAAGTAAACTTAACTTAAAAATGTCTAATTAAAGCTACTAATAATTATGTTTAGGGTTTTACGTAGGCCTTTTCTGAGTGAAAATTATTTCCATGCTTTTTTCAAGTAAATCCTACTCCAAATGTTTTTCAGTGTATACATTGTGAAGAATAATATTTCAATATGGGAAGTTTGGTTGCTTGTTTTATCTTTAAAATAACAACCTCTTGGTTTGATATTTTGTTATATAATTCAAAAACATCCATAATTTTATTTTTTTTAAAGTTTGGCTTAAGTGTCCAAACATTTTTTTGTTCCTGAACATGTCTGTGAACTTTACATTTTTGTTCAAGCCACGACAGCAACAAACAACAATAATACATTAGGTGGCTGTTTAGTTTCTTTTGCACTTTACTGGCGATAGTGAGACATTATTGGTCTATATCTATGTGTTAAACACAGCGACAGACACTTATGTCATTTTAAGTAAAATATTTTAAATGAGCATTATATTCTAAAGGAAATCTTGACAAATGTAAATTATTAAAATTATTCTCAGAAAAAAAAGTGAGATCTACAAAGCTTAAACTTAAAAAAATCTTAATGTATATTTTAAATGAGTAAAATTACAAACAAATTATTCCTAAACTCCAACCAGTTGTGCTTCACTCATCACTGGACGAGTGGATTAAACAATCTGTTTAAAGTCAGAGATTAAATTAATAGATAAAACATTTTTAAAAAAGAGTGAAAACGCAGGAGGAAGTTCAAGAAAAATCAAAGAATATTATCCACTGGCTATTAATACCTGCAGCTAATAGGTGTGTGTGTGTAGAGGTAGCTGGGTATGGTTTTCTCATCGTTTCTTTCTCTGCTGGCCGGTGGAGGGGTCTCAGCTCTGATCTAAATAAATCAAACATGTACTGTTTTTCCACCAGCACATTGTGAAAAAAAACCCACACTGTTAAACTGTTAAACAATTTTTAATTATTCATTTGGCGCGTCGTCGCCGGGAGGATTGTTGACGGAGTTGTGATGGCATCTCGGCCTGAGGGCGGAGAAGCGCCACCATCACTCCGTCATGGCGTCAGGTGTGAGGTTGAATCGAGTGTGGCGGTGGAGGAAGTTTTATTATCAATTGGAGAACAAGTTGGATATGAGAACATCTCTTCGGCGTCAAGAATGAATAAAGCTGTGGTGGTTTTCTTAAAGGAGGAAAATTTGGTTAACCGTCTAGTAAGCAGTGGAATTTCGGTAAGTGGACTCTTTGTTACTGTTTCTCCGCTAGTCAACCCGACCCGAAAGGTAATCATTTCAAACGTGCCTCCGTTCATCCCTGATGACGAAATTGAGCATGCACTTTTATGGTATGGCAAGTTTGCTAGTACGATAAAAAAAATTCCACTCGGATGCAAAAATACAGCTCTAAAACATGTAATGTCGTTTAGGAGACAGGTGGCAATGTTTCTGAAACAACCTGAATTGGATGTGTCTTTTAGAGTTGCACATGAAGGGAAGACCTATATGGTATATGCTAGTACAGGTAGTTTAAAGTGCTTTGAATGTGGAGATTTGGGACATAAAAGGTCTAAATGTCCACATAAGGCTGGTAGTGGTGCTAATAATGATGTCACACCGAATCCTGCTGCAGATTCAGAGGCCAGTGAATCTAATCGAGAGCAAACGTTTCCCAATGTAATCCCTGTTGTGATTCCTACTGTTGATTCAGAGGCAAGAAATGAACCTAATGGGGAGCAAACAATTCGAAATGAAACAAAAGAAAGTGATGGAAATGTTGTTGCATCATGTAGTAGTGTAGAACATGGAAAAAGGATTTTTGACATGACTGTTGTAGAACTTAAGGAAAGTCTTGGTTCAGTAAGTAAGGAAAGTGAGGATGTTCAGATGAAAGAAGTGGTTACTATGGAGGTGAACGAGTCGTCGAGTTGGCCTGAGATGGTTAGAGAGGAAGAACTAAGGGATGAGGATACCCTTTCGGATATTTCTGAGATTGGTTCTCAAAATATGGAAGAGATGTACTCTTTGGATGAGATTAATGATTTTTTGGACACAACATTTGGCAAAGTGGCAGAGGTGAAAGATTTTTTCCCAGATGTGGAAAAATTTGTTTTTTCAGTGAAAGTACTGCAGCGTACAGCGAGTTTTGATGCACTGAGTAAACAAAAGAGGTTTAGATTGAAGAAATTGATGACGAAATTGAGAAAAAATAAAGGGCCATCTCTTTTTAAGAAGTAATGGCAAAAATGCACTGGGTGACTCTTATTATGTGTTGTATTTTTCTATTTCTGTCCCTGTCCACTTTATTTTCTAACCTTTCTATGGAGAACTTAAGAGTGGGCTCTTTAAATATAAATGGAGGAAGAGATAGGGCTAAATTAGCAGTGATATCTAAGTTCTTAAATATAAATCGGGTTAATATTGTGTTTTTGCAAGAGACTCATAGCAATGAGGAGAATGAAATTGAGTGGAATAGATGGTGGGAAGGGAAACTGGCATTAAGTCATGGGACAAACAATAGTGCGGGAGTAGCTATACTTTTTAAAAAAGGGTTGAATGTCAATATTTTACATACTGAAGAAATTGAAAAAGGAAGAGTACTTTTATTAAAAATACAGTATGGAGAACATGTTTTTGTTCTAGTGAATGTGTATGCTCCAAATAATGGGACGGAAAGAGTAAGAGTATTTGACCAATTAGATAAAGCACTTCAAAATTTTGATGAGGACACTTGGTTAATGTTAGGAGGGGACTGGAACTGTACTATTATTTTTTTAATTGATAGGAATGGTGAAGAGCCACATAGTCACTCTAGTAAACTGTTGTCTAATATAATTGGAAAGCATGATTTAATAGATGTGTGGAGAAGAAGGAATGTTGGAGTGAGACGATATACATGGATTAAAGTTGTAGAAAATATGGTTAGTGGGGCTAGACTGGACAGGTTCTATTTAAATAAGATGGTGGAAAATAGGGTAATGAGCGCATCAATATTACCGAATGGTTTTTCTGATCATCATTTAATCATGTTCGATTTTAATATAAAGAAAACTTCAAGACCAAGGTATTATTGGCATTTCAATGAAAAAATGCTAAAAGATACATCCTTTTGTGATAGTTTTAAGTTGTTTTGGGAGAAATGGAAAGAAAGAAAAAGTGATTTTGAAAACCTTAGCCAATGGTGGGATGTAGGCAAGGTACAAATTAAAGAGTTTTGTCAAAATGTTTCTTCTTGTAACTCTACGAATGTGAAAAAAACTATACTAAGCTTGCAAAAGGAAATTGAGTGTTTGGAAGAGGACTTGATAAACAACGAAAGAGCACAGGACAATGGTACACTTTTAAACAAGAAAAAGAAAGAACTTGGAACTTTGTTACAAGAACAAGTGAAAGGGGCACTTGTAAGGTCAAGGATTTGTTCCATCAAAGACATGGATGCCCCAACTTCATATTTCTTTAATTTGGAAAAAAAGACAGTTCAATATAAACAGATGCATTATCTTCGTTGCCAAAATGGAAATATAACAACAAATCCAACTGAAATGAGGAAGTTGGCGATGGACTTTTATTCTGTGTTGTATAGTGCTGAGGAATGTGATCCTGATAGTGCAAAAGACTTACTTAAAGATTTACCACAGTTGGATCAAGAAAAAAGTCAAGTTTTGGATGACATAATTACATATGGGGAGTTAACAGAAGCGGTGCAGCAGGTGTCTATGGGGCGTTCTCCAGGAATAGACGGATTAACAGCTGAGTTTTATAAACATTTCTGGGGAATATTAGGGGAGGATTTGTATGAAGTGGTAATAGAATGTTTGGAAAATAAAGTACTTCCTGTTAGTTGTAGGAGGGCTGTACTCTCGCTGCTACCAAAAAAAGGAGATTTAGGATTTTTAAAGAATTGGAGGCCAGTATCCTTGTTATGTGTAGATTATAAAATATTTTCAAAATCTATTGCAAATAGGCTTAAAAATATTTTAAACTTGTTGATTCATAAGGATCAAACATATTGTATACCGAACCGATCAATAATGGACAATTTGTTTTTTCTAAGAGATGTGATTGATTGTGGTTGCATAAATGATTCTAATTTGGGTGTCTTGTCAATAGACCAAGAAAAAGCTTTTGATCGGGTAGACCATGACTATCTTTTTAAAGTGTTAAAGAGCTTTGGAATCGGTGATCAATTCATTTCTTATGTTAAATTGTTATACTCTGATGTATCAGTGTTAATCAAGGTTGGTGGAGGAATAAGTGCCCCAGTAGCAGTCAATAGAGGTATAAGGCAGGGTTGTCCTCTTTCTGGGCAATTATATAGTCTTGTAATTGAGCCTCTGCTATGTAAATTAAGGCGAGATTTGGGTGGTTTTTCAATTACAGGTGTAAAAGAAACTTTTAAGGTGTATATGTCTGCTTATGCCGATGATGTAACTGTTTGTGTCTCAGGACAAAATGATGTAATAGCTTTAGAAACAAGCATTAGGCAATATGAGATGGCTTCCTCAGCTAAAGTTAACTGGGAGAAAAGTGAGGGGTTTATTATTGGCCAGTGGAGAGACACCGGACCTCCGAAACTTCCAGGAGGACTAATCTGGGCGAGGGAGGGTATAAAAGTGTTAGGTGTTTTCTTAGGAAAGGAAAGTTTTAAAATGAAGAATTGGGAGGGAATGCTGGAGAAGGTAGTGGCTCGATTGTCTAAATGGAAATGGCTATTACCACAATTATCCTACAGAGGAAGAGTTCTGGTGGCAAACAATCTGGCAGCTTCTACGCTCTGGCACAAAGTCATTGTTCTGGAACCACCAAGCGAACTTATTTGTAACATACAGAGGAAAATTGTTGACTTTTTCTGGAGTGGTGAACACTGGACTCGGGCTGCAGTGCTTTACCTACCGGTACATGAAGGAGGTCAAGGTCTGGTGGACGTAAAAAGTCGAATTGTTGCTTTCAGGCTGCAAGCAGTGCAGAAACTTCTCTATCAAGAGGATTTAGCGTGGATACCGATGGCATGTGTATTCCTGCAGAAGGTTGAAGGTCTTGGACTAGACAAACATTTGTTTTTATTGAAAATGGACGGGATGAGAATGGACAATCTCTCTTCCTTTTTTTACAAATCAATGTTGCAAGCTTGGATTAAGGTTTTGAAGGTGGAGAGAAACTAGAATGAGCTTGGAGACTGGATTACCGAGGAACCGCTGTTTCACAATCCGTTGATTCAGACTCGTTTTTTATCATCAGTAAGCATTCGGAGAACTCTTGTAAAGAATGGAGTCACTAAACTGGGACATTTACTGGACAATGGCAGATGGAGTTCAGTGGACACTTTTAAAGATCTATCTGGTTTGTGCTCAATAAGAATTGCTTCAAAATTAAGAGATGGAATTTTTGCCGCTTTGCCGAGCAGTTACAGAAACCTTGTTGCTGGGGGGAATATACAACAGCGGAAAGGAGGTTTTCCAAAGTTGAAGATTAGTCCTGCTGTAAGTGAAGAACAAGGAGAGCTTGAAGGATCTATATTGACTTTTAAAACTCTGCAGCTGGAGGAGCTTGACGTTGCATCAAAAAAAGCATTCCTGTATGTTACAGTGAAAGTTGTTCACATGGACTCACTCAGTCGGCAGAGTTTCTCAAAGTGGACAGAGACAATGGAGCCTGGCTTCCTAGTTAGAGATAGGTGGAGAGTCCTGTATAAGCCTCCCATCGAGAAGCGGACAGCCGATCTGCAGTGGAGGCTTATCCACAGGGCGATAGCTACGAACAGACATGTAGCACGCCTGAATCCAGCAGTGGGTGGGGATTGCAGTTTTTTTGTAGTGCTGAAGAAACCATAGAACATTTGTTCTTAAGATGTTTGAGGCTTGGAGGTCTTTTTAAGTTGCTTGATGCTTGGTTTCAGGGTTTTGGTGAGGAGTTTTCCCACAAAGTTTTTATTGGAGGACTCAAATACAAAGTGCTTGATAGAGGAAAATTGTGTTTATTAAATTATTTAATTGGTACAGCTAAGCTTGCATTGTGGAAAACAAGGAAAAACAAGGAGCTGGAAAGTGGCTCAACAGATGTAGAAATGATGTTGAAGTGTATGGTAAAAGGAAGGATACAAATAGAATTTTCATATTTTAAGCTGATTAATAATGTTGAAAGTTTTTTACGAATTTGGGGTATAAATGAGGTGTTATGTGTTATTGATGATGCAGATCTTTTTTTTACTTTTTAATATTGATTTTTTAATGAATTGTTGTTGAGGTGAAATGATAAAGGTAACAATACTGTTGTAAATCCTGGATTTATTGTAACAATAAAGATCTGTTCAACCTCTCTCTCTCTCTCTCTCTCTCTCTCTCTCTCAATCTCTCTCTCTCTCTCTCTCTCTCTCTCTCTCTCTCACACACACACACACACACACACACACACATTCTTGGCTTTGGAGAGGAGCCTTTGGTCCACTATCTTGAGGGATCAAAAAGTGAGACCTGGTCTCATTTCTGCAGCACTGGCCAGCTGCCCAGTCACACACACCATGCTGCCAACTCCTCTAATGAAGTCCGGTAATTAAGCGAGACCCTGAGACCTGAGGGTCTGAGTGTGTGTATGGGTTGAATATTTGGATTCAGAAGTCTTCTTCTCCTCCCCTTCTCTTCGGGAAAAAAAACACACGTGCCAACCAACCCCAACTCCAAGGCCCATGACATCCCAGATACTCGAAACTCAAAAACTCGAAGCAGGAAAAAAAAAAAAAACACTCTTCAAACTCCCCTAGCCATATCCTACCTCTATCTGAAGGCTACTTCTACATCTTCTAAACCCGCAGTGAAATCATGGACTCAACAGGGCCTTTGTCTTCAATCCAGCTTTCACTCAAGCCTGCTTCTTGATTACAGTCAGACTTCACCCTGCAGTCCTCTCACTCCTCAGCGACCTGGTACCGTGTGATTGCGGAGCGCGTGCATGTCATATATGATCTGATGTAAGAAGTTTGACTGTGAGGCCGCTGGCGCTGAGCGGGAGCGCGTTTTTCTCGGCACGATGGGGGTTTCGGAGGCCTCATGCTGCTCTGTCCAACTGTAATGAGCCAATGCTAATTATCCTCAAGAGACGTGGTGCTAACCTTGGGCTTACTAGCCAAGGACTTCCATTAAACCCCTGCCAAGATTTACCACAGAGGAATTTGTGCGTATTAATGAGACAATAACAGTACATTTAGTTGAATGTATATGAGAGTCCTGCTAACAAACAACTACCATATAATCACATGTAAAGAGATATAAACAAGTCCACAAGGTGCAGAAAAGTGTTGTGAAACTTGAAACGGGCCAGGTGATTGTTCACTTGAGTTAATTGCTGGCGGGGAATGCAGTGTCTTTCTTTATGAAGAGAAGTTTTAAATGTCTGATTAAAAAGTATACCAAACTTGATTTGACAGGACCGCTCACTAAAATGTCAATGCTATGTAAGAGAAGACATGAATATTTAGCATTAGCTAATCTTATTAACTCTTAAAGTTTCCATGAAATCAAAATGGATTATTCTTTATTTATTTCTATTCTTAAACATTAACCTCCCCTTCCCCTCAAAATGATGTCCGTTTTCTTCATGACGTAGGTCTCGGCAGAGGGTAGGGATATATATCCTCCACAACTGACTACAAACTTGCATTCAGATCTGGGTCTGTGTCAGCTTCCTACGATCCAACCCATTCCCGAAAGACTAAATCAAATTCCACACTACGCTTTTCTCATTCCAGAAACCATTCCATATCACTTGGATATAAGTCACAATAGGGAAGACATATATCAGAACTTTTCATTAAAAGGTTCTGTGGGGAACCAAAAATGGTTCATTGCTGTGAAAACACCTTTGTGTTGTAAAACAGAATGAAGAACAAATTAAAAGAAGCTGTTATGAAATATATACATTCATAAAGAAATATTAAATCTCTGCATATTTCCTCACAACCTCCTCTTCTTGGCTTCTAATCAAGGAAATATTGATGAACATTTGGTAAATGCCTGGGAGGTCATGAGGTGGAGAGAAAAAACGTTAGGCTTTCATGACTGTACAAGGCGCAGACTTTATCCAAGTTTCTGACACTGGGAGAACACTGCAGTTTAATGACTTTCAGTATGCTGAAAATAAAAAATGCACATAAAAAAACCCTAGCAGCCAACACATAATGTACAACTCTGCACTAATTAGCAAATCATACAATTGTATTCTGACACAATGCTATAATTATGTGCATTATCTCATTTTAAAGTGTTAAAGAGACTCAATATGAGAAATCAAGGGTGCAAGAAGTCAGACGTTATATTATAGTGAGGAAAAAGGGTTTGTTTATTTGCGTCTGTGTGTTTTTGGTTTGCTTTTTGTCCTTTTGTTATATCGATAATAGGGCCAAGCTTCCACCCTTCTGGCTTGATTCTCAAATAGAGATAATCCAGATTTCCGTTTTCCTCTCCAACCTACTTATTTGTTTGGACTTCCTGTGGCCTTCTTCCAATCCCCAGCGCAATATCACATCAATATATAACCAATTTTCAGCTCCAGGACCAATGCACAATTACTGTGACTGCCCTCAGTGAATCTCTGGAGCTCGGATAAGGGAATCCATATTGAGAAGATTTAATACAAATCAACACTCTGACCCAAATTTAACCCATTTACTCGCTTTCAGAGTGTAACACTCTAACCCCCTTTTGGATATTTACGTCAATTTCACAATTACATTATATAAACAGCGTACTTTAAAATTAAATCATATATCAATATGCACTTGTGTCATATTGCTTCAGAAATATCTTCATGATGAAGACAGGAAGGGGGAAGGAAGCAGTATTTAAATTGGTTATCGCAGAGCACTTAAGGCAACTATTAAAACTGAGATCATTACATACATTTCCATGTTTTTCATCCTCAAATATCTGATTGCATCAAGCATGTTACAGCCCCCTTTTTTGTTATTTACCCCTCAACACACCCACACACACTAGGTGCACATTACACATGGACAGTTCATACTGGAGTCATTATGCCAGTTGTCAGTTCACATTGCAGAACAATTTTCATCTAACGGTAATCTGTGAGATTTATGCAAAGAAAATTGAGCAGTTCAGATTGCGTAAATACAATTTAGCTGAGTTCCATTACAGGAAGTGTTTTGCATTTAGTTTCAGATAACAGAAATTTAAACATTTCTGACTTCATTTCAAACCCACTAGAAGGTTTAATGCCTTTCTTAGTTTCTCTCTTTCTTTCTTTCTCTCTCTGTTAAATTAAAGGGCACTAAATGCTTGTCTGATGAATTGGACTCTTGTAGAGAGTCTGTTCCCATCTGGACTAACCATTGCTGAGGTGGCTAAAAATACACATATGTTTATACCAGCCATAAATACACAGTCTCTCTCACACTCACTGCACACTTAAATGCCCACATTAAACACAAATATGTATATTATTTCCCCCATATATTTAAAAGACATCTCATTAGGTGTTAAAACTAAGGTTATGAAGTTTAGGCAATCTCTCTGGAGATAAAACATAATCTGTTAATGCAGGATGACAACTGGGGATTATTGCTATTCAGCACCAGCATATTTCTAAAGCAAAGAAACAAACAAATCTGCATAATGCTTCTAATTTGTGAGCTCAAGGAGTCTGAGTAAGGATGTGTGGATTAATAATGTTATACATTAGTGATTAGAAGTATGAGTCATTATTCAGAATTGGTTCTTTCAAACAGTCTGATTCAATGAAATGGTTTGAAGGAATTAATTTGATTAATGATTTAGCTCATTGTTCAGTTGAGATCCTAAAAACAATATGTATTTAAAATTGTTATATATTCCCTGTGTGTGTTTGTGGACTTTACGTTACTTCCTGTCTTGAGTGCCATGTTGTAGTTCTTAGTAGTTCTGTACTGTCCTGTAGTTCTACCCAGTCTCGTTACCTTGTTATCTTGTTAAGCTTGTTTGACCCTGTGTATATAGTCTATAGCCCTTGTGTTTCTCTTGTGTTTGGTCAGTTGTTTTTTGGATGTTCCTGTGTTAGGTGTTCCCTTTCAAAAGCTACTCTCGATGCTGCATACTCCTACGCATTGGGAAAACATCTTTGTTTGACCGGTTGTGAAGCATGTGTGCAAACACGCGTAGAACTTGGCTTTAAATAAATAAATAAATAATCTTTGACGATGATGTCATTGGAATGTGCGTTAAATAGACTTGAAGCTATAAATAGATGCGGCTTCAGGATTCTGTGTCTTCAGAGACCGCATTGTGTGTGTGTGCTACACTCTCTATCTGTCCACTTGGTTAGGAGTTAGGGTTCCAGTCGGCAGTGTGCAGAATTTTCTCAGTGTGAAAAAGAGAAAAAGAGCAAACAATTTCAAGATTGCAAACAATCAAGAGATGCGTGCCTCCGTGTTCACGGCCCATCCCTTATCATGATGCGCATGATTTCTGTTTTGAGTGTTTGGGGGAAGAGCATGCTGCCCTTGCATTCGAGAATGGCGAGTGCGAGCACTTTGAGTTGCTCTCCATTAAAGTGATCTGTGCTCGTCTCACATATTTGTAAGGGAAATCTCCCACATTAAGATCGTCGGGCTTGCACGTGGGGCTTGATCTGGCAGAGGAGCGGAAGTGGGGTCCTTCCCTTTCTCTTATTCTCTCTCCAGATTGGGATATCCTCGTATCCTATTCCGAAGAGCGCCCAAAAGCTGCGGATTGGGAAGAGGATGCTGCATCTCTTGTTTCTGGCGAGATGGATATCATGAGCCCCAACAAGCACAAGAGACCCCAAAGTGCTCAAAGTTAGAGGATAGATTTCTATCCAGTGGCCAAGGGGATTGGACTGAGCGACAGTCTCTCTCCTTCTTTAAAGACCTCCATGACAAGTTAACTCGTTCATGGGGGAAATCAAGCATCAGTGGCTAAACCTCGCAGGCATTAAAAACAGGCTACTCAGCCCCAAACCCAGTTCAGCTCCTAAGCGGAGAAAGGCCCAGAAGTGTGGCCAATCGTTCTCCCCCTCGTAAAGACTGGGGACCGGCTCGCCACACTTAGCAGCCTAAAAGGAGGCCAGATTTGAGAGCGATCATCTCCGCAAAAAAAAATACCGGAGGTTTTTGCACCCACGACCGTGGGGGTGGGGGTGTTCCCAAACAAGATAGGGGGTTGCGTCCGATTTGAGATAATTGCATGATGATCTGAACCGTTCTCTAAGAATATACAAGTTCAAGATGCTACTGATCAAGATGATTGTGTCTCAGATCGAACACAAAGATTGGCTTGTCACAGTCAATTTCAAGGACATATTTTCAGATAGAAATTCTGCCACAACACAGGAAGTTCCTGAGGTCCGCTTTCGGGGGCCAAGCTTACCAATATTGGGTTCTTCCATTCGGCCTAGCCTTGTCACCCTGCACATTTTTTTTTAAATACATAGATGACTGGCTGATCCTCGCCAAGACTCAAGAGCTTGCCCTTTGCTCATCTTAAACTGTATCTATGGGGTTAAGACTCAACGTTAAGGAAAACTGTTTTCTCTCCTGCCCAGAGGACAATGTATTTAGGGGTTGTATGGGACTCGGTCACCATACTGGCACAGCTGTCTCCCGCATGTGTCGAGTCCATCTTAAACACCCTGAGCAATATCAGGTTAGGTCAGGAAATTACTTTCCAACACTTTCAAAGAATTCTAGGTCTCATGGCAGCAGTGATACTTATGGGCCCTGAGGCTTATGGCCCACTGCTGTTTCAGTTGTGGCTCAAAGCCAGGGGATGGATTTCTATGTTGCTCAGACCCCAGTTCCTCACCTTGGGTCCCACTTTGGTGCTTGTTGTCGTCACAAGATGATAACATCAGACATTTCCCTTACGGACTGTGATGCGCTCTTAGATGGCTGTCTAGCAGCAAGGGATCTGGAGAAGTCATCATCTCGATTGGCACATCAATTGCCTCAAATTGATGGATGTAGGGGATACAATGTCCTAGTGCAGGTGGACAACATAACAGTAGTCGCCTACATAAATCGCCAGGGAGGGCTGCATTCACACTGTCTGAACAGGCTAACAAAGCAGGTTCTACTTTGGGCTCAGGTCAAGTTCCTGTCCCTCAGGTCTTTACATCCCTGGGTATTTGAATGTGGGAGCAGACTTACTATCCAGACAGGCTAAAACAAACAGGGAATAGGAACTCCATCCTGAAATAGTCAAACAGATTTGGGAAAGATTCTACGAAGCAGAGGTGTTCATGGCCACTATATCTGCTTGAGGGGCTAGTCGAGACCCCTTTTGAACCACCAGTCAAGCTTCTGACTCATGGCCATAACTTCTCTAAAGAGAATAGGGGATTTGTAGGCTCTGTCGATTTCGCCATCCTGCTTAGACTTTGCCCCTGGACTGGTCAAAGCCATTTTGCACCCTCACCTGACTATCTTTCTAAAGTTAAATTATCAACGTGCATTTGGTCATTCTTGAAGCCTTCTGTCCTCCACTGTTCACTATGATGGAGCAGGAGAAACTTTACCTACAGTGTCTAGTTTGTACTCTTCAGAATTACATCCACCGCACTAGCTAGTGGCAATTTTTAATTTGCTATAGGGGTTTCTCCCAAGTCAGACTAGGTGAGGGATGCCATTGCTCTAGCCTATGAGGTGCGCGGTCAAGCTTCACCTCTAGGAGTAAGGGCTCATTCCATTAGGGGGGGTTGCATCCTCCAAGGCTTTGGCAAGAGGCTACCCCTTGCAGCAAGTATGTAATGCGGCAGGCTGGTCCTATCCGCACACATTTATCAGATTTTATAGTTTGGATGTTCATGCTACTCTGGGCTCAAATGTCCTTGAGTCGACATCCCAAGCTCAAAGCTGGGACCAAGATGGGTCTTGCGCATGTTGCCAGTTGGGGCCCACCCAGTGGAAAGTTAAATCCTGCATGGAATTCATGGGGGCAATTGGCATGGGCCCATATGAAACCCACTGACAATCCCATTTTTCTGCCGTTTTCATACCCATATTGGCCCCACAGACAAATTTTGTCTGGGTTAACCCCTTCGAGTCGGCGGTCGCGCCGGCGCGATCGGCTCTCTTTTTTTCTTATCAGTGCCCAAGAGACTCAAATAACTCGTTATAGACTCAAGAGACTCAAATAACGTTTTTGTATCATTCAGGCAAGTGTTATACATCATTATAATCTGTTAAGTTTCTTTTTTTTTGTGTACAGTCACAATAAAACATTTTTTTTTGCTTTTTGCAAAATAAAGAAAACAAACATGATGCGTGATCTGCAGCCTCTCTCTCAAAGACGTTCATTCAGATAGTCTTCAGAAAAGGAACTCTAGCTTAGTGAATACTTGTCTCACAAACATGAGACATATGTCTAAAGAAATGTTGAAATGTCAGGTTTTAAACAATGTAAAAATTGAAAACAAATATTCTGTGTTTATGTAATCTGGTTGAAAAGCAGATGTCAGTCACCCGCGAGCCACTTCATTATCCACTAAAGTGACCATGCCCATGGAGCACGCGCTCTATTGAGATTGAAATACTGACGATCCCCGCATCAACGCCCACAAATCAACTCATAAAAACACATCAAGTTAAGCGCTGTAACGTTACTTCAGCTACATCGTTTTGAGATGTTGAGGAATAATCCTGGATTTATTCTGCTCATGAACAGCTGTTCATTTCTAAGAGCAAAGGATTACGCCGCTGATTGTTAGGTCAGTTTATTCTGTTAGCATCTGTGAATATTAAATGCAAAAAGACCGTTTAAATATGAATTCTGTTGCAACATTAAATGTCATACATGCAAGACTGTTTTGGACAGATTATAACGTGTTTATTGTAAAAGAGCCTAGTATCACATCAATAAAGCTTTTATTCACAAATGTCTGCTCAGATGCTATAAATATAGTACCAGTCAAACGTATTTTGCTTCATAATTCACGTTTTGTTTTATAGAAAGAGAACTGCTTTCTTTAAAGTGAATTTCATTTTGTATAAATTGTATCTTAATTTTAATTATTTATTTATTTATTTTTTTAGCATGAGACTACTTTTAAAACCATAAAAAAAAATTATCATTTTTTGAAATGCTTCTTAGTCATTTTTGTCTTGTTTCTAGTCTAAATATTTTGATGCTTTTCTTAGTCATTTTTGTCTTGTTTCTAGTCTAAATATTTAAACATTCTTAAATCAAGATGCATTATTTTCAACTAAAGAAGAGCATTTTTTTAAGTGTAGTCAAATATTTTGATCATTTAAAATATAATAGTCCTTTGTTGACTACATTCTAAATAAATGATTCTGGAGTTTGGTTTTGTAGAAAGTGAATTTGTTTTGTTTTGTAGAAAGTGATGTGTTTTCTTTAAAGTGAATTTTGTTTTGTATAAATTGTATCTTAATTTTAATTATTTATTATTTAGCATGAGACTACTTTCAAAAACATAAAAAATAGTACAAAAAATGTTTTTTTTTTTTAAATGCTCTTCTTAGTAATTTATGTCTTGTTTCTAGTCTAAATATTAAAACATTCTTAAATCAAGATGCATTTACTAGATAAGTACAATTTCAACTAAATAAGAACAGCATTTTTTTTTTTGCTCTCTAAGTCTGGCATGAAGCTCATTCATTATGCAGCTCATTATGCAGGCTATTATGGTCTTTTGTCCTCTCAGGTGATATCCATCATTATTCATTAGATATCACGCCTCCTTGCATACTGGCTTTGTGAAGAAAAACTGTCTTATACATTTTTAATCAGTGTATTGTTTTATGTGAATGAGTAGGCTCAATGATTCTCACATCAGTTTGAAGCAAAAACTCTTGGCAACAACACCCATTATTCAAAAGTATTGTGGACACATATCTATTGTGTGTTTTGAGGCCTTAATTTTAAAGCAAATTTTTTTGTTTTTAAAAAAAATTATGCATAAACATTTTTCTCTCAAAAATACAAGCATGTACATACATATTGCTCATATATTATGGTATCCCAGTTTGTGCTGAATACAGTGTAATTACACTTTTGCAATTAATATGTTTATAAGCAACTGAAAAAAGCACAAATGTAAGAGCATGTCAAAACTTAAAGGGCCCCAAAACAGCTCAGACTCCTAGGGGTTAAAGCTGGGACCGAGATGGGTCTTGCGAAATATAGCCCAACTAGTGGCAAGTGCAATCCTATATGAAATCTATCTGGGCGAATGACATGGGGCCATCATGGAACCAGCAGAGAATCCTATAAGTTCTGGGCACTGTCCGGAACAGGAGCTTGAACCAGTTGCAAACTTGCTCATTGTCCTCTAAATGCTTCCTAAAGGCTTTCATTTTGTGCTTTTACTGCAAATAAAAATGCAATAATCAGCAACGTGTGCAAAGAACAATAAGGCAATGGTCATATGAGACATGACAGATAAGCCCTGGCTTTTCCATAATTGTCTACTTTATTTAGCCTGACTTTTTGGTTAGCGGTTATTGTACAGCTAAATAAACATCATGGCACGGCTCAACTCAATCTGAACCAAAACATAGTTTGAGATAACTGGATAGTTTTGAAATGAAAACTCTTCTCATCTTCATCTTCTTTTCTCTTTTTATAACCTTCATATTTATAACTTGGTCACTTATGTTTTATGTTAATGAATAATAAATGACCTCTCAACCTCACCAAATTATAATTAAAATAATCAGTGAAGTTGACTGCCTGACTACAAATGAAAAAGTTCCTCATTCCACAGCCTTTGCTTTCTTTTCTTGCCATTTTCTTTTCTACATCTGTCTGATTCTGCCTGTGACATATTCTCTCCCTACCTGCTGCAGGCAGTAATTTCTTCCACAGGGCTGAATGGATGTTGCATTGTCGAAGGAGATAAGACCTAAACACACACACATACCCCTCTCTCTTCTTCCCTGTATTCTCTCTCTCTCTCCCTCTCTCTTAGCACACATAGACCCTAGTGGAAGCGCAACACAATCGTCCAGAATTTAATTAGCCCAACTAATGTCATTTCAAACTCAATGCATTTCTAATCCTCCACAATTACCAAAGACATCAGCACACTCATTCTGCCTCACCACTGAGCCATATTATCTGGCAAACTGAGAGACATGATTTTTGTGAAAAGTATAATTCTGATCACACTGTATAGTCTGGAATTGAACTTCACCATAAAATTTGATGTCAGAATACATGAACTTCTCATTTGAAAAGCTCATCTGTGGTGTCTTCACAAATTACAGTTTTCAATTGTGCATTTATATTTTAATTATGCTTTAAATTGATGCATAATCTTTTCCAGAGCTACAGACATGAGAGATTAGTGAGTGATGATTTTATGGACTTCACTTTGCTTGACTGTCCTTCCTTGGTTAGTTAATTGTCTCTAAATTTCAGTCCAAGAAACAGATCATAGTTGGCAAAGAGAAGATGATTTGGATATGCCGTTTTGTGGCTCAAGAGGTGAAATCATTCAGGCACGCTGTCATGACTAAATAGTTTTTGATTCATAAACATCTGGCCATTTGGCTAGTTGTGTTTTGAAGAAGGTGGCCTGCTTACAGCTTTGTGGTTGTCAGCTGTTTTGGCTCTAGTGCAACCCTTTGGGATGTCGCCACTAATATTTGGTCATTTCATGTCTTCTGCAACAAAGATGTTGCACACCCTGGAATTTTGGCCATATTGGCTTTAAGGGCAGCCATGTGGGTACGCTGCTCATGGGATGCAGCCATTTTGGCTCCAGGGTAGCCCTTTGGGTATATTCTCCTGAGAGCCAGCCATGTTGGTTTCAGAGCCAGTCTTTTCAGGGAAGTTGCAGCGTTTGCCCTGTCACAGGAAGCAGCCTGTGGGAATTTTTATATGGCAGGCTACAGATGACCAGTGTGGGTAGAAAGCCTTCTGGAAGCCTGGACAGGACTCAGTGTACATATGTTCAAGCAAATATGTCCCAGAGCATTTCGGACGGCACAAAAATCCACACAGCAACAGTTTCTACACACTTATACACATTTTTCCCTTATCAACAAAGTGTTCAATCAGAAAGTCATCTATATTCTTTTCACAAGTGCTGCTAAACTTCTACTCGGGGTCGTGGCCTAATGGTTAGAGATGGTTAGAGAGTCGGACTTGTAACCCAAAGGTTGCGGGTTCGAGTCTCAGGTCCAGCAGGAATTGTCGGTGAGGGAAGTGAATAATCAGTGCTCTCTTCCAACCTCAATACCATGACTGAAGTGAGACCCTTGAGCAAGGCACCGAACCCCTAACTGATCCCCGGGCGCCGCAGCAATATGGCTGCCCACTCCTCTGGGTGTGTGTTCACGGTGTGTATGTTCACTACTGTGTGTGTGCACTTGGATGGGTTAAATGCAGAGCAAAAATTCCAAGTATTGGTCACTTGGTCTCACTTCACTTCACTTCACTTTCTAAAAACCAAGTAATCACCAAATGGTAACGGACCAAAGATTTCCACAGCCCAAGGCTGTGAAAGAGCAACAGGTCTTCTGTAGTCAAAAGGTAGGAAAAGTTTGTGCTGGACAAATAACAAAGTGAAACAGATAATTGCTTATTTTTTGCATTTTTAACTTTTTATCTTGGCCCATGCTGGTAATGAGTGCAATGGCTGCTTCTTATTGGCAGATTTTATTCCCTGGCGTGTTTCTTTTGGTGGTGGCACAGGATTGAGTCATTCTGGTCTTGTAGTTCCCCTTCACTTCACTGTCATTCATTCCTCTTATATATGAAGAGTTTCGTTGCAAAATGAGATATATCCATTTTGAGAAATGTTGGTTATTTGACATTATTATTTAAGACATCAACAGTCAAGTTCATTCACAATTTTTTTGTACATTAAACTATTACTTGAGCTCAGTGAAGGCCAGGGACACAATATTCTTCAAATCCAGGATATTTTAAATTTAATTTTATGTCCATAAATAGTTCATAAATAAGTCAAAAACCATGCCAAAATGCAACATATTTATCTTAACATTGTCAAACATCTTAAATTGGTTAAAAAAACAATAAATCATAAATATATGGAATAGTATATACAAAGATTGATTAATAATAATAAGATTCCGAGTTAGTTTTGGCCAGAACATACACAACAACACATTTTTTTTTTTTTTTTGCAAAACGCTATATATCCACCTTAGGCTATATTCTACTACTGTAATACCATTAAGAAAAGCTAGTGAATCAATGTTATCCTGGTCCACTTTTGTAGCGTTTTTATACATTTTTGTGAAGTTGAAGGCTACATCTTCATCTGACAGTTTGTCGGCATGACACAGACCAACATTACTCGCAGTCGCACGATGACCACAATTCATCTTTGAATGTTTTCCCTCCCCTGAATGCCTTGCCCGTTTGTCTTCTCCCTTTGATGATTTTCTTTAGATGCCTTCCTCTTTCTCCCAACAGCGCAGCTGGAATGACCGGCTCCAATCCGTCATCGAAATCCATAACGTTAGTTTGACTCTGAAGCTTTGATTCTCTGACTGACAGACAACTGTTGATCAGTGACGTAGCCTACGTGACTGACAGCTCGCCTACAGTATAAACAATTAAATGGTAAACGTTTAGTTAGCCTATTGAATCCTCTTTTTAAAAATATGTTTTTTTGTTTTGATATTATCGTTAAATCACTGAGCAAACTCGGAGCACTTCACCGGCGGTGACTCTCTCCTCGCGTGACATCCTGAGCTCGCGCAGCAGAACGTTCTATATCGCACTTTGTAAAGAAACTGGGCTGGCGGATATCGCGTTTTGTGAAAAAATACATTTTGTAGTAGGCTTAAAATGTACATTTTTAAATCTTATTAATGGCAGCAATTCACACATAGATTAAGGTACATCTAAACAGTGATTTCCAATAATAAAACCCAAATGTCAAAAAATGGCGTTTATCGCGTTTTGCAACCGAACTCTTCATATATATAATACCGTGTATTCTTCTGGTGCCCCCCTCAGCACTTGGTGCCCCACGCACTGCTGACTGGCAGTGGCATGAAGTTGGCTTGATGTTGAACGTTCAATGTTTGCGAATCGTCTAAGGTTACGTATGTAACCTCTGTTCCCTGAGAACAGGGAACGAGCGTTGCGTCTAGCTGACGCTATGGGGAACGCCCTCGGCGTGACTGGTGTCTGAAGCTACTATCGAATCACGGCAAAGTCTTTGACCGACGTCAGCCCATGACGTCATCAACGTGCGACCCGGAAGTATAAAAGGGCGCCGTGCCAACACATACACATCTTCTCGTCTGAAGGGACTGTATGGCAGATAGGCCCTGAAGCATGGCAACGCGACGCAGCGCTCCCTCCCTGTTCTCAGGGAACAGTGGTTGCATACGTAACCTTAGACGTTCCCTTTCGAAAGGGAACTCTCGCTGCGTCTAGCTGACGCTATGGGGAACGATATACCAACGCCGCCATGCTGAGGGGAGTGTCTGCCCATTGGCAGTGACAACTGTCAACTCAAGTAATTCATAGAAAAACCTGAGCGATTCCCCCTCAGGTCCTGGGCTGACAGTGACAGCACTCCCTACGGTCATAGCCCAAGCTATACAACTAAACGGAACCCTAACGCACTGCATGGAGTTCCATCTAGACAGCTCGAAGGCCCGGGACCACTACTTCCACTGAAGGGGTCCCTTCAAGGGAATGTGGCTAGGGGACCCGAAGGAACCCCAGCCAGTCACTACTCGGGAAAAAGTTCTCCCGAGTGCCACCAGGGAGGCCTGACCTGGTGCCCTAAGTGTTATGGACACTTCGGTTTAGCCAACCCTGTCTGTTCAAAACAGAGCCTCTGGATGGTGCCCAAGGGGCGTCCAAGCTAAGGGACTGAAACACAGGCAGTCTTACTTAGCCCGGAATTCAGAGACGGGTTATCCAAGAGAGCAATACTCAGCGTAGTGCTTTTCAACCCTTGCTATCGAGGGGAGTCTGCCTGCTCAAATCAAGGATCTACCAGGTGCTTGTATTTCAAAGCAGTAGGGAGGCCGAAAGGGCCAAATGACTGATCTAACAGGGAGGCCTCATGAGAGGCCTACGACCGTCTGACCAGGCTCAGGCGGCTGAGCACTCATAGACGACCCTCATTGAGGGGAGCAGCTGAGCCTGCCTGGCGAGTAACCTCCAGCTGTAGGCCCAACTACCACAAGTTCTCACAGAGAACTGGTAATCAAAGTGCCTAGCTCAGGAACTTCACCTTCAAGGAGGCCCTGTGGGCCTACTACTTGATAGCTGGTATTCCAGGGAGGCCTATAGAGGCCTACTACCTAACCGCAAGCCATGCTGGAAACCCAAGCATCCTGGCTCGGGACTCCGTCCTCAGGGAGGCCTAGTGAGGCCTATTACCTGACAGCAATACCGCCTGCTGAGGTTACCCTTGTTTTCTCAAGGAGGCCTAATGGAGGCCTACTACTTGACAGTCAAGCTACGCAGGCTAGTCGGGCATCCTGTTTAAGGTTCAAGGGAGGCCTATTAAGGCCTACTACCTGATAACCAGCCTTTAGGGAGGCCTGGAGAGGCCTACTACCTGTTTGCAATACGTGCTAAATGACTGGGTCCCAGGAACACCTTAGGGAGGCCTGATGGGGCCTACTACCTCTTTCGAGTGACCACCATCTGGGACTCGACAGTCAAGCTACGCAGGCTTTTCGAGCATCCTGATTAAGGAACTCGCCCTCAAGGGAGGCCTATTAAGGCCTACTACCTGATAACCAGCCTTTAGGGAGGCCTGGAGAGGCCTGCTACCTGTTTGCAATGCGTGCTAACTGTTTCTGATGACTGGATCCCAGGAACACCTAAAGGCCCGGGTATACTTCACTTACCGCCACTTCGACACATGCGCAGTAAAAAAGTGTCTATGCTCCACCAGACATCGGAGGGCAGCACTGAGTCCTGTCATCAACGGGACATTCGCTGGGCATGATCGGAGAAGAACTGTAGTGCATCCACCATTGCTACATAGTTTGGAAGAAACACTGAAGAATCAAAAATTCTCTCTTTTTTTTCCAAGCGTGTTGTTTTTAAACCGGTCTTTGCACACTCTTCTTCGACGGCTGAACACTGTGCTCAATACTGTGTTTATTGCCACCTAGTGGACTCTTCTGTACTGCTGGCGCATGCGCTGTTGCACGCGGGCCGTCCGCGCGGTCACAAAATTTGGGCTGCGCGCGGACGGGCTGTGCGGCCGGCCGCGAGCCCTCCGAGTGACGGAAATTATGTCATGCGGGCGGTGCACGAACGTGGACGGCCGAAGTATACCCGGGCCTTTAGGGAGGCCTGATGGGCCTACTACCTTGTTCGAGTCAGGGAGGCTTATTAAGGCCTAGAATTAACAGCAGGCTTTCAGGGAGGCCTGATGAGGCCTACAACCTGCCTCTGGTAGTGATCACAACCTGAGAGCTCACCCTCAAGGAGGCCTAGTAAGGCCTTACAACTACCAGCGGGCCTTCGGGGGAGGCCTGATGTGGCCTACAACCTGATAGCCTCCAGGCTAGCTGTCCTGATGTGCACATCGGTACATACCTCCAGTGAGGCCTGTTTGAGGCCTTCCAACTGATAATGCGCCTTGTTCAAGAGGCCTACTGAGGCCTACAATTGACAGCCGACCTTCAGGAGAGCGTATTTACCCCTATTTAACCTGATAGCCAGCTAGGCTAGTAGTACCTTGATGCTTAAGCATTGTCACCTGCCTTACTAGAGGCCTGATAAGGCCTACCACTGTCACCGTTTACTCTTGAGAACGGTGGAATCCTTCCTGCTAACTGGGACAGCCATATTTGAAAAATGTGGGTTGTAGTAATATTAGACCCTACGGCTCGTTTTCATGGAGGCCTGCTGAGGCCTAACACATGATAGCTACCCATTACTATGGGGACCCGTTCCAGGGAGGCTTGTAAAAGCCTACAAGCTGTACGAGTTTCGCAAAAACGAGAAATAACTGCCAGACAAACAAACTGACTGCTATTTAAACCAACGACTCTCAATGAGAGGAGGCCTCCGATCTAAGTACAACAAAAAAGGTGACGGTGCCTCAGCTCCTTCATCCACATACCAACTGACGCCGTAGCGCTCAGTCGTAACAGAGACAAACTAATCCAACCTGCAGTGGCTTAGGGAACCGAAGACACACGAAGTAACCCTAGGCGGTAGACAAACACTACATTCTATCAGAAAAGTGTGCTACCGCCTAGTAATCCGCAAACATTTCAAAGAAAAGAGCGGCGGCCTAAACACTACTCTCAAAATGAGAGGAGGCCCATCTTCTTATAACCAAAAGCGGTGGCCTATCTGGCGCCATCTTGACCAACCAGGGAAAGTCAACACACGCTCACATACACAGCCCAGATAATGGTGCTGTGTTAAAGCCTAACTAAGCAGGGGAAAGACAGTTCTCTCTGATGAATATCCAACTCTATACAGGAACCTGGGGTCTGTAAGAAATACATATTTTTAGTATAACACACAAAAATGACCACTCTCACCTGCGGCATGCTGAGCGAAGACTCATTGTGCAGTTCTCACCACCATGTTCTACCGCCCTTGAATGCCTGAAAGGGGCGTTCTCACTGAGCAAGTCCGGGCGGGCCATCAGAACATAGTACTACTCATCATAGGCCCGCCTCAGGCCTGATGTAAGAAGCGCCTGGGTAAAAAGTCATAAAAAGACATTAAAAAGGAAAAAGGAGAGGGCTATGATGTAACCGCCCTCAAGGGAAGTGATCCATCACCAACGCCTTCGTTGAGAACGTTTGTCCTGGATCACCTCCCTTAGATCCTTTTTCCCGCGGTAATCCCGTCTCCTCTGTGCCCTGCTCCTCCAAGGAGGGGGGGCACGAGAGGAGACGCTAGCCCTCTGGTCCTGCCTACGGTCCTCAGACCGTGAAGGACCAGGTCCCGCCTGCCTGGGTGGGGGCGCGGATCTCAGCGGTATGCATGTTTTAAATGTCGCTGAGCGCGCCTTCGCCTCCCTGAACTTTCCAACCACCGCCTCCACGGAGGTGCCGAAAAGTTCAGTAGGCGAAACCGGCGAATCGTGGAGAAAACCCTTTTCTTTCTCCCCGATATCAGCCAGGCCCAACCACAGATGCCTCTCCGTAAGCACCATAGCCGCCATAGAGCGGCCAATAGCAGCAGCAGTCTGCTTGGTGGCCCGGAGAGACAGATCTGTGGTGCGGCGCAGCTCAGCAACCGCCTCAGGGGACAGCCCGGCCCCCTGGTCGAGATCCTCCAGCAGGTCCGCCTGGTACGCCTGCAACACCGCCATCGTGTGCAGGGTCGCACCAGCCTGACCTGCTGCCGCGTATGCCCTGCCATTCAACCGCGAGGTAGTTTTCAGCGGTTTGGATGGCAGAGATGGAGCTCTCAGTGTCGACACCTGCCCAGAGACGAGATAGTTCGCAAACGTCTCGTCTATGGGAGGCATCGACACATACCTGTGCTTACCCACTCCCTCGACATCAGCGAAGCTTGCTTGATGTCGGTGAATGCGGGCAGAGAACGGGTTCTTCCATGCCACCTGGACCTCAGTATGCAGGTCCGGTAGGAATAGAAGGCTCATCTGAGGTGCTGGTGCATGACCGGGGAGAAATCGATCGTCGAGCCGTCCACGAGCGACCTCTCCCCCAGCGCGCCGCCAGGGCAGCCTCAGCCTGTCCGTGGCGCGCTCCATAGCATCCAGCAGCTCGGCGTCCGCGGGACAGGGTGGCTGAGAGGGTCCAGGCAGGTCCTGGTCGCTCTCATCATCCTCCTCAGCCATCTCCTGCCCGTCCCGAAGAGCACCCGCTGCAGGTCTCGGCGGAGAACCATCGTTCTCCACATCGACCTGCAGGTCGCTCTCGTCAGCCGTTTGATCGTCCGAGAGTACCACACCTCTCTCCAGACGATCAGCGAGCTCCATCTGGGAACCCCACGACGTGTGCCGCCGCTCCGCCTCAGCGCGAGCGGGACTCACATCGGCAGCCCCAGATGTTGTGCCCTCTGCCCTCGAGAAGAGGGCCAGACGAGAACGGAGCGTTCTAACTGGGAATTGCTCACAGTTTGCACAGGCAGCTCCCTCGAGAACTGCCTGTGCATGCTCTTCGCCCAGGCAATAAACGCACAGAGAATGTGTGTCTCCCGGTGTCAGAAACCTCTGACACGGGTCGACACACTTCCTAAAGCTCTGCTTCTTCTCTGTGCGTTTCATCCTTTTCCTTAGTAGTAATACTTTACCAGATCCGCAGATACCGCTTCAAACAAACAGTCCCTGAAGACAAAAAAGATGTGTATGTGTTGGCACGGCGCCCTTTTATACTTCCGGGTCGCACGTTGATGACGTCATGGGCTGACGTCGGTCAAAGACTTTGCCGTGATTCGATAGTAGCTTCAGACACCAGTCACGCTGAGGGCGTTCCCCATAGCGTCAGCTAGACGCAGCGAGAGTTCCCTTTCGAAAGGGAACTCTAAAGTTACACACAACATTGGTATACACATTTCTAACTTCAATAGCATTTGAAGAAAATTACTTACAGTCATAAAACCAACTGTAAATTGTTAATCTAGGTGTCAGGTATGATGCACACCTTTTAGATGTTTGACATTTAATAAAATAAACTGTCAAATCACATACAAATATGGATATGTATTCCACTAGGCTTCTGTATGGGCTCATACACAAAATATGCTAGATTTAAATATTCTCTAGCTGATGGAACACTGATGAGAATATTGCTTGAGAATAAATTATATTTATATATATATATATATATATATATATATATATATATATATATATATATATATATATATATATATATATAATTTTTTTTTTTTTTTTTTTTTTCAGACAAGTAACTGTTTTCTGTCCATTAAGGAGTATTACACACAACCTTATCAGAGCTAAATAGGCCTATTTGATGACCTGTCATGTTATACATTTCATGCCAACAACAAATTTCCCAACAACAAAATTTTAGCCACTGAAAATACTAAGTGTTAACTTTGGAAAACGACAAGCCATAGTGGCTGGTAAGCAAAAAAACAAAATAATGTTAAGCCCCAATTCTAACCTTATGTCCATAATATCAAGAAAGCAAGTGAAACCAAATGGCTCATTGATTTATAGGTGGGAAGAAATACAGCATTTTGTTCTGTACCACAGACCTAAAATAAAATACACCTTGATGCTCACCCTGACTCAAACAGCCGCTGGTATGTTTTTGAATATTAATTATTATTGGCCTGAGGTTGTACAACTTAATTTCAGACTATGATTGAAGTAGACTAGAATTGACTGACCTTCTTAGAGGACAAAGATAGCAATCAAATAACAGTTATCTGAATAGACAATATTTAAGAAGGGATGTGGCTGGATAAGGGTCAGGAATGACCCAATCAAAGCTGTTGAAATATACTTAGAAAATAAAAACAAGAAATGTAATGTAAAATAGTCAGCTTGACTACACAAATGCATGCAAGGTCCTTAGAGTGACTCCCCCTTCATGTTGCTCCAAATCGGTTTGAAAAACACATACATGTGCTGGTGTACAGAGTAGAATGTCTCATTCTCATTGAACTCTACCATCATTTAGACAGCAATGAGACCATTAAAGCCCTTGTAATGGAGCCTGGTTCAATTTTACACATAAACAACATTTCTGAACTAAAACCACAGTAAAAATATTACCATTTTGGAATTCAGTTCTTAATCATGTCAGCCTCCCCTCGGCCCAGGCTCATTATGGGCCCATAACCTCGATTTGAATGCATTGCAAAGACTGTGCCCTGGCCACATCACAGATCACACAAGTTCCTTTAAAAGCATGCTAATGTACTCCACTTCCCATGTCCTCATCTGCTTATTAATATACATATTTAAAAAGAGAACATTATGCAAATCAGGACCAGCTCCAGATTAGATTTGAAGCCTAGTGATTTAGTCTGAAATATAATTCTGTACACATTAACCTAAGGCAAAACATTGCCATTCTCCCCTAGTTTAACCTAATTACCCCACAAACATTAAAACCACATTTTGGGTATCTTGAGGGGAAAATTAATGATATTCTATAGGGATTTATGACCTGTGAAATCTTCTTATTAAAGGTGGGGTTCACAGTGGAGTTTCTTTTTGTTTCTTTTTTCGACTGTGATTTTTAAATATACATATCTTATTTTCAGAATACATTTTTTGTTGTTTTTATTCATTGTAATGCATTCCAAAAAGCATAATTTGTTAAAAAATAAATGATTTTTTAATTCTACTTATTTTAGCAAATAGTACTAAATTCAGCATCTATTTTAAGCAAAGCCCCTCAGTTCTGTTTCTTGCTTTGTCACAATTAGCTTTCCCAAAATGACTCTGAAGTTTATGTTCCCTGAAATTCACAATTAGAGCTGCAGAGCAATTTCAGGCTCTTTTTTTAGTCTCTAAATAATCATCCATATACGCTGCTCTGCATAACTGAGTGTTGTGAGTTTGCCTCGCAGTCAAACCTGCTTGCCTTTTTGTATACACGCAGAACGTTCGGCTGGTTGCCTTGGCAACTGGGATGCAGAGTTTTGTGGCCCTCTTTGCTAACGTGTCGCCCCTGGCGCTCCCTCTTAACGCTCAGTCGCTTCCCATCATGCTCCTTGTTTTTGAGGTCTGCTTTGAAAAGCCATCCTGATCACAGGAGCCCACACAGACCTACAGCAAAGCTTAAAAAAAATGTGTTCCATTCAGAATGATGGGATAATTTTGCATTTTCTCTAAAACTTTCTCTTCTTTTTGAAGAAAATATGGAACCATTCTTATTGAGAAATTAATTAATCTGGTTAGGGAATTAGCTGCTTTTTCAGTCTGCCCAGTCTTGGACAATTCAGAACATCCCAAAGGATAAAAACGATCCACATTATATGTGTCCAGAGTGCAGCAGGAAGCCCCTACATGAATGTGCATCTGGGGTATATGAATATTTAAAAGATTCTTACTGATTAAACTGCTCTGCATTTTGAAGCTTTAACATGAAATTATCATCATCATGAGGGATCTTTTTTCCTCTCAGCTGCAGCTGTATCTAGAATAGGTGAAAAAGTAATATAGCCTAAATTAAACTTTGCTATTCCCTGCATGGTCCACATGAATATTCGAGAGAAATTCAGGGGTTTTACTTCATAGCTCCCCCGCTAGAGAGATCTCCTAAACAGTCCTTCTTTCTCTTCAATATCCCTGCTCCCTCTCCTTGTCATACATGCATTCAGACACACAGATCTTTATAGACATCACCATTGTGTTGAGCTGTCAGTTCTGGCAGTAACTCAGCGGACATGTTCCAGTCCAGATCTATCATCTGGCTAGCCTTCAATCCCTCATCCATCAGCATACTCAGGCTCCCGCAGACCCCTGCCTGATCCCATCATATCAAACTTCAGGGAGCTGTTCTGTAAGTGAGAGACTCAGGGTTACAGCTGACAATGAGTGAGTGGTGTGTCCAGTGTTTTAAAGGTTGTATCGATATGTTGTTGATGACCCTGGGGTGATTTTGGACACAGCTGGGACAAGAAGACCTTTAAACACTTATAATGGCTCACTAATACTTTGTCCTCCGGTTTCACAGACAAGGCATAAGACTATAGTTCCAGTCAAAAATGCATGTTTGAGCTGTTTTAACTGAAATCGATCTAAAAATATGTTTGTCCCAGGACGCACATCAGTAATGTGTGTGTGTTTTTTGTTGTTTTTACGTGATGTTTATATAAGCTTCTTAAATGTCCTAATTGAACTAAAGCCTACTCCTAGCTCAAACTAAGCCCTGTCTCTGAAACCAGGCCTGTGTGTGTTTGTGTAGATATGTGTTGCATATACCAAACCTTATTTTTCTGTTACTTATTCAAAATATTTTGAGTACTTTTAACCACTTCAGCTCTGCACCCCCTCACCGACCCACCCGTGGGTCCAATATTGCATCATCATAATCATTTGAAAAAATCTATAAGTTGTACAGCACAAAACTAGACAGATATGGTATCGTTTGAAAGATTAGAACCTCAGCTTTCTTGATAACCCAATCACTTTTGCATTTATGCTACATAGAAAAAGATAATAAGGTATGAATTTGACCCCCCCCCCCCTTGAGAAAATCATATGAATAATATAAAATGTAATATTTATATCACACAATCTCACCAAAACTAGACAAGTAATATATCAATACCAATATAGCTCATACCCCCAAGAAGATCACTGTGCATTTATTTTACTGATCCATCACTTTATAGTAACGTTATTATCAAAAGAATCACTAAGATGGAAATGACTCCTTTGAACAAGCAAACACATGAGTCATATTCCTGTTCGGATCACTAACACGTTGTGGAGCTAATAGCCTCAAACCCTATATCAGCTCGTTCCTTAGGTTGTTTTCTTCAAAATGAGACCATTTTCACATGTCTGTGAGCATGCATGGCCAAATGACACTGTAATATGTCACCGATGTCCAGATCAAAAGTTGTGATGCAGACAAATACTCTTATTATCCTTAGTTTTGTTCGTCTTTGTTAGCCGCAATTTGTGATGACGTCAAAAAAGCTCTCTATAGACATGCCGATCATGCTTCTAGACCAATCAGAGCCCGAGATCTCCCTTTACAAAGTTGAGGAGGCGGAGCCTTCTTTTCGATTTCCCAGCGGCTATGGAAAATCAATGCAGATGAGCAGGAGTTATTAGATAGTTTGCACAGATTAATCTCAATAACTTTTTTTTGGAAGGAGATATCAAGAAAGTTATGTTTCCCCCTGTTTACTGACACCTAGTGGAATCCATAGAAACTTTCTGAAGGGAAAAGACCAAACAGATTAAAAATGATAGATTTTCAAATAATTGATTAATTAAAAAATAAATCAAAATATGACTTTTCATCTATGTATATCATAAAATTGTGAATAAATACAATATAATATATGCAATATTCCACCACTGTGTTAAAATTTTGAGTGTTTTCTGCAAAATTAGACAATTTTTATCAATTTACTCCAATGTATGTGGGTAGGGCCCTCTTTTAAATTCAGATATGCCTTATTCTCTACAAAAATTCTAAATATGCTGCAGAGCTGAAATTAAGGTAAATACCTATCTTTAGTCAAATCAATGTGGTCTGTAATGCCTGGAAACAGGTATCATTCCCATTCAAATCAACATCAATTGCCTGGCAGCCTTATATTATATTAGAATGATATTATTTTATATTAGAATTCTTTTGCATCCAGATGGTGTAGTTACATCATCTAGCAGAAGCTAACAGGACAATGGTAACCAGCCAAACCATGACCCCATTAATCACATCCAAATAAATTATATGTCTTAGAATAATTGTTTAGCTACGTTTTTAAACGCTTCTTTGTGCCTTATTATTTATGAAGGGACCATATTTTATAAGGAGCCAGTGTATCCAAGTAAATAAATACTGTACATTCCTATTCAAGTTAATAAGTTCCTGTATTAGTACTTGATTAAATCCCCCCCTCTATTTTACACAGTTTATTCTTAACCTCCTTAGCTCTGGGACCATTTTTGGGGATTTCTGCCTGGATTTGGCCTCCCCACATTTAAAAGCTTCCCATACCCACATACAATACAGTGGTCTAAATACACAATTTTGGTGTTATTTTACAGGAAACCATTTGAAGTTACATAAAACACTGCTAAAAGTGATAAACATGTAAGTATATGTTGTCTGAGCTGAAAAGAGGCGGTTTTTGATTGTGTTGGTTATATATTCATTTTTGAAAGTGTATAACTCAGGGTTACAGCTCTAGCACCCTGCGGACAGTTTTGGCTGTTTCCACTAGATGGCAGCAAATATAAAAAAAAAAGAAAAAAAAAAGAATTTTGTCTGTATCATGTTGTATGCAAGATTTATTCAAAAGGACATGAAGGGAGAAATATTACCTTTGTTATGTAATTTCCACCTACTCAAATCTCTCCAATATACAAGTCTCCCCATATACAGTGGTATAAATGCAATATCCCAGTGTCATAAAAAAAAAATTAGTATTTCCAGTGTTTGCAGACATATGCTGGAAACAGCCAAAACAGTATGCAGGGTGCCAGAGCACACAGGACCTGAGATATACACTTTCAAAAATGATTTTATAACCAAAAAATCTAAAAGTGCCTCTTCTCAGCTCAGACAACATATACTTAAAGGGATAGTTCACCAATAAATGCAAATTCTGTCATCATTTACTCACCCTCAAGTTGTTCCAAACCTGTATTTGTTTCTTTGTTCTGCTGAACACAAAAGAAGATATTTTGAAGAATGTTTGTAACAAAACAGATAGAGCAACCATTCACTACCACTACTACTTCACTACTAGTATTTTTTTCCCTACTATGGTAGTCAATGGTTGCTCTATCTGCTTGGTTACAAACATTCTTCAAAATATCTTCTTTTGTGTTCAGCAGAACAAAGAAACAAATACAGGTTTGGAACAACTTGGGGTGAGTAAATGATGACAGAATTTTCATTTTTGGGTGAACTATCCCTTTAAATGTATCACTTTTAGCAGTGTTTTATGTAACTTCAAGGGTATCATGTCAAATGAAACCAAAATTGTGTGTTTACAGCATGTGGTAATGGGAAGCTTTTAAATTGGGGTAGGACAAATCCAGGCGGAAATGGTCCCAGAGTAATTTAGTGTAAATATGTTACTTTGTGTAAAACAAATGCCAAAGTGATGCATATCTCCAGAAAGTAGATATTCTAGGCTTTCAAATTCTACCATATATGAGGTCCATATACAGCTCCAAAGTACTTGATGATGTCATTCCGAACCCTTGTCAGGGTCCTTTGGATTTTTAAATATTCATTTAAAAAACTGATTAGAGCTCCAATTAAGAGATGAATGTTCTAATAACAATCTTAAATGTGCCAAACCTTATCAGAGAGAGATTAGCCTTCTAATACTTAGATTTCAAGTCTTCAAATCAATTTAGACGGCAGCATAAGAACCTGGCACCCCATTTTTGTAAAGGCTGGGCCAAGACCTCAGCTGGTCTTTAACTGTATTCTTTGAGCCTCGGGGTCCTTAATCTGTTGTTATAGATTTTTACTCTTTTAATTAAAATGTTTAAGAGCCTGGCTTTGAGGCCTAAAGTTAATGAACTGAGTTGCTGGAGGTCTGCACAATATGAAAATAATTGACTGAGCGAGTAGTAAATTAACCACTGCCGTCTATTAGGACTAGATTTCAATCTTTAGCATTGTTTTCCAGAACATCATTCCAACATGAAGATCATTCAACTTGGCTGCTTTTAGTTAAAACACACCCTTGATGTCTCCTCTTCACTCCTATCTGTGAAAAGCTGTGCAGCCTAAAGCAGCAGGCTGGTTGAATAATATGCATACGTACAGTGTTAAAAATGACCATACATCTTAATCAGCTCTTCATAGTAACAACAGCATACAACAGTTTTATTCTGAAATGAGACCTTATTCAAGAGAGCCATTGATTAGGATACTAAGCTCTTGCGTAGAGCTGAGTGTTTGTCCTTGAGTTAAAAATTCAGTTGCTGGGCCTGATAATGCCATTCATTTTTATAAAACACTGCCTGCCATTCCATTCCACTCCTAGCTGCTCCTTGTTCCAAGAGGGAATAGACCTATAGAAGGGGAAATTGCATGTGTTCTTTGGTCTCTATAGATGTTACGTAGGTCACAGTCCTAGTTTTGGCCCACTTAATGGTTTCATTCACCTTCCGTTGTCATTATCGCTTAACCACAGGCATATTTGGCTTGTTTGACATTTCAGATGAACACTGGCACTGGATCTGAAAATGCTGACTCATAATTTTACACTCCGCGCAGAGGTTGGCGTCATGCCTGGCAACGAGCTGTCAGAATGGTAAGTGACCGTTCTTAAGATTTCTCTCTTTGGGAGATGCTGCATGAATACAAAGAGGGAGCTATCATGCTCTCTGCAAAGGGCTGAGCTCAGCAGAAAAGGTGGCATCCGTGTACTTGCTAGATTTATTGTAGAACACCAACGGTATGAACAGTTAAAGCTGAAGTGTGTAATACCTACGCCACTAGTGTCACCAAACGGAATTGCAAAAATAATAACCGTTTTAAAAAGGTTTCCTTACCACTCCCCCTTGTCCAGGTTTGTGCACTATTCAGAACTGAATTGAGAATGGCTTTTAAATTACAATTAGAGTTGCATATAATTAACTGGTAAACTGGATTAACTCTTTACCAGCCATCTTTTTTTTTTTTAAGTTGCCAGCCACTGCCAGCATTTTTGACCATTTTCACAAAATTTTCATGGCCCCCAGAATATTTTGTTTTATGAATATCTGAGCAAGCAATATATCAAAAGAAAGAGACCCTCTGCTTTTTTAATCAATATTTAAATGTGGTTAAGTTTCATAAAAATGTTGGACAAAAAGCTGAGAAAATTCAGTTTTTGTCAAAGACTACATCGAGATCGGATTCAGAAAGAGGATCTAAACACAGATGGAGTAGATCAAGTCCATCAACACCCCCAGTTTGCACAGTCCTAGCTCGTCCTGGGTCGACATTTCATTCAGTAACATTAGGCAGTTCTGATTTATATGCTGTTGACCAATACATTGGTTTGGTTACCTCTGTGTCAATCAACACAGTTTCGGGAATCTTGTTCCATACACGCACAGAATGATAATTTAGGGGATTCATTTCCGGCTATAGGCCTATGCCAGTTCTACACAGCTCACTCGTCGCTGGAGGATTCAGTGTGTGTTTTTGTTTTGTTGTTATATTAATCATTTAATTGAAATAGATTTCTTGTAGGCTTATTTTTTCTCAGCCTGTTTTCCTCCATTCACAGCAGCACTGCAGTTGCGAGATGATGTGACAATGTGTGAATCCTTATGTCCTGTTGTTGTTTATGCTGGTATTTGTGCATGTAAAAATAAACCATTTCTTATGAAAAAATGTTTGGCATGTTTAATGGGCTAAAGACATTTGTCCGTTCTAATTTAATTTAAATGTATTTTTTAATATTATTTAACTGTCCAATTGTGTTAATTGTTAACATGCATCGACTATTGGTCAAAAAAAAAAAAAAGAGCGTGACTAATTACAATACTCAAAATTCCTTAATTTGAACTCAGTTTAAACTGAGACAGAATAAGGAAGTAAATATAAAATTGAAATTCAAAGAAAGTAATATAAATGTATTTTTTCGCCGTACAGATGTTATTAAAGTGAATAATATAACTTTAAATACAGTCATTATTAATGCAGTTAATTTATTAAAATGAATAAATTCAGGATTTAAGGATGGAAGGGCACTTCATTTCCCAGAATGCATCAATAGTATCAAATTGCAGTTCAATAAATCCCTCCTGTCATTTTAATTAAAATTCCAATTCAACTTCCTGTGGCATATGGCCTATTTAATTGAAACTGATATGGGATGAGAGATATTTTAAAATCAAGCTGTAAACATGCCTTGTAAAGACTGGACACATAACGCACTCGGATTACTTCCTCTGGGGGGGTGGGAAATCAGTCAGGCAGAAAAAAAGCCTCCCTATACCTAAACATCTTGTTGAACGTTAATGGGATTTCTTCCTTTTTGTATCAAAAGCCTTTGTTTTACACTGACAAATGCTGTTTGCATAGGAAAGTGTTTGATTAATGAAGTTTTTCCTGTGTCTGTCACGGCTCCCTTGGTGCTCCGTAAAATTGATGGGGGGGAAAACGAAACTGACAAAGAGACATTCACTGCAGCCTTGCTTTCCAAGAAGAAAAATATCAAAAGTAGCCATTTAAAGCGTGTTTACGCTTCCGGAGCATGTTTTGATTAGTAGGCACAAAGTTATGGCCATAAGTTATGTCAGCGGCATCAGCTTACATGAATGAATAGTACACGTGGGGTCCCCATGCAGATGAAAAAGACATCCGTTACAAAAATCCTAACCTCTAATTAAAAACCCCCAGCTGGGTTCCACTCAGGGAACACGGGTGATCGTCTGGGCTTGTTTGAAGGGGGAAGAGAGAAAGAGAGGGAAAGACAGAAAGTGCTGTGCAGCATATTGTGCGAACAGTCTATAAAGGGAATCGCTGACGCCGGTACAAACCGAGGAAAGCTTAGGTATGACCCCGGCCCCGCTAGCGCTGTATTACAGGAGGGAGGCGTGCGGGGAGGATAGGACAGGTGGCTGCTGGACATAATTCACAGTGTCATACACCGGATTGCTGAAATCATCACCGCTGTTATGTGCTCTGCACTTTTATCCTCTCTGGGGCGATGTCTGGACAGCCGAAGGGTTGAATCTCGAATGTCACAGTTTAGCGGCTCCCAATTCCTGAGCCAAATTGAGCCTCAAACCAAGCACAAATACTTACCACTGCTTCATGGGCAATCTGCAAATTGCGTCCGAAACACCTAGAAAAACTGACATGCACAGCAGAGGTGGAGAAAGCGCCCGGCTCTTGTCCTTTGCTTCCTGTCGATCTGCGATTAACATTCTCTTGCTCAAATTTTATGCTAATGTGACCCTTTTGCTGGTCTTTCCTAGCCAAACGCCAGCTTGGGACGTGGTGTGTCAGAGCAGCTCTGTTAGTGCGGATCAAAACACAAAAACACAATGGAATTGATTTGTATTTGCGAGCCCACTGGCCCGGAGGGCTTGTCGTGACTTTTCTGGCATCATCCAATTGCGCTGCTGTTTGTTATGTACATGTAAACACGAGCACTCTCTGTCGGCATTTCAAATATGGATAAATATTTGCGTTTGATAACATTTGGACAGCATGTTTCAGTATTCAAATCACCCAGTTGTGCAAGAATGCAAACAATAATTCCCATTCACACACACACACACACACACCTCTGTTGCATAGGAGTGAGCCACTGAAGTTAGAGTACACTACTTCGCAGTGGAAAAAGTAGTGGGCCGAGAGATGATACCAGAGGAGTAGTTGAAAAGCCCACCATGGTGCTGGCATGGCCCGGTTCCCCCCGGTGCCCCCCCTCCAGTTCCCAGTCAATTCACAGGGCTCTCTGAAAGGCCACAAGGGGGGCTTCTCAAGGCCAGCTCCAGCCTCCCGCAAAAGGCCACTCAGCTGACATTTCGCACACGCTCAAGTGATTCATGGCAAAAGCAGCGGTCGGCCTTGTAGTGGAACCCTGCTGATATTTCATTTTTTCATAAAGGTGAGGCATTATGAAGATTTTTTTTTCCCTTCTTTCCATCGCTCATTGTGCCAACCTAGAAGCTGTTTGTTCTCTTGTTTTCGGGAAGGCGCAGCGGAGGCTAGCAGCCGCTTTGGCATTCTCTGTAAATACCTCAACAGATTTTGATATTTCGTCATGACTTCAGCTGCATATGACATTTCAGCTCTCATCCAATATTGGTGGACTGTGACTCCAGGGCCGCAATATCTCACTGTGGTTATTCAGATGGACCGTCTTCCCATTCGACTATCATCTTAGCATTTATTGAGGACATCTGCAAATGAGAGGAAGGTAAAGGACATGTGAATGCTTAGATTATGCACATTTCCTGAGAGAAATGCCACCCTGTAGGATTTGAATAATCCAGTTAGTGTTTTTCCATTGACCCAGCTTTTAATATTTTGTGTCAATACCTCTCTGTGAGCCTCTCTGCGTGACTCTCGATTTCAACCAAGCACGCTAGTGTCGATGCAAATGTAGCTGCTGTTAATCCTCTTTAGGGGACATTTGTCAGCGAAGGGCTCAGAACACTAGCCTCATTCCCTCCCATTCTTGCTGTTATCAATCTAATGACATGATATTCATACCGAGCAAACAATCCTACAGTTTTTCCCCTCCTCACTCGCGTCTGGTGCCTGTCAGAGGATCAGCGCATGCAGACATCAATAGTCAATAATCTCCTGCTGGAAGAAAAATGCAGTCCTGACGACCTTCAGGATTTGGTCAAGGATGGGGGACGCATGAGCACATTCTCATGTTGTCTTTACACACCATCATATAGCAGCTGCCTCAAAGGAACATGGGTTTGTGGAGAGAATATTGGATAATATATTTCTTCATGGGAAGAACCGACACAATATGGCTAAGATTTTACACATACTAAATGCACACAATTAAATAATAACTTTACACTTTTTGCATAATTTCACAAAATGAACAGTAAAAATATATTGTGTTTTTCCCCACATTATATTTCAGAATCAGAATCAGAATCAGAAAGAGCTTTATTGCCAAGTGTGAATTTTTCTTGGTGCTGAAGCTTCCAGTGCACATATACAATACAAACACAACAAGAACATAGTAATAAAAATTCTAAGAATAAAAATATGAAAAATAGTATAAAAAATATATGGTCACAGTTAAGTTTAGTCATATCAAGCATGATGTAAATATAAAAAATAATTGGCTTGTTCGAAAGTGTTCAAGATATTACCATAATATTACAAAATAGAATTTGAAATCTATGTTTTAAAAAATGTTTTCTTAAAAAGTATCATAAAAATGGCCATAGCTGGATGGTTTCACAGTAAATGTGAAATAACAAATTCAGCCCATGTATGAGGTTAAATCTAGTTTAGAGCTACTTTGAACACTCCCTAGTTGTGTGTGTGTGTGTGTGTAATTTTATGCATTTTAGACACTTCTTTTTCAACATTACATTAGTCTGACCAGTGCTGCCACATCCTTTGCAGACACAATGGGATTTGCAAATTCACAGGGTGATTGACAGAGGTATGCCATGGAACATTCTTCTAACACAGATCCTTTTAACGGGATTCTTCCAAATAATCTGCCAGTCTTCAAGAAAATCCATAGAACTGTTTTAAAATGAGGTTCATTTAAGCAAGTCTGTGGGTTTAAGCTGGTGTGCTAGCTAATCTCCAGGCAGTTGTCAGTGGCTGCCCTGTTACGGGCTGACGTTGAGTATGGAACAGATCAGGAGTGGTGCATTTACACCAAATCCTGCTTTACAAAGGACGCACAGTGAGGGAGAGGCCCAAAGTGGCTTTAGCTTGGATTGAATTTCCACGCAACACATTCCCGCGAAAGCAGCACCCCACATTCTCCGCAGAAGACAAACCGAGGGTAAAAGAAAAACAAAAACAAAAAAATCAATATCGTCACCCACACAAAGAGCACTGGCGACTACGGAAATGTTAACACAATAAGCCACAGTAACCAAACAGCATTTTACTAACACAATACCTGACAGAGCTCTGCTCTATTACTCGCTGAATGAGTTTATTGTGAGGCATTTGTTTATTTATTTGCACATACTGGTGGGGGACTAATTAGGCTGTCCATTGGAGTAAATGAGGCTAGGTTGGTGGTGGGTGGGCGGATGGCATTTCAAGTTCAAAATCCCTGAACAACTTATGAAAACACAGAAGCACGTCTTCAGGGAAACCAAAAAGGACACATTCTTTTAGAATGTAGTCAGAGAAACCAAGTTGCTTTTAAAACAAACCCACTAGTTCACTAAATTCCTATAATGAAAACTTCTAGCATTATTTCAACACCTCCTGAGAGGGTTGTCAAGATTTGCAAGAAATAAGGACAAACAGTGTATCATCATGACTGAAAGTCAATGCACTGACTCTCTCTGAGTACATCATCAAACAGACACTAGAGTAGATCCCATGCCCTTTACAGATTCTTTCATTCGCTGTGCTTTTTTTAGGTGATGGCAGTGTTAGATTCAAACTACACACATTGTTTGGAATTTAGTCTTATTTTATCGTGGAATTGCAGCTGGGTCACTGTGCTGCTTTTTGTCAAACAGCTTCTTCAAACATCCAAACCAATGGTCTGTCATATAAAATATAAATATCACTGCACACTACATATTGACTTACATATTGGCACATAGTCCAAACTATTTGCACAGGCTACTTACAGTTTTTAGAACTACTGCCAACATCAATTCCATCTTCCTATCAAATTAGCCTTTTGTTTTGCAGAAATTAATGCAATAAAAAGTTCATCAATTAAATTTCAAGCTTTAAAAAAATTACGTTGGAAAACTTCAATGTCACTTTCGATTGACATGCGAGTCATTTTAAGTTTTCCTTGTGCCATTGTCGATCGCAGTTTGTTTGTTTTTTTTGACAGTGTCGAATGACAGCTTCGAAAAAGAACATTCTACATATGCATTTGTGACTGGTAAAGTAAAAAAAGTTGCTTTTTTTAGATGTTTATAACTAGACAATGTATGTGGTGGATAACTAACTGGTGGCTCAACTATCAACTATAAGGTGACTAATTATAGTCTATGGTATTTGTTAGCCAGCGTTAAAATTAATTTGTCCGACGTTCCACAATTTTTTGGCTATTATTTCTCATTTGAGATCCGCTTTCATATTCTTGAGGCATTACTGTGACATGACATCTCGTTCATTAGGAATTCAAAGGAGAACGTCAGGTGAGTTTGATACTGGCCAATCAATGAACATTTTCAGAAACTGAAAGCAATGATTGATATTTATATTGGATTTTCAGAACGTTCCTGACTATTGCAGGGTTCAGTGAATGAAGGGTCAGACCGTCGCACATAGGACGAAAAGCGCAGCACCGTGCCATCTTTAAAATTCAAACACATTGTTTTCTTGGAATGTACACACAACAGCAGAATTAAGTTATACATATGCTTCATACAGAGATATAATAATACAGATTTCACTCTCTTTCCTTTTGTTCTGCTTTTTCAAACACCAAACTTCAAACTCACTCATTCTTGAAGTGAACATTTGACGTGTGTGATACCTGAGTTGCTAGACGCGGCACGCATTCCCGCACTTGCATTCAAAGCAAAGAGATAGAGTGTAATTTTAAAGGGACAGTCAACT
The DNA here is from genome assembly GCF_949357685.1 of Gobio gobio. NCBI lineage: Eukaryota > Metazoa > Chordata > Actinopteri > Cypriniformes > Gobionidae > Gobio > Gobio gobio. Next base: position 38,055,926 of record NC_137109.1, read on the forward strand.
CATTATAAAATGCAATTATAATTTGTTCTGGCATCACCCGGCCCGTGCATTAATGTGGCCCTGATTATGGTCATCATACTGTATTTTTGATTGTTGACTGCTTCTCCACACTGAAATCTGTAGCTTGTTCAATGTGATCAAATAGCTTTTAAAGCATCTGCAGTATCACCTTACAGTTGATGTAACAGTACCCACTTAGAAGGTGTTTTGTTAGTTTTTCCCTCATTTATTCATTTACATCTCTAAGTGGCATTTGCTTTTTAGTCTTTATTTTCACAGCTGCCCTTCAAATTCCAAACTTGAATAAGGATCTCTTAACTGTGTCAACAAAAAAAGAAGAAAAAAAAAAGAAAGAAAGATTGGAGGTCAAATATATTCTCATTACTGCAATTATTTCTGCAAATTCTACTCTCAGGGCTGCTGGTTGTACGAACAGAATATTTCATTTTATTTTAGTATATTTTCTATCATGGTCTGTGAAGATTCATCAACAAAAATAGTCAACTAACTATCATTCTCTAAAGGGCATAGCTGATTGTTTCCTTCTGTAGTAGCCAAGGAGCTTGCATGCTCAACCTTCAAATACTTAGCATTTGCCTTAGCAGTGCAGCACACTTTTAGAAACCCTCCACCTTCCCCACCTGTAAGATCTGCTATGGGTAATTCATGTAAGCTATTGTACAGCAGCAGCAAGTCTTACTTGCTCACAGCAGCGTATCGTGCATGTATTGGAAGTAGCAAGTCCCGTACATGCTCTGCAGCAGCAGTAACAATAACAGCAGCAGGTCTATTCCGCCAAGACACAATCAACATTGTCATACCCACCATGCCAAACACTCTGAGTTGTCATGACAGAACTTTACATGCAACTATTGTAACTTATTTGCTCACTAAACCCACAATAACAGGGGTTCCCTTTCGTTCAGTCACTACGACGTAACGTTAGTGACTAACGAATGGGGGTTTCACTTAGAAGCCTATCATCTTCGAGCTTAGAGAAAACGCCCAATGGCGTGCCAATGCCATGGGGCATGCGGAATTTGCATACGTAACTCCGCCTCACCGCGTGAGTATATAAGGAAGTACGAGGCAATATTGCATTATGTTTCTGCTTTCGGAGCCAAGAGAACCTACCTCTTCACTCCTACAGCCTTCTGAGACTCTGTCAGCTTCTTCGAGACGAGCAGCTTTCCAGTCGGTGTTGGTGTGACGGCGCGTTCCAGTGATCGCATACTTCCTGCCTGCTGATCTGTGCAGTGGTCCGTTTGACAGCTGGTGTGTGTTTCCCTGGGCGCTTCGGCATCGACTGCGAGGCTTTCCTCTCACAAAAAGAGCTTGCGCGTGGCACGTCTTTTTCAAGACGGCTCGCCCGTGCACTTCCGGGTGCGTTCGATTTCCGCTGCTGTCTATGGGCGCATTCACTGCTCGAGCGTGTTTGGGCTTCAGCACGTTCGGGCAGTGTTTGCGGATGTGTCACGTTTCCATTGCGGGAACGTGACCATCGCGATGTCGCGGTCGAGACTCAATGATCTCCGTGAGGAGAGAGAGTCCCCTCTGCCACACCCCAATCTACCGTCCCCGAGTGAGATGGTACTTTGGCTGGTGGCCAGGGTGACCTGAGGGCGGTGCTGTGGTATTAAGAACCCCGACGTTCATTCCTCGGGCCACGCCCCCCTCTTACACATCACTTCCCGTCTCTGATGCCCCGTTCGTTCAGTTCACGCTCCGGATAGCAGTGAGATGTCGATCGCCGCATCCCAAGGTGGGCTGGAGTCCTTTGGGGATGACGATTAGGTTGTGCTCCGCCTCCGGGTGTGTCAGCACTGCCTGATCCGACCTAAAGTTGACAGCCATGTTATCTCGGGCAGTCGCGAGTCTCACGCTGGTTGCGTGATTGGTTTTTGGGGGCGGCACCCGACAGCTGTTGGGCCCCACCCCCAATGCCTTTCGCTCCCGGGGTGCATGAGGAGATCACGCGGTCCCGGAAGTCCCCGTGCTTCCCGCGACCGTTTGGTGGCCTCCTCCGCCTTCTCTGCCCTTGATGGGGCCGCGGCCTAGGGTACACTGGGGCCCCCTCCCGCCCACTGTTGAACTCTCTGTTGCGCACTACGGTGTCCACAGAGGGCTTTGACGTGGCGTGGCGTGGCTGTCCTAAGCACCCTCCCAAAGCCTGTGGGCTCGTCTACTTCGGTGGCGTGGTCCTGCAGAGCTACGGGCAGGCCGCCGCCCCTTTGCACATGCACAAGGGTGGAGCCGACCCAGGGCTCTTCATTGAGCTGCGTGCCGCAACTGTTCCCGCCCCCGGGCGGTGAAGGTGGCCACACGCTCCCTGGGTCGGGCGATGTCCACAGCTGTGGTCCGGGAGAACACCTGGCCTTACCTGGTGATGTGGAGGACGTTGAGCGGGCCCGCCTACTCAACTCACCCATATCCCAGGCTGGCCTCTTCGGCGGCGCGGCTGAGAACTGCGCCCAACGGTTCTCGGCCGCCCCAGAGCAGACTGAGGCTGTAACACGTACTGCCCCGGCGGCCAGCTGCTGCACCAGCCGCCGGCTCAGTCGCCTCAGTCCGCTCGCTGGCCCCCGGGCTAGCAGCGCTTGGGAAGAACTCATGTTCCTGTCTCTGAGGACCCAGAGACCGGTGATGACAGTGCGCCACCCTCGGGTCTCGCCACTCGCATCCCTCTCTGTCGCCAGCCCCCTGGCAGAGCAGACCCCAGTGGAACGTGCGTCCTTCCCTGGTCTCCTCTGTCAGGACGCAGCCGTTAACCGTGCCCCGACCCCGGGACGCCCAACAGCCTCCCCTGTCCGGGCCGGTAATGCTGCCTCGCTGCCCCACCCTGGGTACGTCTGCCGTCCGCATGACCCCGTTGGTGCAGTCTCTGGAAGCATGGCTTCAGCTTCCGGGGCTGTCCCGCTGGGTTGCGCGGACCGTCAGGCTCGGCTACGCGATTCAGTTCGCGCAGGCTCCTCCCCGTTACAGGGGAGTCCGCTATACCGTGACCGGGGCCCATGCCCCCGTCATGCGTGTGGAGATTGCCACCCTACTGGCGAAGGGTGCGATCGAGCCTGTCCCTCCGGCCGAAATGAAGTCGGGGTTCTACAGCCCCTACTTCATTGTACCCAAGAAAACCGGTGGGTTACGACCAATCCTGGACCTTCGCATCTTGAACCAATCCCTTCACCGGCTTCCTTTCTAGATGTTGACTGCGCAACGCCTTTTCAAATGCGTTCGTCCTCTCGATTGGTTTGCAGCGAGCGACCTGAAGGACGCCTACTTCCATGTCTCCATCCTTCCTCGACACAGATCGTTCCTACGGTTTGCTTTCGAGGGGCGGGCATATCAGTACGCGGTCCTCCCATTCGGGCTATCTCTGTCCCCTCGCGTCTTCACGAAGATTGCCGAGGCAGCCCTTGCGCCCCTTCGGCAGCACGAGGTCCGCATCCTGTACTTCCTTGACGACTGGCTCATACTGGGCCACTCTCGAGAGCAGGTTTGCGGACACAGAGATCTGGTTCTCCACCACTTAGCCCGTCTGGGCCTTCGGGTCAACTGGGAAAAGAGCAAACTTTGCCCCATGCAGAGGATCTCTTTTCTCGGTATGGAAATCGACTCGGTCGCCATGTGCGCGCAGCTTACGAGCGAGCGCGCGCAGTCTCTGCTGACTTGCCTCCGTCAAATCGAGAGCAAGAGTGCGGTTCCACTGAAACTGTTTCAGAGGCTCCTGGGGCATATGGCATCTGCAGCCGCGGTAACGCCGCTCGGATTGTTTCATATGAGACCGCTTCAGCACTGGCTTCGCGATCGATAATTAAGCTGTGGATAATTAAAACAAATTCTTACTATCCACTCTTGCTAAATTGGGTAAGCACCGTTGTGTTCTCATTTCAGATGTGTTCAGAGTAAATGATTAAACTGATTCGGGAGTTCAGTGTTGGACAGATCAGTTGTTCTAACCAGTCGTTAAAATGATTTGGTTCAAAGGAGTCATTAGGTCGCAAATCGGACATTAGCAGACGCGTTGTGTGCAAATCCCATCTGTTAGAACATCGCAAAAGATTTGTCAACACACAGAAAACACTTCATAACCGGATAGGATTTGTTTCCCGTTTATTGAAAGTATGGTTTATGTCAGCTGGTCAGAGAAGAGTCAACGTTTTTTGAGCGCAATTCACACCCAGCGGTAATTAAAGGAAAACATCGTCTGATAGCGCCACATGCAACATGGATTCGGTCTTCCGACCTTTTGATTTTGATTAACGTAATATGTGAAATATTAGAAAGCTAAGAATTCTTATTTTGAAGACAGATAGAGTGCAACGGGGGAGGGCTCTCTGATCGTTCTCTCTGTCATTCAATTAACGCAAGCGCAGCAGTCATCTACTACATCAATCATAAATCACAATAACTGATCAAAGTTTTGGCGGCCGCCCAAAAATGTTCAATGTAGGAAAAACCCTGAATAAATATTTAGCTATGCTAGTAGTAAGTTCACTTTGATAATGTGTTGTCAAATTAAGTAAAAAATGTGTTCAGATATTTTCTATAGGGAACAGTAATTTCTAACAGTAACCGTATTTCTAAAGGAAATAGACACTAGCACATATCAATAAAACCACAAAATGAACACATCAAAATTAACTTTTAACTCTTTCCCCGCCAGCATTTATGCCAGCCTTTGCCAGGGTCTTTGATCATTTTCACAAAAATGCTATGGCCCATAGAATATTTTGTTGTATGAATATCTGAGCATTTTTTTTATTCAAGCTTCATGCATTCATTTTTTATCAACACTTAACTATCGGTAAGTTTTTATTAAAAAATCTACATTTTGAACAAAAAGCTGAGAAAATCACGTTTTTGTCAAAGACTACAGATTCATAGCGATGATTAAACACAGATTATACCTATCTATATACTCCATCTGCTGTCCCTACTGTTTGCACAGTCCTATAGCTCGTCCTGGGTCGACATTTCATTCAGTAATATTAGGCAGTTTTTATTTTTATGTTTTACATATGCAACTGCTTAAACATGATCGCTTGTTTTATAGAGTCTTCTTCGTCATTGTTTTGATCAGTAGATTCAGAACTCATTCAGAAGATGCGTAATAGCGCCCCCTATATAACAGTAAAAACACGGAAACAGAAAATTCTGTGTTTGGCAGGGAAGCGTTTTCTCACAAATAATGGAAAATTCCATGTTTGGCGCGGAAATAATTAAAATATCACCAAACACCTGTCACCTGGGGTCCATTCCTCATACCTCGCTTATTACATCTGAGATGATTTGACAGATCCCAGATCTTCTAATCATGATAACTGATTACTGGCTAATTTGGTTCTTTAAATGGATTTGCGGATTGGATTAAAATATCTGAATAAAGTTGTCTGAGATTACTGCGCATTCCTGTGTTCCCTGAAGAGGGCAGATGTATCGATACTCGAAACTACAATCGTCAATGCAGTGATTGGCTGGCGGCAAGACAGCAAAGTATTGACATCATATAATTAAAAAAATACACCTGGCAAAAAACGTGACAAATAAAAATAAATAAATAAAAACATGAATTTCTGGACCTTATAAGGAAACATATGTTATAATAGATAAATTAAATGTGCACTCTATTTTTTTAAAAACATGATTCCCAATTATTTATGTTCACGATTTTATAGTATGTGTACACCCTTTACATTTTATTTCAATGTTGTAATTAGCAATTTATTTAATTTTTTATTCAATTTGAAGCAGATTTGTTACATGACAGTAGGCCTATTAATTAAAGTTTCTTTAAGGTCAAGATCAAGTTATCTGTTTCAAGCCATTCCCATAATATCTGTCATCACTCAAATTAATGCACGGCTCAGATTAACTGTACAGCATGTGTATAAGACTCTTATAAGACTTTTATAAAGTAATTATTCCATCTCAAATAAATCTCTCAATCAAGTGGCTAGACTACACAACATTATACTATTATTTTCAAATAAATGTTTGTTTTATTATTATTTAAAATGATCACATTATATGAAGGTAAATTATGTTCTGTTTGTGAGCATTACATTATTAGAACATATTCTGTTCAGGAAGAAAATGTCGAAAGGGCAATCCATTCACATGACATGATTGTGGAACCTGTGATTTAAACAGAAAGCCATGCTTCACATATTCCAATGAAACATAACTAAAGTGAATGTGCAGAAATAATAGCATTTATAGAGGAAAGCAGGTGCTGAAAAAGTCTAATTTTGTCTGAATGTAGCAAGATATGTCGTGACAGACTCAATGGAGATCCCTAAAGTGGCACTTTTACACCACCAGGCTATTTGTGTGTGCGTCTCATTTGAGGTCTCTTCGGAAATTCTCTTCTTACTAAATAATAGATTTAGAGCAACTGTCTGGTATTGTGAGGCTAGGATTGATTAGCCAGAGAGACAGAAAAAATATATTTGGGGGGGGGGGGGGGGGGGGGGGTTCGTGGCGAAAGGAAGCTTTCACTATGTCTCACTGTGCTTCCAGAGACTCTCTCCATCCTTTTTCCTCTGTCTGTGCCATGTTTCCTGTTCTCCGTTAAGCCTGGAGGGTAGAGGAGGCGACTTATCCTGTCTTTGTGGCAAACTGACAAACAATCTGTATCTAATTACCACCTCAATCCTCTGACATGTATTATGAGCACTGCGTGTCCTGACAGAAATCAAGTAGTAGCACAATGCGTTATGATATCGCTTCCGCCAGAAAACTTCAAAGCAGAACAGACTGATCCTGTTGGAGAGGTTTTCTGTATATTTATGTCAGGGGAAAACCTTTAGGTTCATCATTGAGACAAGTTGTTTTAGCCACAAAGTTCAATGTTGTGGAAATTATTGACAATATCAGTGCTTATACCCAACTTTGAAATCCGCCACATAGAAATAAAGCGCTCAAATTCACAACAATGCCTCAGATTTTTCGATTTAATCATGTCTAGAATATTAGTCGCAACATAAAATTGCTTGTGACCCGCTAATGGCTTTTCCTCATCAAAATTCTGCACGGTCCTCTCCATGTAACAATGACAAATATCACAGCTCAGACGCATTGACATCTCTTCTCACACTCAAACAGCGCTACCCATCACTGGCACAGCCTCTTTTGACTTCCTCTTCAAAGGATTTGTTGCCATGGCAATAGAGAATTCTACCACTTATGGGATGTTTTGGAAGTGATGATATTTCACATGAGACATTGAATATCTGTGCAGCATGTGTGTTGGTGGTAAATTTAAGGCATGCACTCTGAGATATCTCAAGCCATTCACCTGTGCCTCCTGCTAAAGACAAGCTGCACTGCCATCTAATGGAGTTAATGCTGCTGCTAAATGAAAGCCCAAAATTGTGTTAGTGAAGCAGGCATCAGGAAGAAGGCGGTTAGGACAAAGCAAAATATAAATAAATAAACAAACAAATTGATTTAGATAAGCTGCAACCATCCTAGCTAGTGCATAGCATAATACAACATACTGTTAGACAACATAATCGAGGTAGTCAAACACACCCCGCTCTCAAATATCTCTGCCAACAACCACATGGACGTGGGAGTCTGTGTTAATGAAACAAGGTAATGAGCTGTGCCAGCGCAAATGCTACGCTGTGTTGTCCTGGACTTCAACCTTGCGGTTATGGACGCTGCCAAACATGAAAGGGAATCATGCTTGTTAGATGTAGTAAGATCTAATACAGCAGCCTGTCCAGACACATCTTGGGTTGTGATATTTAATTAAAATGGCAAAAAAATAAAATAAATATATATTATGATTAGCTTGACTCGAAATTGAGTATCTGCCAATATGGGCTGCATAAATGGATAATGCGGTATTGTGGCGCAACCGAGGAGAACGCTAGCATCATTCACGTCTGTATTCTGACTGTGTCACATATGACGACGCATGGAGTGATTAATAGTAACTGGAAATAAATAAATCACACACTGACTCGCTCGCGCTTACACGTTTGCTGTACATTATCTCTGTGATTATCTCTTGTTGTGCCTCATTCTGCAACACAAAAACACAAAAGGGAAAGCACAAATCATTCAGTTCTCCAAGTACAGGATTGTTAAGATACAGAGAGTGCAAGAAGGCTTTAAAATATATGAAAAGGGGCTGCTTGCACAGCGCTTTGTCTTTTGTGTTTGTAGTGTTAATACAATGGCTGTGATAGACAACATTTTATGTAACATATAAGAGGGTGAACTGAGGCATTTTAAAGGGGTGATGAATTGAGAAATCAACTTTCCCTTGAGCTTTTGATATATAAGAGGTCATGGCAAATATAAGAATATCCTGTAAGTTTCAGAGCTTAAAACTTTCTTGTTAGTCAAAGAAAAGCTTTTATAGACACCAGACCCTGAAAACGATCTTGTGCTTCATCCTTATGTCATCGCGTGACGAAACACCACCTCTACAGAATAGTAAGCACGTGTAATTCAGTAGCCCCGCCCACTGACTCATGGAGCTGGTCAGATTGCGCTAGCCAGCAGCAATAAACATGCCGAGGATATCACGATATTGCGCTATTCCTGGTTGTGGAAGAACACAGTCGCTGCATAAGCTTCCTTCGGATCCTAATATTAGGAATATGTGGTTGAACTTTATTTTTAATGAAGTTCCAGCTCACGTGGGGATTTGCAGGCATATTGAGATTGAAACACAATGCTGTGCCTTCTATATTGGACCCGACAGGAATGGTGCAGCACACTTATGTGAGTAAAACATGTTTTTTTTATACGTGATAGTATTGCATTGTTATAGATCGTTTGATATGTGTACGATTGTGTATTGATTATGTGTAGAGAGACTTTGAGGCAGCTGAGTGCAAGAAATTGATATGCCATTGCAGTTGAGGCCCCGTCCACAGACCCGAAACTGCAAGCCCGTTGTACGTGGCACCCCAGCCGGTGGATGAGGCATCCGTGGAGACAACAGCATGCCTGGACACTTGTTCTAGATGCACTCCTGCCCATAGAAATGAAGGGTCCAACCACAGGCTGAAGGTTTGGTGGCATCTCGGCGTCACAGAGATGCGGAGGGTCCCACTGTGCCACGCCCATCTCGGGACTCGTCGTGTAGCCAGCGTTGAAGCGGTCTCATATGAAGCAATCCCAATGGCGTTACGGCGGCTGCGGATGCCATATGCCCCAGGGAACAGAATTTGGGAATTTGGGAAAGATTTGGGAACAGAAATCAAATTCGAACAAAGGATTTTCTCCCGGCCCTCCTCCGGGAGAAGGAGTGGTGCTGCAGCTATCTCCTGAAGAGCAGTTTCCTCCATCTCTGGGTGGCCCGTCTCAGGGTCTCTTACAACGACGCTTGCCACCTGGCTTGGCAGCGGCCTGAGTGGGCTGGACATCCTTCCCACGGCCGGCTCCACGCCTACGCCCGGGTGGAGGCTGCTGCTGGGCTGGGGCGGGAGCGGGGGCGGCGGCGGGCGGACGTCCTCAGTGACGAGCAGGCGGAGGTGCTGCGGCCGGCAGCGGGATGGAGGCAGCAGCTGACCGCCGGGGCAGGATGTGTTTAATGGCCTCCGTCTACTTCTGGGTGGCCGAGAACTGCTGGGCAAAGCTCTCGACCGCGTCGCCGAGCAACCCGGCCGAGGTCTCCCTCATGTCGGCCAGGTTGAGCCAGAGATGTCGCTCCTGAACCACTAAGGTGGACATCGCCTGGCCAATGGAACGGGCGGTGATTTTCGTTGCCCGGAGGGCGAGGTCCGTCGCCATCCGGAGCTCCCGGAGGAGCTCTGGTCCAGGACTACCCTTGTGCATGTCCATGAGTGCCTGGGCCTGGTGCACCTGAAGCAACGCCATGGCATGCAAGGTGGACGCAGCCTGCCCATAGGACCTGTAGGCCTTCGCAGTCAGACTGGAAGAGAACCTACAGGCCTTGGACGGGAGACGTGGGTCCGAGAAACCAATCGTCAAACATAGAAGGCTCGGGATGTGGTGGAGGGTTCCACATAAGCCCGACCTTTTCGGCTGCCCGGGAAAGCATAGCCGTCAACTCAGGGTCCGACTCGGCCGTTGTCACTCTCCCAGAGGGAGGAAATACAGCCGGGTCATCATCCTCTGAGGACAGGAACTCCCCCTCCGATGCAGTGATCAACATCTGTTCAACCGCGGGTTACACGAAAGTCACAGCCGGATGCCCATGGGAGGGGCCAGCGGTTTCCTCCGGAAGCACCACCGGTGCGGCGCTTGTGAGGGATCAGGGGCCCGCGGAGGTACGCTTGGCGGGTTTGCCCTGAACGTGATCCTCAGGTCACCCTGGCCATCCGTTAAAGTAGGTCTATCCTGCTGGGCAGAGATAGCTCTAGATCGAGGTATGGGGAGGGGGACTCCACCTTCCCGGAGGTAGGCGAGTCTCGACCTAAGCGCCGAGATAGTCATGTTCCCGCAGTGAGAACATGAACTATCCACAAAAGCTGCCTCAGGGAACGTATGTCGAACGTGCCTGACTGAAAGGGAACCACTTGCACAACTCCGTTGCTCCTCTGGAAAAACAAACTCCATCCACTGTCCCCTTAACGCTGGGTTCTTTGGGAAGCTGTACAGGGTTGTCTTGCCCTGACACTAAATTTTCAACTAAGTATTCAAATACATTTTCAACTAAATTACTGATCTGCCCGCATTGTCACTATATGATAAGTGAACTGAGCTGATGACATCATCGTTTTCTCTCGAGCGGCTGTTCAGCCGAATCAAATTATGTTGCATTATTTTCCTGTTTAACACTGTAAAGCTGCTTTGAAACAATCGACATTGTAAAAAGCGCTATATAAATAAAGGTGACTTGACTTGACAATCAAAAACACACTTCTTTGGTGACATTGTTGATTTTGTGAAGTCCTGTGACCTGTGCTACGCAGCGAAGCCAACGACTTCTCTAAAGCAGAGCAAAGTGCATCGATGGGTGTGCTGCTTTCGCTCTCTCGCTCTGGTCGACGTGTGCGCACGCGCCCTTCCGGGAGAAGTGCCCGTACGGCCCGTACAAGGAAATTCCGCCCTTGTTGACATCACGCAGAACCATACTTGAAAAAAAAAAAACTTTCCGAGACTTGTGAGAAACCGAAAGGAGTGTTTTTAGCACAGAAATACTCCATCAAACGTCCAACTTATTTTTTTAAACGTTGTCCATGTCTTTAACAGTATAAAAAGCTCAGTATGCATGAAATAGAATTATACCCCCCTTTAATCAAAATGTCATAACTGTATTTTCTGGTGAAATCGACTTTTCAACCCTCTGCTTGCGTATGCAGGGCTTCAATCATTTAGTGCACTTAAACCCACCCCTGCAAGCTCACATTCAGCTGCATCCACTTTTGAGTGTCACGCCCACATCTCAACACCCAATCAAAAACTGACACACAGAAGTCTATTTTGTTTTTTATTTTTGAGGTGAGTTAGGCACATACAACACTGACATGCTTCAGCATCTATCCAAAAGTACAAAAAAGTATGTTTTAGTATCTATAAAAAGTTCCGTATGATACAGTATATGCATAAACACTGGGGACAGGAGGCAGAGTCTTCTCTGGACGACTCGTGACAGGAGACAGGAGACGTCGCTGGACTCCGATCTTTTGAATATTCCTATCTAATAATTGCCTTATCTACACGACTTCCTCAAATAAACCGTCTCCGGCGTGATGACTCTGATCTTTCGAATATTCCTATCTAATAATTGCCTCATCGATACGCCATCATCAACAAACCAGTCTCCGGCATGATGACTCAGATCTTTCGAATATTCCTCATCGACATTTTGATGGAGACTCCTTTGATAGGAGACACCAGCTAGATGGGCTAACATTAACTAGTAATTCTATCATTAAGCATGCACAACACTATACAATATACAAAGACAGTGATGATACACAAAATGTACTGGGGAAATGCATCTTCATTCATTAAACAGTTCAGTCAATGAATTTGTGGATAGAATTCTATTTCTATAGGGGACTGCATGAATGTTGGTTGTACTGTTCTCTCATTTGAGAACAATCAGCCCAAGTGTCTTTAAAGTGTATGATTCCAAGAAACACCAGCATACATTTAAATTTAAGGGTCCATCCTTCAAAATGCATCACACTTTTTTAATCCAAAACAACGAAAAAATAGGGGGGAAAGCTGAAAAATCCTTTTTTGTTTGCATGAGCGTTTTGAGTTAGAGTAATCAATCATGTCCATTTTCAATGACATTTCAATTCTAATCAGTATTCTGATGATCTCCCCTGCAGTTTAGACTCTTCCGCTGAATATGAGCCCTCCCTTGTCTCGCTTCTTCAATCACAGCCGTTTGGGTGGGGGAGGTAATGTTACAATCCACGCCTGTCCCGGACTCCATTTCCCAAGATCCTCCCTGTCTCACACCTGAACGCACTCCCTCATCATCTTTCCCACTCTCCCTGGATTCCCTGCACTTGGCGTTCATTGTTTTGCACTCCCTTTATGTTGGACTCTCTTCCCTGCACTCCTTGTCCGTTCTTAATGTTGTTATGTTTATTTGGTTGGTTGTTCCTGTTTTGAAGTTCTGATTCTGTCTCTTCCCTGCTGCACCACAGACGGTAACAAAAGAACGGACCAATACAGCGAAGGACTTCTCTTCAAAGATGGGGATTCCCGCTTTATGATAACACAAATGATGCATTAGGGGCTGCATTTACAGATCTATTAAACTCCTTTGGGGTTAAGCAAAACGTCACTGGTCCCACTCATCGTCTTAATCACACACTAGATTTAATTATATCACATGGAACCAACCCAACCGACATAGATATTATACCGCAAAGTGATGATGTCACTGACCATTACATGGTAACTTGCATACTGCGTACTGCTGAAATCTGTCATGTTGCGCCACGTTATCGTCCAGGCAGAACAATCCTTCCAACCACTATAGATAGATTCTCAAATAGCTTACCTGATCTGGCTCAGCTGCTCAGTGAACCCAAACAAACAGATGAACTAGAGGAAATGGCTAGCAGTATGAGCACCATTTTATCTAGCACATTAGAAATTGTTGCACCAATTAGATTAAAAAAGGTTAGAGAGAAAACTAAAGCACCAAAGAGAGAAACTCGTAACTTAGAGCGTAAATGGAAACAAACAAATTTAGAGGTCTTTAGAATCGCGTGGAAAGATAGTATGTCACGTTATAAAAAGGCCCTAAAAGCAGCCAGGGCTGAGCATCTCCGCAAAATAATAGAAAATAATCAAAATAACCCAAGGTTTTTATTTAACATCGTGGCTAGACTAACAAATAAACAAGCATCGCCTGAACAAAATATTCCGTCACAGTTTAGTAGTAATGATTTTATGAACTTCTTCACTGAAAAAATAGAAAGCATCAGAAACAAAATTGTAAATGTACAATCTTTAATGATGTCTTATGATTCAACCGCAACTATCGCCCGTCAAGAACTACTACACCGCTTTACAACTATAGGACAGGAAGAGCTAAATAAACTTATCATTGCATCTAAACCAACAACATGTTTATTAGATCCAATACCCACTAAACTACTGAAAGAGTTGTTACCTGTAGTGGAAGAGCCTCTTCTCAATATTATTAACTCATCTTTATCTTTAGGTCATGTTCCAAGAATATTCAAGTTGGCAGTCATAAAACCTCTCATTAAGAAGCCACAATTAGATCATAATAACCTAGCAAATTACAGACCAATTTCAAATCTTCCATTTATGTCTAAAATACTAGAAAAAGTTGTGTCCGCTCAATTGTGCGCTTTCTTGCAAGAAAATGATATCTATGAAAAATTTCAATCAGGATTCAGGCCGCATCATAGCACAGAAACTGCACTCGTTAAAATCACAAATGATTTACTTCTAGCTTCTGACCAAGGCTGTATCTCAATACTAGTTCTACTCGATCTTAGTGCTGCGTTTGATACTATAGATCATAAACTACTCTTAGATCGACTTCAAAATTATACTGGTGTTCAGGGACAGGCATTAAACTGGTTTAGATCGTACTTATCAGACCGCTACCATTTTGTCTGTCTAAATGGGGAAAAATCAAAGATAACGTCAGTAGACTATGGGGTGCCGCAAGGATCCGTGTTAGGCCCTCTGCTATTCTCTATATATATGCTGCCACTTGGTAATATTATAAGAAAACATGGAATTCATTTCCACTGTTATGCTGATGACACTCAATTATATATTTCATCACGACCGGATGAAAACGCTAAATTATCTAAACTGACAGCATGTGTTGAAGATATTAAATACTGGATGACGTGTAATTTTCTGCTATTAAATTCAGATAAAACGGAGGTGTTACTTATTGGTCCAAAAAACTGCCCACAAAACCTCTCGCAATACAATTTTACCTTGGAAGGATGTCCTGTCACTTTATCCACTACAGTAAAAGACCTGGGTTTTATATTAGACCGCAACCTGACATTCGAAAATCATATTTCATATGTTACAAGAACGGCATTTTTCCATCTTAGAAACATTGCTAAGCTACGTAACATGCTATCTATTTCTGATGCAGAAAAGTTAGTTCATGCATTCATGACCTCGAGATTAGATTACTGTAATGCTTTATTAGCTGGTTGTCCTGCATCCTCAATAAACAAACTACAGTTAGTCCAAAACGCGGCTGCTAGAGTTCTTACTAGGTCAAGAAAATATGATCATATAACACCAATTTTATCATCTCTACACTGGTTACCTGTGAAGTTCCGTATCAATTACAAACTATTGCTACTAACCTATAAAGCCCTAAATGGTTTAGCTCCAGTGTATTTAACGGATCTTCTATCGCCCTACAATCCATCGCGCTCTTTAAGATCACTAAACTCTAGGCTTCTGGTCATTCCTAGGATATCTAAGTCCACTAAAGGAGGGAGGGCTTTTTCACATTTAGCTCCTAAACTCTGGAATAGTCTTCCTGATATTGTTCGAGGTTCAGACTCGCTGTCCCAGTTTAAAACTAGATTAAAGACGCATCTCTTTAGCCAAGCATTCACATTATAATTATCTTTTTATACTACAGTTAAATCGGATCAAAAGCATTAATATAATATTCTGAACAGCAGCTACGCTAATCATTTCCCATCTGCTTTTCTGTTGTTATCTCGGGACACTAGTCCCGAGGTAAATAGTTCATCAGCTCCAGTTTGTATCCAGCCTCTCATGGAGACTTCGGATGCCCCAACACCTGTGATGAGACGACTCCACGCCTGTGAAGAGACGACTCAACGCCAGCGTTGTTATGGCCTAGATTAATACACGATTGATTAACTTTTTCGAACATTATTCTTTAACATTGTCTTTTTAACATTTTTACTGTACATCTATGAAATGCACTTTCTGTAAAGCTGCTTTGAAACAATGTGTATTGTGAAAAGCGCTATACAAATAAATTTGAATTGAATTGAATTTATGGATCGCCTGTGTGGGCTCAGGCAGGATGGTCGCCCACTGGAGAGGTTTGAATTTACTGAGCTATCTAGTTTGGTGAACTGGCTAGATACTCCTTTGAACACATTTTTCCTGATGGGTCTGGGCGAGGACACTATCCGATATATTGAACCTGCCTGTTCCTTTTCCCTAGTTGAATCCATTAATCTGATTCTATTTCTAAATTGTTCCGAGTCTGTCATTGAGGAGGTTCAAGAAAGGAAGTGTCTTCCTCGTCCAGTCCCCTCAGAAAAACATGCGGCCTGGTCAGTTCACCCACAGCCAGTTTCCTCCACCTATCCCTCCAGTGGGCCTTCCTGTGTGGTCCTGCCAGCCCCAAAGCCCAAACGGCCGAGGAGGAGGTCCACAGCTAAGCCCTCGATTCTGGCCGAGATGGCCGCGATCTCGCCAGAGCCACCGGAGTGAGCCCACGAGCCCGCTCCTGCCTGCTTCCAGCCCACAAACTCGTCCCATGTCACAAACCCTTCCTACCACCCAATTTTTTGGGGGGTGCCAAGTACACATGTGGGTGGGACACATTTGTGTGGGGCTCCTGATCCGTCAAGGCTGCCCGAGACTCCTGATCCACCATGGCTGCCCACGGCTCCTGATTTCCCAATATCCTCCCTGTCTCACACCTGAACGCACTCCCTCATCATCTTTTCCGCTCTCCCTGGATTCCCTGCACCTGGCGTTCATCATTTGCACTCCCTTTATGTTGGACTCTCTTCCCTGCACTCCTTGTCCATTCTTGATGTTATGTTTGTTTGGTTGGTTGTTCCTGTTTTGATTAAACCCATCTATTGTTTTCAAGTTCTGATTCTGACTCTTCCCTGCCGCACCACAGACGGTAACACTTTCATGTATATTTTACCTTGTTTTACTCTGTTCCTATACTACTTTAGTTATTATGACTCTTGGTAAAAAAAAGTTTCAAGTGTCTAGTTTAAAATAAGACAATGTTTATGAATATAGACCATGGGGTTTAAGAGCTGCAGACATTTTTATTTGGGTAAGTCGTTTTCAGAAAATGCTAAAAAAAATAAAATAAATAGGGGCGCAAGTTGGAGTCCTTGCAAGACCTTGGAAAGAGTTGAATCTGTTAGGCTGCATTCAAACTTGACGTCTTTTTTGAAGCTGCCAGTGTCCGTCTTACATTATAATCCTATGGAGTAAACCGTGTTTTCAAAAAAGTCATGAGCGCTTTTTTAAACGCCAACGCCGACGTCTTTTTCTGCAGCTCAGCGCGTCTTTTAAAGTTGAAAAAAGTTTAACTTTTCTGATTAAAACACCCTACGTCAAGCGCCTTTTTGACAGCTGACCAATGACAAGCGAATAGCGAGACCTGACAGTGGAGAAAGTGCCGGTTATCTCTGTATGTATATTTTAGTCTACAATAAAACGAAATATGTCATAAAACACAACCCTGCCTCTTTTTGTTTACATTTAAAACAATATTAAACATATTATGTTGTTCAGACAAGTGTGCATACATGATTATCACTGTAATAAAATTAAATGTGACATAAAACACAACCCAGTCTATTTTTGTTAAATGTAAGTTTATGTATGATAAATAATAGCCATTATAAAAGTAAAAGGTATAAGCTATACAAGAAATAAAGCAAACAATTCAGTCAAATATACAAAGTCAGCGCTAGTAGGTTACAACGGTAACGTAAAGTTAAATAGCCTAAAAATATAAAGTAATGAAACTTCACTTTGCCCTCAGCCTAAACAATTTGCCAGGGAACAATTTATAGATCCATGAGACCAAAGATCACCGGTTAGATCTACACAAGATTAATTATATATCATGTTTAACCACCACAGGACATCAGAGCCCGCGACAAATGTCAGAAGGACTAGCCGAGGAAAGGCTGTTTTCGGCGGGGTTAATGAGCGCTGAGTGTCCACTGAACGAATGGATCTCACAACTCCGAAAACTATTCAGATAAAATATTCAAATAGGAGCTCTCTTTATAAATAAACCACAGATTTTTAGCTTTAAGCAAGTACATTATTGCCTGAAAAAGTCTTAAAACTACATTTCGTCACACATTAATAACAGTAGTATTTTTTAATTTTGCGGGTTTCTCAAGACATTTTGTATCTCTGCACCACACAGTACTCTTGTTGCAGCTGTTGTTATAGCAACAAAAGACGCTCTCGGCTGCTATTTTGAACCAAACGCTGCCAACTTTTTTTATTTTTTACAACTTTCTTGTCAAAAAAGTAGTCAAGTGTGAACACAGCCTAATAGCTGCAAAGGGTGGACCAACTCCATATTAAACCATGTAAAGGCAGACGTCCCAAAACTTCTGGCAATATAGTGTATATACGGAATGGCAAAGGACTGCTAGACAAATGCAATGCTTTTTACAAAAGTTGGCCCTGCTCCTGACCCTACAGGAGCCGGATGAAATTGTGAACGTGGTAGAGGGCTTGAAGAGTTATACAAGAGGTATTAAACAAGATTACACAGAGGATGTGTTGACGCTCCATGGGGGAGAAGGAGGGGTGGAGATGGCATTTTACTTCTATTAATCACAGTTAACAAGAAAGTGTAGCAAATTTTCAGAACAAACTGTCTATATTAGTGAATACAATTTTGCAGCGGAAGTGTTATTGTTCCACACTGACATAATTATCATGACATACAGTAGTTGTTCTTTCATCAGGCTGATGGAAGAAAACTAAATGTCTGATACTCAGAACTCTACTTACCCTTTCCAGAGAATGGCAGCTGAATACATTACTGACAGTTTATATTTCCAAATGTGTCTCAGAGACACCCGTAAGTGATTATCAAGCCAGTCTGGTAAGCAAGGACACTTGTGTTTAAGAGCAACTAGAGAAATCATTGAACACTGGATGTAAAACATAATTACATATTAGTTCATCCTGACCTTGCTAAAGTCCTTGTCTCTGTGTACCTGTATATCATTTCTTATTCTCCACATAATGTCTCATTGTTTAAGGGAATGTCGCTAATGCTATGTTAGAGAATAGAGTCAGTACTGAAGCTGAAATGCCACACCATATGGCCAGTGCTAACTACTAGCACTTTGTCCACAGATAATGAGCAAATGGTCATTGTCCCAACTCATTCACATGTCCACTGTGAGCCCTGACATTTCTTCATTTCACCACTATCTATCTGGATGATGTGTCACCCATCATTTGACTTAGCAATTTATTTATTCTTGTCTGCCGTGACCACACATAAGCAGGACTACAGGATAGCTTTCAATATGTTTTGTAAAAGAAGCAACAAATTGGCAGTTTGGAGAACTTATAAGCACATCATTATTCTTTAGTAAATAGGGAGCAGAGGCAGGGTGAATGCCTCTTCTTTCACAGTCAGCCACGCATGGCGGAGGTAATCACACTTTCATTTCCAGCCCTAACAGTGTGCCATGCTTTAATGATTTTAATCAAACTCATTCACTCACTCTTTCAATAAACAAATATGAAGAGTCTGTTTTGATTTGCTTTCTTTTTACCTCCAGAGAAGCCGAGGGAACATTAGAGCTGTGTTAGGAATTATCAAATATGTTTGTGTGTGTTTGTATGTGCGTGGAATTCTTGATAACACCATAATATAAACCAATCAGTCAACATCCACTGGTGGTTTGTCTTTTCTTTTTGAGTTTCATTATGACAGCCGATTTGTGTTCTTTTCATGTACTGTATGATTATCTAGCCCTTTGAATTGGGGCATATTACATTGGAACACTTCCGCAACATTTCATGCTGCTCTTTTCTACACTAAAAGCATTTTGCTCCAAAAAGGACAAAAAGTACCATGAGCATAACAATTACCATAATGACCATACAATACCATAAAAGTACCACACTTCAGTAGAAAACATCAGAGATACACACTGCACTTTTCAGTAAACTGAAATGTTGGTCTGCTTCTAATTTTCATACTTTTTCAGAAGACTTCAGAAAATAATAAGAATTTAGCTTATATACATACAACTTTTTGGACCTTTTTAGAGTTTGATAAAATATTGTATGAACAAGAGCAGCGTCCACATTCTGCAAAACTGTTTGGAATGACATGAGAGTAAGTAAATGAAGACAGCAAATTCATTCTTGGGTGAACTATTGCTTAAAATAAGCGATACAACTCATACCTCATAAATAAATAAACCATGCAACTCAACAACACGAATATCTGCTTATTTATTTACATATCTAATATATAAATATTCACAAATAATTACCTCATATGTCACTTTTGAGAAGTTCCCAAATAAAAGTTTTATTAGACTTAGTTAATATTTGGGGATAGATTTGTTTTGAACACCCCTTTACTGCCTTTAATTAATGTGTCCTTGTAATCTATATTTCTTATAATTGTAAACTCTTTCTTCTCATGCCCATAATTTATTTGTAAAGTTCTACAGCATTTTATTTTATTTTATATTATCCCAGCAGCACCATGAGCTTCCATCTGAAGACCCTCTGGTTTTTACAGGCCCTGGCGAATGTCATCTTTCCCCAGGGCTTCTTCTCAAACTAAACCTGGATGCACTTAACTTCAGATAAATGAGAGTCTACAGTATTTTCTATTATATTGTACCTTTTATTGTGTTATAGTCTTTTACAGATTAAATATAAATACAATAATATTTCATAATATTTCACCTGTCCATGTCATCATATCATTCCTTTGGTGCACAAAAAAGGGACATATTTACACGTACTTTTGTTGTTACCACAAGGATTAGTTCACCCGAAAATTTAAATTATGTCATAATTTACTCACCCTCGTGTCATTTTAAACATTCGTTCATCTTTATTTAAATATATTTCAATAAAATCTGAGAGACTTCTGCATATGCATCTTTCACTTTGACACAAAAATTCCATAAAGAGATCATAAAACTAATCCATATGAATTGAGCGGTTTAGTCCAAATTTTCTGAAGACACAATCACTTTATGAGAAGCATTCATCAATGCACACAGTTATGGTAAACAAAAGCTCAAGCATGTTCGCTTGATGTGTCAGAACCAATGAGGTTCATTCTCGTGTGTTACACAGCACGTTTGAGCTTCTGCAAGAACCAATGAGGGTTGTTCTCCTGAGTCAAGCAAGTACAGCTGAGCTTCAGTTTATTTTTGCTGATGAATGTTTATGTGAATAAAAGTCTAAATTTAATATGTTCATCATATATAAAGCGATCGCATCTCTTCAGAAAATTGACTAAACTGCTCGATTCGTATGTATTAGTCTTACGATCTCTTTGTGAACTTTTTAAGTGTCAAAGTGGTAGTTGCGTAGACAGAAATCTTGCTGCTGCATCCCAATTTGCATACTATCCGTCCTAAATACTGTATATTTGATAGAATTAGTGTAACCCAAATCGTAGTATGTTGAAATTCCACACTGCATGAAAAGTGGGATTTTCGTCAGTATGTGGCACTGTAGATTGCCGTGGAACTTCAGGTTTACGACTGTGCACGGCAATTTGCAGGCAACACCGAAAACTGCCGTAAATTGTCGGAAATTGACGTGGGCCTTGCTTGGCAGTTGTCCCCCCATGACCCCCCCTCCCCTTAATTCTAGGGGAGGCTTTATCATGTAAATGAACATGCTGTGAGCTACACAAATGCAAATCAGAGTAGCAGCAGGGGGAGTTTTATCTAGGTTCTGAATTTTTTTAACTAAAACAAGTTTAAAATTTAAGTTAAAATGTTAACTTAAATTTAAGTTAAATGTACTCGTTTTAGTTCACATTACTAATTTTTTAGGGCAACCAGTTTGCTCCAATTTTTTTAAGTAGATTCAACTTGTCCGGGCTCACAGTGCAGTGTAGATAAATTACTCTGTATGTCATTAGCAATAACCAATGTTATGTAAAAAAAAAAAAAAAAAAAAAACAGGACAGCAGTTCATGTCTTCAACCTTTAGAGAGGTTATGTGATGCAACAAGACAATGAACCAAAGCACACAAATAAATCAAGTAAAGCATACAGTTTACATACCAAAATAAAATTTTCCACCCTGCACTGTGAATGATTTTTTAAATGGCTATTAATGATAAATGTGAAAAGTACAAGTTTGTGTGTTTATAAGTAAGTCAGATTGTGTTTTTCTGTAATTGTCATTTAAATTGAGCTCACACCACATTTTATGAATTATCAATGCAGATTTTCAAGAGGTGGTTTCCTGGACAGGGTTTAAATTATGCCAAGAGTAGGCCTAATCTAGTAAATCGCGAGTTAAAAAATTGTTGCCTGGAACAAAGATTAAGCACAGATTACTAACACCTGGACTATGAGTCCTGAACTAAAATAAACTGATTCATTTACAGTTTTATCTAATTGCTTACACACAATTTCTGAAAATGTGGCTCCATTTCTTGTAACTCTACACACAAAACACACAACATGCAAAACATCAGACATCGCTTGCAAAAGCAACACTTTGTGCAAAACTATTTTAACTCTTCCAAAAATGTTGCTTTTGCATATATCTAACTACACACAAATATGCACAACTGAAGGATTTTACAGTTGAACTGAAATCAACTGAACTGAATCAACACTGAAGTCACTTGAGCTGAATATTGACACTATATTGGCTTGTTAGAGCCGGTTTACAGCAGAATTTGTTTTGAACTTGTTACTGAAGCTGCTATGAAACAATATATTTTGTTGTATGCATATTCTTTCTTTCTCAAACCTGAGTTTTGATTTCTAAGTGATCAATTTATGTATAAGTGTTTTCACACATGATCATTGGCTGTATGGGTCCTCAGTAAATTAATGTGGCATTTAAATGGCAAAAGTTATTCTTGTCTCTATAACTTATGGCTTCCTAAAGACACGTTTATGGGTAAATAAAATATTAATAATATAAATAAAAATGTATATCAAAACATATTTTAAATATAATGAAGTCATTTTATTATAGCACTCATCAGATGTTCCTGGAAACAAAACAGAGACAGAACAGTATAAACAAACTATACAACAAACTAAACACCAAATTACAAAAACATTATTATGTGAAAGTGAATAAAGTTTGTGTGTGTGTGTGTGTTTTCAGTTATAAATATGTGCTGTGTAAATTAGCCTATATATACTTTTAGAAATTATATATAGCCTAACTTTAAAAACAAACAATAACCCATATAGATAAATTATAATAATTGTATAATATTAAGCATTTACTTAATATACATTGTAACATTAGGCTACTTTACTCTAGCACAGTAGTCAGTTAAGCAATTAATTAATATCTTATATTAATATGTATGTAGCCTAGGCTACATCTAAAGGTAAGTCTGCTTTAAAAAATATATATATTACACTTCGACATACAGAATGTGCGCGTTAAGAAACACGTTCAAATGTGTCTTCTTAACATGTTAAAACTGTGCGTCGACTGTGTGTGTATGCCTGTTACACGACCAGAATGTGCGTGTCTACACATACAAAAGAAACAAGTAAAAAATTGCTGCTTGACGCAGACAAACAGTGCGTGTTACGGTCACAAGTCACGCGTTTCGCATAAAGAGATTTGGCCCCGGACGCGTTCCATAGTAGAGCCCTAGTCCAATGACGTGCGAGGTCGAGGTCATGGCCATGACGCGTAGAAGACGAGCTTTAAACTTTTTTTTTTTTTTTACATTTCCTATGTTTTTTGCTGCTTTCCTTTTCCGTGATCAACGATGACAGGACGCCGTCTTTAACTCAATCTCTGCATGGACGCGACCAACTTTTTCGACTCATTTTCAGGAGGCTGTCTTCGTCTTCACAACTCTGAGGCAAACTGCAGGCGCAATGAAACACAGCATGGGTAATGTAACGTTACGATTTAAAGAATATGCTTTCATTCAGCTGTATAAGGAAATGGATGCGTTAATAGATCCGAGCTTAAAACTGCACATTTTGTTTTCACAGACTATCCTCGCCTCATAACGTAACCGTGAGCTCTTATCTGCTTGAAGCGATTTCCGCGAGTCCAGATTTAACCGCTGATCAAGACGACATTGTGTGTAACTTAAGTATAACTTCTGTTTTTCTCATTCCTTGTTTAATTTTACCGTGACTGTTTTTATTAATACCAGTCTCATGTAATTGTTTTCCAGCTGCCTGTAAGACGTATTATGAATCGACACGCCGGAGCTTCAGATACAAACAACCTGAACTTACATCGCAGGCGGAAACTGCGAAGTTTAGCTCGGAGTCGATCAAGAAGAAAAAGGGTAAGATTTATTATATTAGATCCGTTTTTTGTCAATGTGAGTATTTTTCAGGTTGCTTATTGTCTTTATGGATTGTATTACAGTTGCTGGAAGCGAGAGTGTGCTGGATGAGGTGGACATTTGGAAGTCCGCGACCATTGAACTCATGTTTGACGAGGAAGACGGCTTTGTTGACTGGGTGTCTGGATGGATTGTGCGGCCACCGCGCTCTCGCAGCCTGGAGCTCGCCGAACTTTACATTACATTACGAGACATTACTGCTGCACTGTACATAGTTGTGTGTTTAACAATAAAGCTCTTTCTTTGAAAAAACAGCTGTGTTTTATAAATGAAGCCCTTTCTTTGAATGAACAGCTGTATGCTTATAAATGAAGCTCTTTCTTTGAATAAACGGCACGGTCTGTATAATTTCCCCATTTATTCCTTAATGGTATGAATACTTCTTAGCACAATAACATTAATATAAAACAAATTATTACAACATAAATTATATATTTATTATTATTATTGGGGTTTACATTTATAATGAGCCAGGGGGACCAATAATGATTGGTTTGCCGTGATCTGCCAACCAATCACGAGGGATTTTTCTTTTTTAAATGTAGTGGCTTCAGCCAATAGTGAGTGAGTAAATTCAAGTCTGGCCGTTGACTCTCTGGTTTCGCTGCTATTCATATGCTAATTAGAGGCGTCGCACCTCCGCGGGCTCTCTCAGCGGGGGGCTCTCCACCTACGTCATGGTTCGTTTACGACAATTTGTGGCACAGACGAACGCGACATTCGCTGCCTCTAAATTGTCGAAAACTGCCGAAAATTAGGGAGATTTCCGGGAGTATACAGGCGTTTACGGGGTCGAAAATCCCACTTTTCATGCAGTGCCAGTTAGAATCAGAAGTGCAGATCCGTGCACACTCTAACGGCTAATATTGACCTTAACCCATTGCACATTGGACGAGGATTTGATTAGAACTACAAACACGAATAAAACGTGTTAAAAAACTACAATCATGGTAACTCTGACAGTTTAGATAAAGGGGTTTGAGTGAATAATCAGTATCTAACCTGACAAAAAGATATTTATTCAATGCTATCCACATTATATTTTTTCAGCAACAGCATTGTGAACTTTTGTAAAATATGTTTGGTCATTAAAGGTCCCATGGCATGAAATTTTCATTTTATGAGGTTTTTCATCATTAGAGTTCCCCTAGCCTGAATATTGTCCCCAAGTGGCTAGAAATTGTGATCGGTGTAAACCGAGTTCTGGCTGTCTTTCTCTGCCTTTGAGAAAATGACAGCCCAGACGAGCTGATCTTGAATTTTCCTGTTATGGCGTCATAACAGGAATGGTTACCTCCCAGAGAATTTGGCTTGTCCATGCGAGCGCCTTATTTGTTTGTCCTCAAGAAATCATGGCTTGTGAACGAGTGAATGCTGGCAGTTTCTCAGTGTTTGGATGTGCAAATGAAAACAGAAGTCTTTTTTCAGTTCCTTCTGATCTGTGATCAGTGATTTCTGATGTGCAGCTAATTATTCAAGTTCACACAGAACTTTATTATTCGTGCTGCGGCTTCTTTTGTACGTCCTCGTTGCGTCTATCTGTTCTAAAATGTGCATACAGTCGTGAGTTTCTGCTCAACATCGGCAGAGCCACATCTTTAGAGATAAACCTCACGCACGCCGAAGCTCGGGCTACACTGACCGGTCGGCTTTCAACATCACCGACCCCCAGTACTGCATCTCGCCCACAGCGGAGGCATCATACGCGGCGCGAGATTAAGCAAAAAGCGTCTGGATATCCGGGCTAGGCTAGCCAGCTATCCCCGCAATAAACTGGATTACATTCGATTACTGCGCTGTTGTGTCTTTTTTTGCGCTGTGTACTCAATGCGTGTCACTGATGCTTTTCATATGATAGGAAAATATCTAAAAATAATGCTATAATCAACACTTACTCGTAACTCGATCATCTCGACAGCTGTAATGGTACATTACATGTGTTACAAAGTTGGTAGAATAAGGAGGAAGACGGGCTCGTGTGACTGGGACTCGTGTTTATTCAGAACTCTCAGATACAAACACAATAAACTCGCGCTGACAGCGCTCTCACAACTCAGTAGTTACAAATATAACTTTGTTAGAAATCGCTCCGTCTCTGGTCCGTCATGTCCGGTTCGCGAACAAATCATTCTTTTGAACCGGTTCTTTTTAGTGAACCGGTCGAACCAGTTCACTAAATCGGACTGAATCGTTCTAAACGGTTCGCGTGTCGAGTCAGCATTGATCCATCATTTACTAAAGTTACTAACTTTCTGACATGAGTGACAGTCCCTTCGACTAGAAATAAACAAATAACCTGAAGTATATGCTAGTAACTACAACAGTTCACTGAACTGAGACGTGCTGAGAACTGATGAGAAGTGAACTCAGGTCCATCCATCTCTCTGGCAGGCTTGTGCCTCGTAGACCTCGTTAAACCACGCCCCCTTAGCCAATCACAACAGTGGGCGTTTTTACTGAAGTCTCACAGCAGGCATGCCCCTTGCAACCGGGCATTCAGCCACAGGGCAAACATCAGGATAGAAAAAATGCCTTTCATTTCTAAATTATGACATTTTATAATGTAAAAATCATACTAACAATACAAGTACACTTTAGAATACATAAAATAAAAAATTAATGCCATGGGACCTTTAACTTTTAAATGCATCATTATGCAAATTGAAAACACATGAGGAGAGTTCTCCACATTAAAGACTTGCGACTGGCAGATCGACGTGCTATATACATTTCTCTCTGAAACGGTAGGAAACAAACTTAAATTGAATGTGGAGGATCTTTACTGTGACAAGATGATTGACAGGGCAGTTTAAACACGATGACAGGATGCACGTAACAAAGTGGCAGAGCTGTTCGTTAAATATGCAAAGCTTGCCTACTCTTGATCACAACAACACAAAGTGAACCAAACCTGTCCCTCCCTGGCTCTGTACATTCCCATAAAAATATTTGTATTTGTATATATAATTATATAATATGAATTACTTTTTTATGTTCTAGTTTTTTGCTGCTTCTATACTGCACAAATATGTGATCAAAGCCTATAGTCCCTGCATGGTTTGATCCATAAATGACACTGCTAAAAGTGAGAAAGGGTAGACAAGCAAGCAATCACACACACACACACACACACACACATACATATACATCTGTGCTGACAAACCCAGGTGTGAGCCAGTGACGGGAACAGAACATCCTCTGACAGACATTTGGCAGGGGTTTGTATGAGTGAACAGACACGTGTGTGTGTGTGTGAGAGAGATGTGCACTTTATAGGACTTAATAGTGTCATATTAAACATTTCATACACATATACTGTAAGGGATGTAACGATTCACTCAACTCACTATGCGATACGATTCACGATACTAAAAGGCAGGAGTCCTAAAACTTTTGACAATATAGTGTGTATATATATATAGTACCAAGTCCCAATTCCAGCTGCTATAATTCATCTTTTGCAAGACTCACAGAAAAATTATTTCACAAGTACAAACAGGCAAAAAAAAAAAAACTTGATTATATTGAGAATGAAATGAGTTTCTAAAGTCAGACCAGGAAACAAGCCCATTAGAGGTTGTTTTACCATTTATAGACACAAAAGGATCCCTTTATTAATTCCCAACGTACAAGTTTTACATTTGGCCATAATATGTTTTCAAAATCACCCTGACAGGCAAAGAAAATTATTAGCACCTACCTAGAAGCAATTTGGAGATGTTCCAGTCATAGACATAAATATTCAATGAACTAGTGTAAAAGGTAACAATTTAACTATGAGATGGACAGGTGCGCAATGCTCCTCATAAATGACACACACACACATTTCACAGTCAAGTTTATGCTGTTTTGGCTACTAATTATGTGTTTTGCATTTTCCTGAGAATTGGCAGTAGACCAGGCAGAAGATGCATGGGCATTTTCGTCATTGGGCTGTTGTGGTGAATTAAAAACAAAGTAGAAAAGATATAAATTCAAAACAAGTCATATCTACCTCACATTCTTCATTAACACAGGTTCATGCTTTAATGATATACTATTGCCTGCCAAAAAAAACAAAACTTCTAAAGTTAGAGAAACGATATTGTCTCAAGCAGACTCATTTACTTAATTAACTGTGATATCCTTAATGCATTCAAATGTAAAGTATAGCAAAACAAAGTATGTTTCAAATTTGTTCAATTACAATAATTAGCAATGAAAGGAATGCATAATAATTGGCATTACTTTTTTAGAGGGAAAAAATACATTAAATAAGTTCCATCCATCTATAAGACACAATATATGCATTTATATTACATCCAGACATTTATTTATTTAGCAGATATTTTTATCCAAAACATCTTACAGGATACAAAGAGAGAGAAAACAATGGGGTACATTAGGGCTAAAAGAAAAAAGAAAAAAAAAATGTTTTCCCTTTTTGTATAACGATTTGTTTTTTTTGGAATATTGATGGAGGAACATAATCAGTTTCAAAAATATATATTTTGAAAATTAATAATGCAAAAGGGTGGCCAAAGGGGCTCTTTACCCCTACTTGGCAAAATATGGTAAAATGAGACCCTTTAAACAGCACAGTATTTTCAAGTAACTTCTAAAAGCATACTTATTCTAAATAAGCACTTCAGCAAATTGACTCAGTACAGTATGCTGTATATCTTCAGCTGCAGTGGGTGCAGACATATTTCACAAATTAATCTCCAATGTGATTGGAACAGTCCATGTTGGCCTATTCTGTACATCCTTGACAACAAAATTATTCCTTCACCAATTATTAGAGAAAAGTATTAGTTGCGCTACAGACATTCTGCATCTTTCTTCTTTGCCAACGTGGGGCTTTTCACAGGGGTAACTTTAGCATTTTCAACTAGGGCTTTTTTTTTTACCTATTTGACAGGACTGAAAAAGTATTGATTTAATCACATTAAACATACCCTGTTTCATTTGATATTTAATTGAAATCATAACCAAATCTTTTGTTTCAAAGTATATGTGATAATTTCAAGGACTCTCATTAGTGACATAAACAAATAAAATAACTCAAAATCATCCTTTATCATCAGTGTTATTGTTCTTTGGTGTGGATGCTAATATAGTTTTTACTGTATTTTTGATCAAATAAATGCAGCCTTGGGCGTGTTCATACTTGAATTTTTTTTTTTGACAAGAAAAAGTTGACAAGAGCACTCTTTTAGTAGAAAAAAAAAATCTGTCAGCGTTTGGTTCCAAATAGCAGCCGAGGGCGTCTTTTGTTAACAACAGCCACAACAAGAGTGCTGTCTGGTGCAGAGATCCAAAATGTCTTGATGAGAAACCCTGCGTAATTTGAAAATACTACTGCTATCAATGTGTGACGAAATGTAGTTTTAAGACTATTTCAGGCGATAATGTACTTGTGTAAAGCTCAAATCTGTTTATTTATAAAGAGAGCTCCTATTTTAATATTTTATCTGGCGTTTTCGAAGTTGTGAGATCCAGTCGTTCAGCGGGCACTCAGTGCTCGTTAACCCCGCCGAGAGCAGCCTTTCCTCGGCTAGTCCTTCTGACATTTGTCGCTGGCTCTGATGTCCTGTGGTGGTTAAACACAATTGTTTTATGTCATATTTAATTTTATTACAGTGATAATCAAATATGCACACTTGTCTGAACCACATATTAATATGTTTAATATTGTTTCAAATGCAAACGAAAAGAGGCAAGGTTGTGTTTTATGACATATTTGTAGACTAAAATATACATACAGAGTTAACCGGCACCTTCTCCACTTTCAGGTCTTGCTACTCGCTTGTCATTGGTCAGCTGTCAAAAAGGCGCTTGACGTAGGACGCTTTTATCAGAAAAGTTTAACTTTTTTCAACTTAAAAAGACGCGCTGAGCTGCAGAAAAAGATGCGCTGAGCTGCAGAAAAAGATGTCGGTGTTGGCGTTTAAAAAAGCTCTCATGACTTTTTTGAAAACACGGTTTACTCCATAGGATTATAATGTAAAACAGACGCTGGCAGCTTCAAAAAAGACGTCAAGTGTGAACACGCCCTTATGGTGTGTTCACAATTGTAGTTCGGTTCACTTGGTTTGTTTGGTCCAGACCACAAAAAAAAAAATAATAATTGTCCTGCTCCGCTTGGAGTTCGCATTTGCATTTTTAACACAGAAACTAAAGGCATATGGATACATTCACAACCTGATTCATGCTACTCACATACTGTAAATATGTTTATAATCTGTAAATGTTTATTCTGACAAAACGTAATTGTGACCTAATATTTTTTTCATGCTATTTTCATATTTTTATTCTTAGAATTTGTATTACTATGTTCTTGCTGTGTTTGTATTGTATATGTGCACTTTAAGCTTCAGAACCAAGAAAAATTCCTTGTATGTGCAAGCACACTTGGCAATAAAGCTCTTTCTGATTCTGATTCTGATTTCTGATTGGTTTGGATTTTATGACGCATTGCCTATTTTGAACAATGCTGTGTGCTGAGTTAAATGCACTCGTTGTAGCCTACATATGATGGTACTGGTATTTTGACCAGCTGAGAACTCGTGAAGAGTCAAAACATGCCTCCATCACACACACACAAAAAAATGAAGATATGCAGTTCTGATGCATGTACGAACTGTGATGGGCAACATCACAACTATGACAAGAAAAAAACGGTATTCGCAAAGCCTTCTGTCCTTTTTAGTTTCTCATCTTCCTGTTTTTGGTTAGTTTGCATGTCTTTGGTCCGTGTTGCATTCATATTTCATTGAAACCGCACCACAGTTTGTTTGGAAGCGGACTGAGACCCATCTTTTCAGAGGTCTTTGTCCGCTTGTTTGATGCCCACCAGGGTTCGGATGGCAGCGTTCACATTTATTCAAATGAACCGCACTAACAGAGCAATCAAACCAAACATGCCAAGAGTGAACACACCATTAGCGAGCATTTTTTTTTTTTTTAATCGTACCCACCACAAACTTTAGAACAGTATTTTATATAAAATAAAACTTATCTAAAATGGGCAACAGAGAAAACAGGACTCTATGCACACCTGAACCATTTGCATCAGATACAATTTTGGAACCAGAAAGTGAGACAGCCTACACCCACTGATGTTTATATTAAGCCAACAACATTAAAATAATGGTGCTGAGAGCCAAAGCTAGACCACAAGGTGTGATGAGCAGATTTCATAATGGATCCCCATGTTTTTCTTATAGCCAATTAAGTACGGAGTAAGAATAAGGGATGATAATGAGTCTATCAGCTCACTTTCTGACTGACAAGAGCAAAAATTATTAAACAAACCATAGCCTGCTATAGTCATCCGAACAAAAATCTCTGGAAATTCCACTTACAGCAATTTTCTCTCTGAAGCCAAAGTCTGTTTGCACAGGAGTACAAGGTGTTGCACCATGTTGCTGACTTGCCTGTCAGTAACACGTCTCTCGATAACGCATCCAGACGGCCCTAATACAGCGAGATCCTTGGATGCACACACACACATTCAGTATCAAAGAGAACTCAAATTACCCAATGTTTATAGATATGACATCAGATTTGTTCATTCGTGGGTCTTTCCTCCAGAGAGGAAGTGTTCAATGACAGAGAGCAAGCAGGAACACCACAGGGGGCCATCCAAACCATTGTCAATCCCGCAGATGCGAAATTCAAAAAATGTCCTTGTGGCACTGCATGATGTAAGTCTTTAGAGAGGCCTGAAAGCTAGCGGGGTACTCATAGTGTAAATGATTTATTTAGCACACACGCACACCGACGAGAAACACACAGACACTCACGCTGACACCCTGATCAAAGCAGATGTGAGAAGCCCCTGGGAGATCCTCACTCCCTCTCTGGAACACAGGGGGAGAGGAATTAAGAGAGGGATGAGGAAGAAAGCAATAGGCTGAGGAGGAAGAAGAAAGACCCACAGTGGCATGGGGAGGGGAAGCGTTTGTGATTAAGGACGTCCCTCCTCCCTTTAAATCCTCAAAGTCATTTGCTTTCATTTCTCATACTTTCTTGCGCTTATTAGCTCAAAGAGAGCAAATCCTTTGTCATATGACCCCTCTCGTAGGCGTCTTTGAACATCGCGATCCATCTTCCGCCGCACAGGTTTCTGTGTTGAGTGCACGAGTTTTAGCTGTGAAATCCTTGAACGTCAGCACTGTGTTAAAATACATCCACTGTAAATCTGATACATTCCCAACCAAATCTTACTCTAGTAAATGCTGGTTTAAAATGTGTTTCCTGAGCTAATGTGATTCATATTTGTTTCTGTGAATTTGTAATAAAGATTTAGAGTGGTCTGAGACACTGCTTACTGAAGGAATGTGTGAGCAAATTAGTGGACATGGCTGGCGATACCAATGTGAAGGGAAGACAAATTCATTTCAGCTGCTAGAAGCCCTGTTATCTTTATTGAGCAGACTCGCAGACAAATTAGACTCTGCTTGTGTGTGTATGTGTGTGTGTGTACAGGTTTATAGTACATTGTGGGGACCAAATGTACCCGCAAGGATAGTAAAACTTGAAATCACCTACATTGTGGGGACCAGGCAGCAGTCTCCATTAAGGAAATGTATTAATAAACATACTAAATTATGTTTTGTTTTTTAAAAAAAAAACATTTTTTTTGGGGGGGGGGGGGGGCGGATAGTGTACGGGAATAGAAAATACAGATTGTGCAGTATGAAAACCGTTACTCCTCCAAAGATAGCGAAACCCTGTGTGTGTGTGTGTGTGTGTGTGTGTGTGTGTGTGTTCATAAACAACATCATAATTCTAGGCGTTCTTGTTTTTCTTTTCAGATTAACCAGGATGCTGGTGTTTCTTCAACTATAGGCACTTTTAGCCCTTTTTTTGTGAAATAATTTCAATTTTCACACTCTCACTAGATTGATTTGTCCACTAACGATGTCCAACATTACAGTGCACATTAAACATCACATTAAAATCATTATCATTTCCTCCACTTCTCAAATTGTACACTGTGTAAATTATGGTGGTGTAAATTCGTTTTTTTAACAGTTTTGTAATAAAATGGCATGCAGACTCCTGTCTTGCTAAGGCAAATTTCATAGCTAGCATTTCAATGTGTCATAAATAAACACATTTAAATAATATTTTCATAATATTTTCACTCTACAAAATATGAACGAAAAAAATACATGGGAAATTACAATAAAAATCGTAAATCATATCTAAATACATGTTTGTTTTGTTTTCTTCTTTCTACAATATAAATGAGTATATTTAATCTCAAGCATATACTCTTCACTAACACTGCTGTCTTGTTGGTAAAACAAAGACACTCATCTTTAATCAAATATTCAGTGGTAACATTGTTGTTTGTGGTGGAAAAGACATCAAGCCTGTCATAATTAGAAAAAGAAAAAAAAAACACTCTGATTGAACTAGTTTATGATTATATCCGTTTTTTTTTCCGATTACCATATTTTTAAATGTAATAATGTTTAATGATTACTTTTTTTTTTAATTTATTTATATTTTTAAAGGATAATGTTACCAAAATAATTCCAAGATATTTCTAATACACTTTTAAATTTGACCTTCATATATTTAAAAAAGACTAGAAATCTGTTAGTTTTAATAAAAGTGCCCATAGTTGAAGAAACACCCATATGCACACATACAGACACACGCTCGCACATAGCCTACCATCAATTACATGCCCAGGACGTGTGTGGAAATGTTCTCTTTAAGCTCTTTAATGAAGTCATCTATATTTGTTAAGTCAGGCCGTTGTTTCACAACCTTGTAAAGGTCATAGAAAGTACTGTGCAATGTACAGCAATAGATAATGTATTTTCTCCATTCCTCTCTGTCTGGCCTCAGTGTGCCTGTAAAGAGAGGGAGTGGCACACCTCACCCTGATTAGCATACTAAACGCCATCAGAATCGATATGCTGATTAACTCTGAAGCCCTTGATGGTAATCTCATTCACAGATAATTCAATATCACTCTTATCTGAAGAAGGCATCCCCCTCAACAACTTTGTGTAAGGTCCCCATGTAGATATCTGGCAAAATGGTTTGGTAAGTGAAGACATTAATTACCCACAAATAGAGGACAAACACTCTTTATCTTTTGCAATCGCTCCCATGCTCTCTCAGTCACATCTCTCTTTGTCCTCTTCTGGACAGCAAATAGTTGTGTTTCTAAAGTTTGCCTGCTCTGCATGAATGCTAATTATTGTGTGTTTAGTTCAGCCATAGATATATTGATGAAAAAAAAATGTCCTTAAAGCGACCAAACAGCCCAACACTGCCCCCCAAGAAATAACATATTTTGATATCAACTATTAAAAATGAATGGATAAAGATTTTAAACACAACTCGACTGAAGACAAACTGTCTATACTGAAAAAAAAAAAAAAAAAAGGTATTCATATTCCTATAAGAAATAAATAATAGGCGAGCACAGCAACACATTAACTAACCTTACACAAACAAACCTGTTACACATGTAAACTTGACAAGAATAATTGGATTTATTTTAATCTGTGAATCAGGGTTGTGAATCATTCGAGTTGAGTTCAAGGTTCAGTTCCTGAATTATAATTTTAAATGAGGCAGAAAACTTTCCCTAGTGAAAAAAGTGTGTTAATGATTAGTTAACATGAAGTGTGCTATTTTGGAACCGCTAATTGTGTACTAAGTATTTGAGTTGTAATTAAGTTGTGTAAAAGCACAAGTGTATTTAGTGTACTTTAATGTACTAAATTGGAGAAACTTCAAGTGACACTTTAAGTATAGGGACTAATTACATGCTTGATTAGCGTGTAAAGTGTACTTTATTTGTATTATAAGTATACTTTATTTGTGTTATAAGTATATTTAGTATACTTTATTTGGGCTGTCAAAATAACGTGTTATATTTTCGTTTAATTAATCTGAGAAAAAATAACACATTAAAAAAATAGTGCAGATTAATCCATTCTGTATTGAACTTTGACCCTGAGCTGAAATAAAGGAGAGAGACGAGAATGCGCTGCCTGGATCATTGATTGGAACATTTACTTATAAAAAAAAAAATGGCCTGATGGTGTTGATAAAAATAAAGTCGTCTGCAATGTCTGTAGCAAGGAATTTGCATATCACCAGAGTTCATCAACTCTAAAGGTAAAGTCAATGTAAAGCATCCAGGAGTTAACGTTAATCCGGAGGTACGACCTAGCACGTCCCGTGATACCAACTCTAGCAGTCAACATCTCTTCAAATTGGAGCAAACGCTGAAACGCAAACTTAGCAAATCTGTATGTGACCGACTGAGCAATTCCCTTGCTAAATGGATCGCAATGTCCTGCAGACCAGTTTCCTTGTATGTACAGTGGAAAAAAAATCTTCTTCCTGGAGCACTTTTGAATGTATTTCCTCAGCGTATTAGGTCATATTGTTGATTGTTATGGCCAATATTTGAACAGTGAAAATAATAATAGTTTTTTTTTTTACTTTAATGTCACTAATGCTGATTATTCATTGATTCATTTGAATTGAGATATTTAAAATACTTTCACAGCAAAAATTATGTACTGTATGCAATTAATTTAGATTAATTAATCACAGAGTAGTTAACCCTAGTTATAAGTACTTACTATACTTTATGTGTGTTATAAGTATAATTTATTTGTGTTTTAAGTACATTACAAATTTATTATCAGTGTCTTTAGAGCACACAAGCAATATACTATGAATATGTTATTTCAGGTTTATTTATTTTATTTATTTACCTTTGGCTTATTCCAAAATACTTTAAAAAAAAAACTTTTTTTATTTAAACTTCATATGGTTTCAGCAAAACTGAACAAAATGAACTTACCATGTTTTTCATTAAAAGAACACTGGAAGATTAAAAAAAAAAAGTATATGTTATTGGACCATACTGACCCTCTACACACAAATACAACTTACACATTATAATCTATTGTCTGATGGATATTGCGTCTGATGGTGCTTACACATCAGAGCCAGCTGACTGCAGAAACTCGTGAAGAACAGCATCTGTTAACAGAATATACAAGAGATAGGGAGAGACAGCATGTTCATACAACTTTGTATTCAAGTGTACATTAGTCTTACTCATTTCTTACCTCCAAATAGCACTAACGTTACTTTTTTCACCGGTTCTTTTTGGGATCGCGTAGGCCATTTATTCCGATCCAGTTTATCATAGCCATCAAGGACAGGCTGCGATGTCACTTGATTGAACTGGTCCGAATTTCCAAGAATGAGCAATACATTTTCCACTTTTAATGTTTTATTATATAAATAATGTATGGCGACATTGTACTTCCCCTGCAAACCTCCCGTGAGTGAGCGAGGGAGAGTCAGACGAATACCATTAGCAGCTCTGCCTCTGACTGGCTGCAGACAGTGAGCAACAAAATCTGATTGTTGAAGAGACATTTGAATTCCGTTAAGACTCAACCACTCAACTCATATTTTCTTAGAATACTAAATAGTCTTTAGTTTTATCATATTTATAAAAGACAGATAAAATGTACTGATTCTTTCAGAAAACAGGCGAACTCATCAAGGCGTGCAGCGGGCAGAGCTAAAGAGTCGATTCAACGTTCGATTCACTATACGTTTTTGTTGTTTACATTATATACACGTATGCGCCAATTGCCAAAAAAACACAGACAGATGTAGTTTCACTCACCGCCTGTGGTTTCGACTCATGACCAGGAACAATCAAACACACTTGCGAACTCTGTTGCTGCTCCGGAAAAACAAACTGCATCCACTTTTCCTTTAACACTGGGTTATTTGGGAAGCTGAACAAAGCCCTATTCGGACCGGATTAGTTTAACATGGGGAGGTGGGGGTAAAGTAATTTTACCTCAGGATGTCTGTAATGTTAATGGCCAATTTGCACGGGATAAGACATCTCAGTAAAACTAGCAGAAGTGGGAGGGGTAACTCGCTTTACGCACCACCGTAACCTCCTTGTCGTATGACGTTGCTTCCTGTTATCACGTGAGCAAACACGCCAACAAGAAAAACGCAAAACTGGAGCAGGGAGGAAACGCTGTGTTTAATCTCGGAATATTAAAAAAATCTTAAATAACATTTTTATATTATATGAATATTAAAAAATATTCTAATGTAATGCCAAAAGAAGTGTTGTCCCTCTAATAAGTGCTTTCAATCTTCTTTTTGGTTTAAATGGTATGCGGAAAATACTGGAGGTTTGCCACAGAGTTGTCCCACCACCTACAACGCAACCGAGTGCTGTTTGAAGCGGCTCCATGCTTGCAAAACGTGCCAAAAACTACTTTTAAACAGTAAATGACGGAATTTTACCGTACATTTTTACTGCGGGTTTATTTGAACAGGATTAGTATTACCCGAGGTCATTTTTCCGGACCTTTTTACAGAAGGTAATCTTTACTGACATTGTCCGTATGATTACCGAGATGGCACATTCGGACGGGACTTAAATCACAGAGAACCTCTGGTAATAATTACTTTACCCCCACCTCCCCATGTTAAACTAATCCCGTCCGAATAGGGCTCAAATTTATCTTTCCCTCACAACCAAAAACACACTTCTTTAGTGGCGTTGTTGATTTTGTGGTCTAAAAACAACATGCAAGCGCTGTCTGCAGTTTAAGTAACCCGAAAGAAGCTCATTGATGACCTTGCTCTTGCTCTCACTCTGGTTGATGTGCACACGCGCTCATTCGGGAGAAGCCCATACAAGGAATTCTGCCCTTTATGACATCATACAGGGTCATACTCTGAAAAAAAACTTTCCGAAACTTGTTTGAATCCTGAAGGAGTGTATTTGACACAGAAATAATCCATTATACGTCCAACTAGTTTTTTTCAACTTTGGCCATGTTTAGCACGATAATCAAACTCTTTAACAGTGTAAATAAGTCAGAATGCATATAAGAATCACACATAGAAATGACATATTTGTATGTCAAATATTAAAAATGAATGGATGAAGAGTTTAAACAACTTGAATAAGGACAAACTGTCTGGATAAACTACTGGATACCGGCAGGACTATGTGTCAAAATTGTTTCCTTATAACCAGCAAAGCTGTCTATGAATATGGCTGCTGTTGTGTCATATTTTGACATGCAGCACAGCTACTTTAGCACATTTTAATAAAATGTAAAATTGTGCCACATATTACCACTAATTGCTATGGATTTTGATTAACAGATTATAGGTTTTTAATAACAACTCACCTAAGACAAAACCCAAATCTTTCTATTTTGTGAGCTCTTCAGGGACAATACCTTCCTAATGACATTGTAAAGCTTTTCAGCCAATGTGAGAGAAGAGAAATGAAAAGCAGCAGGAGAAAAACAAGAAGTTACTGTGTGTGTGTGTGTGTGTGTGTGTGTGTGTGTGTGTAGGGGCAGAGTGTATTTTTTTTTTAGAGCAGCCATCCTAACAATGTTTAATTGTGTCAGTAAAGTGGGACAGCATTGCAATGTGACCTTCCAAAGGCTCAAAACCAATTCTACTTTTGGAGAGCGAGAGTCTCAGCAACTGAATACCATGTATTCTCATTACGACTGGTGTCATGGTGCTCTCAGAACAACGGCCTACCACATCGAATGTGTCAATTCACAGCAAGAACAGTTCAAATAGGCATTCGGGAGTCCAGAGCTGCAGTAACATATATACGTGTGTAAGCGCAGCCAAATTATGCAAGACAGAACAGCTCTGAACATCTGACATAAAACAAATATAACCCTGCCTCGCTGATGGGTAACTGTTACAGATCAGATGGTGTCTGTGAGATCAGTGAGCTAAATAGAACTGTGGTCGGAAGTTTTATTCTAATGTAACTCTTTGCAATGACACAAAGCGGGGTAACAGCTTGTGAGCCCCTGTTAAAACTCATAAGTAGGTCACTCTCATGAGACGGCTGGTTTTGGGGTGAGGATCATGTTGAGTATTCTATCTGAATGCTCTTCCAGGTCCCTGTTTGATTGCTGATCTTTCGTTCGCATAGTGTTTGAACTGTGGGTCCAACATGAATGCAATTTCTTAAATATTTTATTAAAAAAAAAAAAAATTTAATCTTAGTGTGTCAATGATGCCATACACAGTAAACAACGACATAGTAAAGTATTTATACATATATATGTAAAAGTATAGGCAAGCGCAGCAACACATGATCTAAGCTTACTCAAAAAAAATGTACACATACAATTTGGAAAAGAAAATGTATAGCCTATGCAATCATATCTGTGTAAGAGTTGAGTTTCAGATTTAAATCCCTAATTTTAATTGAGACAAAAACATGATGCAGAATTGCAACACTTCTTCTTTTACTATGCTTTAACTTGTCAATTGTGCATTGCTGATTCATACATATCAGGGAATAAATATGAATAATTTGTCAAAATGAAACGTGCAAGTATTTTTTTTTTTATTAAAAAGTATTACAGGTAAATAAAACTTTTGTCAAATCTGTTTAATATAGTTCAAACTGAGAGATGTTAGAAGTGATTTACATGGAGCAGAATGCCTCAAATGGGCCTAATTGTTAAAATCACATGACCAGCTGAGAGCAATTTGATTCATTTCAGTAGCCCCCATTATCAGAAGCTTTTGATCATGAAAAACATTAATCATGGCTGCTAGGTTTCAGGCCATTACCATATCAGTGTAACATATGCAAAAAATAAATAAAATACTCAATAATTTTTTGCATAACTTGTGTATGGCTAATACAATTTCTGATGTATTTGTTTAAATTGCAATTCAGTAAATTTCTCTTAATGTCATTCCCATTCAAACTCCAACTCATGAATGGAAAAGATAGACCATTTTTTTATTCTGAATTATGCCAAACCCTACGTAAGAAAAAGACAGAAATGGAAGTGAGATATGACGGTGTATTACACCTGACAGAATTAAGATTAATGGAGAAGTGTCTGACACGTGACCTCTGACAAAGAACTATGACGAGAAAAAAGATAAAAGCTACAACGGATGGGTAAGCAGCTGGCAAAATGCTGCCACAGTAACTTGCAGTGACAACTGGCATATTGAGAAAGAGTGCATCAGAGTATGCATACAGTGTACAAGGGTTGGTGTGTGGGTGTGTATGTGTGAGAGAGAAAGTGTATGTGAAAAAGAAAGAGCGGGTGATGAGCTTGTGTGTGATGTGTGTTTTGCACGTCACCGCAGCCATCTGGCTGAGCAATCAAGGCCGGATGATAAACAGTATATGCTGTCATCTCTCAAAGTCTGCTGACCAATCAATATGCTGAACACTTTTACATTACACGTTAGGTAAGACTACATGTAAGAGACATCCAGCTGGTGAAATCACACTTTTTGTGTCTGTGATGCATTGGTATGATAATATGACCTCTTGACGTTTTGAACACACATTTAAAGAGAAAAGAGATTAGGAGGGGCAGGAGCGCGACTAAGTGGGGGAAAGTTAGGACAATTCTAAGGGCCCACACATTTTTGGGGCCCCCAGAGATCAGTTTTATTAGTAGTTAAAGTACTAGTAGTAATGTAATAGAAATTATAAATGTATGATCTACCAAAGAGTAACAAATAAAACTAAATTACAGCTTATTTCTGCATTTCCGGCAAAATTTCAAATATTGTTGATATCAAGTATTTAATTGTTGATATCAAAAATTCAATTCCTGATATCAACAACTGAATTTGAATGGCAGCCTATGGTGACATTTCACTGGTGAAAATACAGTTACTGATATCAAGAATGTGAGTTTTTACTAGTTGAAATTTAATTGTTGATATCAAGAATTAGTACTTTAGCTAGTGAAAATTGAGTTGGTGGTATCAATAATTAATATCCTGTGAAAGAATAAAAGTCAAAACGGCTTCCATAGCTCAAGGAGACGGAGACAGAAAAGTGCATCCTGTTGTTTTCCTTAGTTTTCAAAGACATGACATTTTGTAGTTATTTTAATGTACATAAATAAAAAAATAGACACTTTACCATTTTGAATTATGCTCTTCTGTATGACCATACAGACCATAATATGTCAGTTCTAGCACTGCCAATTTTACATCGCAGCCTGTGCATTATCACAATAAAATAGTCAACCGAACATACAAAGAGTTCTGCAGGCAAT
The DNA here is from genome assembly GCF_949357685.1 of Gobio gobio. Taxonomy (NCBI): domain Eukaryota; kingdom Metazoa; phylum Chordata; class Actinopteri; order Cypriniformes; family Gobionidae; genus Gobio; species Gobio gobio. The sequence goes on from NC_137109.1 coordinate 38,096,783, forward strand.
TTCCAGCGGTTTCCAAGGTTTCCTTTATCACCGGTAACTTCAGTTACCGGTGATAAAGTGCAAGATAAGGTAAGATGTGTAAGATGTGGGAGTATTGGCCGCTTTATCATATGTGAAAGGAACACTTCACATCATGTCTTTTTACAGTCCACACTATTTCCACACTCATAGAGTAGTTTGTCATTAATTTTCGTTCACAAATAATTGCCTTTGTATTAATATTTCACAAATTACATATTTCTTTCATTATGACTAAAAGGCAATTGTTTTGTTTATCACACGGTCAGTTGCATTATACACTGTTAATATGTGCTCGTGATGATGAAGCGGTTTGGAGAGACAACATTATTGGTACCATATTGGACATTGGATGTTTCATTTTTCACATGTTCTCCGTTTTACCTTCTCCAATCTAACACTTGAAATTAATCTTAAAAACACGAATGCCAATAAGATTTTTTTTAAAGAAATTAATATTTCTCTTCTGCATTAAATCAAAAGTGTCAGTAAAGACATTTGTAATGTTGCAAAAGATTTCTATTTCAATTACATGCAGTTCTTTTGTTTTGTCTTAATGTTTTCAACATTAATAAAAAATAAGAACTGTTTTATGAAGGATCGTGTGATGCTGAAAATTCAGCTTTGCCATCACAAGGAATGAATAAATATATTAAAATAAAAGACAGTACTTTAAAGTGCAATATTTCAAAATGTTATTATTTTACTTCAGCAAATGCAGCCTTGATGAGTCGTTCCTCTTTTGAACGGTAATGTACATTATGTTGTGATGCCTAAATTCAGTTGTAGCACTTAAAATTATTGATTTTAGTGTTTTTTTTTTTTTTTTTTTTAAATCGTATAGAATTTTAACATTGGCCATAGCACAAAGAATAATTATTGTCTTATTGAAATAGCCACAATATTAATATTGTGCATCCCATTACATGTAAAATGATGCAACTACACGCGATTCTATTAGTAAAAACGAATAAAGTTTTGCTGGTTAAGCTAGTTAAGAAACCTGGTGAGGACAGCAGCAACCCAAACACGACATATAACAGGGCTGGTCATTTCAACAGCGCACTCCCTTAAACCCATGTCTAAACAAGTCTGTCATCTCTTAGGGCCAGTTGTTCAAAGGTAAGCTGATCAGATTTTGGTTATCGGATTGGATCAAATCTTGAAAATGGGTTGTTCAAAAGGTAAAGAAGTAATCTGAAATCAGATTAGATCACGGTATCCAATCCTAGTTTTAATCTGGATCAAACCTTCAGTTTGTGTTGTTCAAAACGTATCAGTAGGATTTGGATAACTTTGATCCAAAAAAAACTGAATTATCCTGATCCCAACAGGGGGTAGGATTCCAGGAAGAAAATGTAGTAAAACTTTAAAACTGGTCAAAAAATACAACATTTGTATCATATAATACACAAACTCATGTTTTATTTTGCTCTTGATTAGTTAGGCTAATTGTTAAAGTAATAAATTAGAAGTAGACATTAGGCTACCTATTAAGCCTTTTGGTAGCCTACAGTCAAAGTAAAAAAAGATTTAGCCACCATAAAATAATCCCCAAACAGATGTAAATATCAAACAAAAATATTATATTAAATTGAAAGTTTTTTTTAATTTTTTTTTATCACTTATAAGACTTTTTACTTCTTATCAATTATAAGAGATGACCCAGTCAAAAGTTATTTGTAAGTGAACACAAGGTTTCTCGGGTGAAGAACGCAAATTTTTTCCCAACTCATATTTTTTTCCATCACCATGTCCCTTTAGGGGCTCCGTAGAGCACTAGTAATCCAGATTTGGTAATCCGAAAAGGTATGTATCTGGATCAGGGTGATCCAATCCAATTTTGCAAAAGTAAAATGGATTACCTGATCCTGGATAGCAAAACATGGGATTTCCAAATCCAGATCATTTTGATCCAGATTAAATGTTTTGAACAACTGGCCCTTATAGTTTAAGGTTAATTTACAGTAATATAGTGAGCAGCTCCTCATCACTGCATGAATGGGATATGGTATCATCCCACCCACCAAAACATGGCCACTGTCAAAGGCAGAAGGTATTCTGCACCTCTCTCTTCTCTTGACCCTTCCTTTCCTTTCCATCTCCATCTTCCTCTTCTTCTATTTGTACTGCTATTTTCTCGTCTTGCCTCATCTCTGATCTCGCCTTTCCTCACTTCAGGTGATTTCACCTCTCTCCTCACCCTGGCCTTTTTTTCTCTGTGTGAAGGAATCTCTTTCAGTCAATCACTCACTCACTCACTTACTTACTCACTCTCTCACTCATCCATACCACTGGTGTCTGACGGTGAGATTCGGTCCTTTTAGTAGCACGTCAACTGAGGCTGAGCAGATCAGAGACTTTAGAAGGCCAAATAAAAAGTAGCTTTTTATTTTTTTTTGTCTGCCGCAATATCTCTGTTTTATTGGCTGTCTGCCGCTCACATTGGCTTGTGAAACAAGTACAGGATATTAACGTCAATTTAGAGCTAAACACTAAAAGAAATGGTGCTTTTGAAGCCCTCAGAGTCGATACTGCATATCAGTGTGTGACATTTAGTAATGACTACCCCGTAAGTAATGTTCATTATTATTAATCTTTCATCAAATTTTAATGGGAAATGCTAGTTATTGCCCCATTAATAGAGCGACTGGCAACATGGGACTTAATCTAATATTAGCAAATCTTGGCATCAGTGTGTGACAATCGATATGATAATGTCATTGAGGCAAGCAGCATCTCACTGACGAAAGCCATCCCTCCGTGTGCGTATTTGTGTGCTGAAAAACCGCTTGCACTTTAATTGCCTCATCGTCAATTCTCGTTTTCAGTCCAGAGGTTAAAAGTTATAAATCGAAAGACTTTTTTTGTAGCAATTTGACCGCTGGGCCATAAATTACAACAAGGAGAGAAAACGCACGGAGCGGAGGAGTGGGTCAGCATGATTTATGAGCGACGGAGAGCCACCTCCAAGGCGGAGTGAGAGAGCGGCTCCATTAAAATCAACTCCCTCTGCCTCACTGATCTGCATGGTATCTCCACCTGCCTGCCACACTTCTTCAAATATGAATTTCATCTGTTCCCAGCCTCCCCCTGTACTTCATCAGAAAAGTCATTTCTGGGTGGGAAAGGCTTCAAAGCGCACACTTCTGATGTTCAGAATGCTCCTTATGAGAAACGAAGTTGGACTAAAGTTCCATATCAATCCCGTTCGCTTCCTCCAAAGGCGGTGCTGTTGTTCGTTATTTTAATTAAAGTGAGTTCTCACTTTCTACATGCGTGAGAGACACTGTCGATAACGCCTCGCATTAATTAATTCTAAAATGCCCTTATCTCTTTCCTCCCCATGGAGGCCCGTAAACAAGATAGTGTCCACCAAACAAATGGCAGTTGTCAGCAGAAGTTTGGCTATTTACCGCACCAACATCTGATCAAACAGCCACAACTGATATGCTTTACTAGTACTCACTCGAGCAGGGAGAGTAAGTGCACACACACAGTCACTCACCAGTCCTTCAACTCACATTCGTCCAATAGTCATTTACTCAATGCAGTAGCATTAGCACAGGAAGCTATGCACTGTACAAAAAAAGTCCATACAATAGATTTGCATTCTTTTGAGTTTTAAAGTGAAAAGAAATGTAGAAAACATGGTAGAAAATTACCAGTGCAGTTTTTTTTTCTTCACTTTTCAGATAAAAAAATGAATGGTGGCATTGTGGTAAAGTTTAGACTGACTAGCATAGCCCAGGTAGCCCCATGCAGGTAGATTTTGTAACCATCTTTTGGGCATAAAAACATTGACAGTCATTTAAAAGTATCCATGTATTTTGGCAAGCAAACATATAGCATTTTAGTAGGTGTTTTATCAGTAGCCCATTTTTGGGAGGGCTCTTCAATGTATGCAGTGTTCTTTTTTTTTGTACACAGTTTTAATCTTTTCTAATTTGTCTTTTGATGAAAATATCCTTAAAATTTTGTCATGTACATTAACTTTACTAAGTAGCAATATTTCAGTTGAAAAGAAAGTGGATAAATTAAACCACATTTTTGAACATTGTATGTATTAATTTGAACATTTAACAAAAACATGTGAAAAGGACTTTCAGTTTTTTTGCATTTAAAGGGACAGCTATTGTTGACCATATAAAAATACCCTTAAAGCTTAAAGCTAATGCCTCTTTTTACAAGATGTAAAATAAGTCTGATGTCCCCAAACTGTGTATGTGAAGTTTTAGCTCAAAATAGCTCACAGATCATAAATTGTCACCTTTTGAGAGTGAGCAAACACGGGAAGTTTTTGTGCACGTGCTGTTGCTTCCGGCCCCCTTTCAAGAAGAGGGCGGGGCTTCAAGAGCTTGTGTTAGCAGCTCCGATTACTTTGCGTCAGAAACTGTTCAGCCTATTATGTTAAAACCAGAGTCGGACAATGAGGAAAAGACTCAAGAAGAAGTGGCAACATGTAGAATGTGTAGTTGAAAAAAAAAATTGTGTGCTTAAAATGCACGTGTGTAGGCTATATGTGTAGGGAAAAAAAGACACCCCTTAAAATGTTGTATGATATTTGTGCCTTAAAAACCTTAATTATTCTGATATAAATTGGTGTAAATTCATAATTAAATTTTCATTCATCAGTTCATTATGTGTGGAAAAGAATGATTTTTTTGTTGCTGTTATGCTTGTATGCTTATGCTTGTTATGCCGCCTGTAGAGGGCGCTTAACGCAATTGTTTAAAGGTAATGCGCTGGGCGCATTTAGTTTATGAAAGTACACTTTGAGGTACACTTTACTGGAAGTATAATTTTTTTTAAGTGAACATAACATTATACTTATAGATTACTATTTATATATTATGTTTAAACTTTCCATATACTACTATGTTCAAATATACATATTTGTTTTATACTTTAAAGGTATAAAATGTCGTCATAACAGGAAAGGTTACCTCCCCTTCCTCTGTTTGCCTGGCCAGAGAATTAGGAGAAATTGGATTCAGTTTAAGTCAGCACAGGCTTTACCAACAGACTTTACGATATGGATTCGACAGCACCGCGACAAACAGTAAGTAACAGTGTTCATTAATGCCTGATCTGTGATCAGTGATTGCTGATGTGTAGCTAATCATTCAAGTTCACTCAGACTTTCTTTCTAGATCGTTTAAAGATCGCTGTCTTGATGCCCTAAGCGTAATGCATCAGTGAATCAAGTCAGTGACTAAAACGATCGTTTCTCTTAGTAGCATGAAACAAATCCGTTATTTAAGTGATTAAACTATAGAGAATGATCATAGAACTCTCAATTACAATTACAAGTTATTTCGGAGAATTATACCAAAAAGTAGACTGAAAGTACACTTTCTTATTTTTTGTTTAAAAGAAGTATACTAATAGAAAACTTGAATAAACTTCTTTTTCATAAGGGATGCTATTGCATTTGTGTTACGTATTGTCCCTACCAGCCATTTGTTGTAGTCCTTAAAAAGTGATTTTTTTTTTTTTTAAATCTCTCCCTTTGCTTTGAACTTTAAGCATCGTAACTTTGCAGATGTTGTTTATGCTCAAACAGCAACATTACAAACTAACTAAAGTAAAAAAAAGAAAAAAAAAGAAAAGTGAAATCATAATCAACCACCCCTTTAATCTCAACTGGTTCAAGTATTTAACAAGATTATCACCAAAAAGCATAAAATAGATTTATTTAATGTCCTGCCAATCGTGCAGCTGCAATTAAGATGAAAAGGAATGCTAACTCCAGATATTACAGACCTCCTCCTCGGTCCAAAGCACCAGCAGGCCTGCTAGGTTCTGTATGAGTGGGTCATTGCCAGACAGAGAGAGACGTCTCAAAGGGAGAACCAGACTAGTCTCTGTGGTCATCATTATAATGGCAGTGAAGCAGTAATGATCATTGTAAACACTGTACTGGAGGGAGCATGTGCTGTGACTAGCGTTCACTAGAGACATCACAGTCTGTTCATCACTGATCATACAAACACACGCACACACAAACACACCGCAGCAGGAAGGCCTTGTTTTCATCCCTATCTGCTTTTCCTGTTCTTTTTTCCCCATCCCTCCTAGTGTGATTTATCTCTCTACTGCCCTTCCTTCCATTTTGTCTCCACGGAGCCGTCACCGCCGTGATTTGTGCTCTGTTCTCCACCAATGCATCTTAAATTATCACCGTCTGTTATTAAACGGGAGCACTTAGAGCGTTTGCGGCGGCTCGCGCACACACACAACCAGGCAGGGGAGGTACCTGCGGTGTCAGCTGTTGGTAGTGGGCTATAAAAATGGCAGCGTAAGCAAATCTGATCGGGATTTAAAAACAGCAGCCACGCTGTACCGCCCATCAAGAATCAATCACGGCGCACGCTGCCATCAAACACGTGTGGAGAGCAAGTGACGGGCCACATGTGTACGTTAGTGCAGGTGGAACGGGTGGAGGTGTGTCTACAGATGTTGTGGGTGTTTGTTTGATTGCTTGTTTCTTTTTCTCATTCTTCGGTCAAAAACACGAGTCAGAAAGGCTTTCTTTATTGAAAAACAAGGGCTCATTGTGAGCAATGAAGAAATATGGAGTTTATTTGTGTTGTTGTTTTTGTTCTTCAATTTCTTACAGTTTAACTACAGTTGCTGCTTCACTGATGTGGGTATCTATCAACACAATACAGGCTGCTCTGAAAGGAATAATGATGTTTTAAGGCATTATGCCACATAGCTTTGAATTCTTATCTTCTGCAAGCAAATAGCTGTTTATCATATTTCAAACAACTGCATATACGTTTACTAGCTTTAAATAGGGACATTCCATTGAATTGTACTGCTTTTATATAGAGCTAGTTATAAAAAAAAAACTTTAATTTTATATACAAATGATATACAACTTTGTCAACTGCACACACAAAAACACTCGGTTTCGCTATCTCTGTGGGGTATACTGTACAAACTGTATTTTCTCCTAACCCTAACCCTACCTCTAAACCTACCCATCACAGAATTATGCATTATGCATTTTTATATAATTAAAAAAAATTAAAACATAATTTAGTATGTTTATTCATTCATTTCCCTTGTAGGGACCGCTGGCTGTCATTTGGTCCCCAAAATTTAATATAAACCTGTACACACACACACACACACACACACACACACACACACACACACACACACACACACACACACACACAGACATGTTGGGTTTCCTCTAAACCCAACCCTCACATAAACATTCTGCATTTTTACAATAATTAAACCATATCAAATTCTCAAATCCATCCATTCATAAAAAGTTTTGTGCGAAAATGTCGTGCTGCATGTTTTGGACAGAGTACAGCATATCTTTCAGTTTCTGTTCACAGTAAATGCTTCTCTGCAGTTGCTGTATGCTTGAGTCGCTCAAAATTATCATTTGGGAACGCAACATGCAGCAAACATCTTCCAAACTTTGTAATGAGAATCATTTATAAATCTGTTGTTGTCAAAAAAAATAATCACTATGCTTAACATTTAAAAGAAATCGATCAACATTTCTTGTTTTTTAAAAGATGTCTCTTCTGCTCACCAAGGCTAGCCTGGATGCCAGCCGAACTTAGCCCCGCCCACAACTTTTGAGGTTGGGAAGTTCAGTCTGGACTTGATTCGTTGTGGAGCAACTATGCTCGAACCAGAGCTGTTTGGACCAATCAAATTGTCAGGGTGGGCTTTATACGATGATGGATTAAAGTAAAAATAATTTAAGAATACACGGAGTACCAACACGATCATCATTTTTGAGATAAATAGTAAAGGTGAATGCATATACGAACAAGTTCTCCGTTTAGGATTAGAACGAATTCAACCCAAACCCTACTGTCAGTAGACTGGTAGGTTATGGTTAGGTGTTAGGGTTCGGGTTAGTAGAATAAGTTGAATTTACTGTTGCCAAGTTACTTATAGTCAGTAGAATGTCTGTTGGGGGACCAACAAAATAAAGTTTTAGTAAATATTAATCAGACAGTCTACAAATACTCTAATGACAGTTAGTTGACATGTAGTTGCAAAGTTACTTATAGTTAGTAGAATGTCTAAAGTGGACTATCAAAATAAAGTGTTACCAAAGTTTTTATGTTACTTATATATAGTTACTTTAACAGAGTGTTTATTCACACCAATTGCAAATAGCGTGCCTTGTTGGCAAGTGCTTTTCGCACTATCTCTGCCTAACAATGCCTGGTTGGGACAAACAAGATAAATACAAATAAAAAAAACACATATTTCAATGTCTTCCATGGTGCAATCAGTAAAACGTAAAGCTTAAGGATCTTGGTTTTGACACGATCGACCCGAGTTCGAATCCGCCTTTTGCAGAGCTCGCTCTTATCCCTTTTCCCATCACATATCACATCGGAAAGGCATTTACTTTCAATAAAAAGTAAGAAACTGTTCTAAAAGTGGAAATAATGCCTAACGAAATGTTTAATAATAATAAAAGCATTTATTGGGTAGGGTTAGGGGTAGGGGTAGGGGTAGGGGTAGGTGTAGGTGTAGGTGTAAGGAGGGCTTTTATTGTCCCCTTACGCCGCATTCACACGGGGCGTCGGCGTCAACGCTTCTCGTTTACTTTGAATGGGTGACGTCATGCGTTGCCGAACTGAATTGTGGGTTCCGTCGCGGCGCTTCACTCGCGTTGCAAGCGGCAAAAGTTGAAGATTTCTCAACTTTTCAAGCGCCAACGCAGGCGTCATCCAATCAGATCACCCTATGCAAATATCCTAGAGCAGACGCTAGCCAATCGCGTTCGTTTAAAACACCGGTGAATGAAGAGTGAATGAAGAGTAAAGAACGATCTAAAATGGAGGAAAAGCTAATAATTGCGGTGGATAATCACCCGGTCCTTTACTACCAATCATTATTTACATACCGGGACACAAACTGGAGAGACCAGGCCTGGAAGGAGGTGGCAGAGACGGTTGGAGAATCTGGAATGTATCATGCTTGTATTCCGTCCGTGTACTCTGTTTATCATTGAATGACAGCAGCATATCATATCATGTGTGGCTCAAATAGGCGCTATCCCCCAGCCAAATGAGGAATCAAATATTAAAGTGATCAGTTTTCATACACAAAATAGTCTCACAGACTAGCTGTCAAAAAAGGCGATTTTTTTGTGTTGTGTTGTGGTCCAAGCGGCAAGTAATGTGATTAGCTGTTGTCACTATGACGGTCGCGTCAGGCACCAAGCTTCAGCCACGCCCTCCATCAAGCGTTGACGCCGAAGCCCCGTGTGAATGCGGCGTTAAGGTGGCATCCATTTAATCATTTTAATAAATATAATAATTTACACTCTGTTATTATCGCATCCTGTTAATGTACAATACTGAGGTGCAAATAGTATGTATCTGTCCAAACAAAGTATAAATTGCATGTAGCTTATTACTATTTACATATAGTTTACACATATTGCAAAGAACTGCTACTTTTATATGGTGTAAATAGAATATATCACTATTTTCACTTAGTATGCTATTTCACTTAGCATCTACAGCTTGGTGTAAATATCATCTATTGCTAAGAAAATATGTTATTTTCACTTAGTGTAAATATAATCTAGTTGCTATTTACACGGTATAAATAGCTTATATTGCTATTTGCACTTAGTGTAAATAGCATCTATTGTAGCACTTAGTGCAAATAGCCGCTGCCTTATTTTAATTGGTATGTGAGACAGTTGTAATTTAAGAGTGCCATCCATTGTTATTCCAAATTCAGACAATTTGTAGCAGAACAGCAGCAAACATCTCAAAACAGCATGTGCTCACAAACTACAAGTCTTGTTTTTTGCATCTAAGCTAATTCTGGGAGTTAAAGTGGCACTGTTTCTCAAATGGTGGAAAGTGCCGTTGGATAATATTGTTTACCAAGTGAGTGATAACACTACAAAGAACACTTGACTAAACACAGCATGACACTGGGGAAAAAAATAGTTGTTTGAGTTCCAGCTGCCAAAGCAGTGTGTTCAGCTATGGTGGAAAATAACTAGTGTGCAAACCTGATTGTTGTGCTATTGCAGTAAACAGGTTATTTTACAGGGTGAATCAGCGTCTTGTGTTAGCATCACATCAGCATACACATAATCTCTGATTTGGGTCACAGCACACATATTTCATCCAAATTACCCATCACCACCAATTGGACTTCACAACATGGGCATCACATCATCAACCCTTATTTGCCGGCTCATAGATTTCATAGATCGGTTTTGAGAATCTATGTTCACACGAATGCAGATCAGGCTCAACTCAAGCAAGAATAAGTTGACACTGTGTTGAGCTTGTTCAGGTATATACTGTATGTATTTTTTTGGAGCCGGGTATTAAACTATATACACAGTTTTGATCTGAAAGATTGTAAATGTTTTAGAAGTCTCTTATGCTCACAAAGGCTGCATTTATTTCATTAAAAATACAAAAAAGAACAGTAATATTGTGAAATTTTATTAAAATGTAATGTATTTCTGTGATGCAACGTTGAATTTTCAGCATCCTTACTCCAGTCTTCAGTGTCACATGACTCTTCAGAAATCATTTTAATATGATGATTTGCTGCTCAAGAAACATTTATGATTAAGTTGTGTAAAAAAAAAAAAATCTAATTCTTTGATGAATAGAAAGTTAAAAAAAACAGCATTTTTTTCATATTTCACATTATAAATGTCTTTACTGTCACTTTTGATCAATTAAATGCATCCTTGCTGAATAAATGTATTAATTTCTTTAAGTTTTTGCCCCCCCAAAAAAACATAAATAAAAAATTCTTACTGACCCAAAACTTTTGAACGGTAGTGCAATGTTTCAAAAGCTTTCTATTTTATTTAATGCTGTTCTTTTGAACTTTCTATTCATCAAAGAGTCCTAAAACGTTTTACACAACTGTTTTCAATATTAATAATAATTATATTTTTCTTGAGCAGCAAATCATCATATTAGAATGATTTCTGAAGGGTCATGTGACACTGAAGACTAGAGAAATTATGCTGAAAATTGAGCGTTGCATCACAGAAATAAATTACATTCAAATAGAAAACAGTAATTTTAATATTATTTCACAATATTACTGCTTTTATTTATTTATATATATATATATATATATATATATATATATATATATATATATATATATATATCAAATAAATGCAGCCTTGTTGAGCATAAGAGACTTCTAAAAACACAAAAACTTTTGAACGGCAGTGTAGTACGTAAATATTTTAGAAGACAAATATATCCCAACAATAATGCTAAAAGATAAAAAGAAATCAAAATCCTATTCATGTCATCTGCACTTTAGGAGTTGCATTCTCTCACTGTGTCCAAAGTGGAACAGCAAAAGAAGGTTAGACAGGGGTCAGCAGTGAAACAAAACTCCCTCAGTCATAATCATTTTTCTTTTATTCATGATGCACAACAGCAAGCGCAAAGATGCAGTGAGGGAGGGAAAGAGCACACATGGAGGGTGCACTGCTGTCCCCAGCTCTCTGTCTTTCTTGCCTTGAACCTCTGAAGAGGGAACAATCGTCTGCTTCTACAGACAGAAGGTCAGAGGGAATGCGGAGACAGAAGGAAGAAGCAGAAAGTGAACAAAAAAGAACAACTGAAGAGTTTGCAGCACAATGGACTGGGCATCTGCTGAGTGGTAGAGAAGAATGCAAAAGAAGAGAAGAAAGGAAAGTACTGTACAAATTTGAATATGACTGAAGTCATTCTAAACGTGCATGACTTACTTTCTTCTGAAAAAAATTCTGGCCACTCTCGTTAATTTTAGGAACAACAAAGCACAAGGATATATGTCTTTTTAAAAACATTGACATATTTTGCATTATTTAAGAAACTCTTGCCCCCCATAATTCTCAGATCAGCGCTACTCTGCTATGGCACAACAACAGGATAGTGCATCATATTTCCATTAGCAGTCTGTGTGAGTGACAACATTCATCAGCGAGACATTTATAAAGCACTGATAAATACTTTCATTAGGCCCAGCACATTCTAGCCTCTGTTTTCTGCATGCATAATTATACTGCAAGTATTAGATATTTTTGTACGTTTAAACTATGACACAAGCATGCGGCACACATTCATTGCAATTCTCTCACTCATGCCAGCATTAGCATTAAAACAATTTGAATGGAAATGTGTGCTAGTAGAAAACGCCAGAATTTAATCAAACAATCCTTTTGGGTATTTATATACATTATGAAGAACCTCAGGTGACAGAAAGTGACCTTGACCAGGACTAAAGAAAATTGACTGAACAATGAACATGCAGAACCACTGGGGATCACAACCAAAGTGATCTGTTAAAGACAAATATATGCTTTACTGACAGAACGAACCGTCTTTCTGAGATCGACAGAAATATAGTAGGGGTGTAACGGTAAAACTGACGGTTCGGTACATACCTCGGTTTTGAAGTCACGGTTCGGTACAGGTTCGGTACAGCAGTTTTACAAAATTGCTTTTTACTTATTTTTATTAAACAGTGGTTTACTGAAAAAAAAGTGTCTGTCCTTAAATTAATTAAATTATAACTAAAAGTTTATTGAAGATATTGCTGTGTAAACTAAATAGGGAGCCCTCACTTGCACATTAATATTAAAGGTTAAAGGGTTAGTTCACCCAAAAATGAAAATTCTGTCATTAATTACTCACCCTCATGTCGTTGGACACCCGTAAGACCTCCGTTCATATTCGGAACACAAATGAAGATATTTTAGTTGAAAGCTGATGCTGAGAAAGGCTTCACACAGGCCTCCATTGGCATTCAGTACATTGACACTTCCAAGATCCATGAAAGGCACTTAAAACGTCGTTACAAAGTCTATCTCACCACAGTGGCTCTACAATAATCACACAATGCGACGACAATAGTTTTTGTGCGCAAAAAAAAATCAAAATAACACCTTTATCCAACTTGTTCTTGTCTTCCGTGTGCGCCTCCACGACGCATGCGCGAGAATATGACGTAGCGCCGGTGTTCGGGAATCGATGAAATACACACTTAAGCCCCATTTTGAGCACTACGCCGAGACCTAAAGCACGATCAATGTAGAATCCAACAGCTTAGACACGCGCGTCTTCCTCTGCTCGTAAACAAATCGCTTCTGGGTCATATGTCCGAACGCCGGATCTGCGTCATATTCTCGCGCATGCGTCGTGGAGGCGCACACGGAAGTCGAGAACAAGTTGGATAAAGGTGTTATTTTGATTTTTTTTTGCGCACAAAAACTATTGTCGTCGCATTGTATGATTATTGTAGAGCCACTGTGGTGAGATAGACTTTGTAACGACGTTTTAAGTGCCTTTCATGGATCTTGGAAGTGTCAATGTACTGAATGCCAATGGAGGCCTGTGTGAAGCCTTTCTCAGCCATCAGCTTTCAACTAAAATATCTTCATTTGTGTTCCGAATATGAACGGAGGTCTTACGGGTGTCCAACGACATGAGGGTGAGTAATTAATGACAGAATTTTCATTTTTGGGTGAACTAACCCTTTCACAACAGAACCAAAACTATGGCTATTCAGTTGCTTTTTATTTTTAGGTATAATAATAAACACTCATAAGCTTCACATAAGGCTGTTTTTGCATTAATTTCTAAATCTAATTTCTAAAATTATGTTTTTTCTCCAATTCGCTGTTGAAATATAATCATTTATACACAGTGAATGTCATTTTCATGACAGGTTTATTTATACATACATGAAATAATCAAGACATCACTAACAGGTTAAGTAGAATATATGAATGTATAGGCTAATATAGTGTATATATTTAGCGAAATAGTTGATTTCTCCAGTGAACTAACAGCCGTGGACACTGAATGACTGCCTGAGGTAAATGTGATGCAACATGACATTGTTTACAAGCTGTTTTAATATTGACGTCTTTCCGCGGTTGAAACACTGATTGAGTGATTACACCACATATGATACGCTTCAGTGTTAATGTATCCTCAACATACCTTAAGATATTAATTCATGTTTATTCTTTAGGAAGAGATGATCGCGTTCACACGCGCGGGCCGCGGCCGCTTGAGCTGATGTGTCTACAGTGATCAGTCGTCACATTAAAGAGCGTCAAAACGGCATTTATCGTTTGAATTTCGTGATAAAATGGACTGAATACTTAATATGTTCGTGTGGGAACTAGGACTGAAGTGTGTTCCACGCTTAAAACAAGCCGACTATTAACTGTTAAAGATTGCATTCGTAACCGTTCGGTATGGTACACATGTGCACCGAACCGAGTGGCCTATCGAAACGGTTCGGTACAAATACGTGTACCGTTACACCCCTAAAATATAGTCTCCGGCATTAAAAATATACAGTATAGTAGTTGACCAAACGCATTATTTATCATTATTTACTCATGTCATTTCAAACCTGCATGGCTTTTTCTTCTGTGGAATACAAAAGAGAAATTGTAAAGACTGTGCCGGTCACTCTTTTCCATGCAATTACAATAGGCTAAATGTGGACTGAAACGTAATAAAAAGGATGCAGAAGTGCCATATAAGTAGTCCAAACGACTCATATGACAATATTCTGTATTCTAAAGTCATATGACAGCTTTATGTGAGGAATAATGTGCTCCTGGGTGTGCTCTTTGATACCAATCTTTCATTTGAAAGCCACATTTCTAGCATCTGCATGCATTCTTCCATCTTAAAAATATATCTAAATTACGGCACATGCTTTCAGTGCAAAATGCTAAACAGTTAGTTCACGCGTTCATGACCTCAAGGCTAGATTATTGTAATGCTCTACTGGGTGGTTGCCCTGCACGCTTAATAATTAAACTGCTGCTGGTCCAAAACGCAGCAGCTCGAGTTATTACTAGAACCAGGAAGTATGACCATATTAGCCCGGTTCTGTCAACACTGCGCTGGCTCCCTATTAAATATTGTATACATTTTAAAATCTTGTTAATAACTTAAAAAGCACTAAATGGTTTAGCTCCCCAGTACTTGAGCGAGCTCTTAACGCATTATACTTCATCACGTCTATTGCGGTCTCAAAATTCTGGCCATTTGATAATTCCTAGAATATGCAGGTGGTCTATCATTTTCCTATTTAGCACCTAAACTCTGGAACAGTCTTCCTAGCATTGTTCGGGAAGCAGACACACTCTGCCAGTTTAAATCTAGACTAAAAACACATCTCTTTACTATGCCATATACATAGAACTTTATCAATTTATATTATTCAAATTAGTTAAATGATTGTTTTAGGCTGCATTAACTAGGTCTGCCGGAACCGGGAACACTTCTCATAACACCTGATGTACTCGTTACATCATTAAAAGAATGGCATCTGCGCTAATGTTGGTCTCTCTGTTTATCCCGAGGTTTACTGTAGTCAGCTGGACCTTCACCTACACTCTAAAAAAAAAAGGTTCTATATGGCACCAAAAATGTGGAACCTTTTTAAGTGCTATATAGCACCAATTTTGGTGCTTCAGTGGTTCTTCAGAGGTTCTTCACCGGTTCTTTGACTGAAGGCCTGTACACACCGGGATGAATATCGCGCGCGCTTATCGGCAGCATTTTTCGTGACGTTTTTCGGCGCGTCTTGAGTGTTCACACCCGCACTGGCAATGCGCCAAGTGAACGTGCACATTCAGTAGATAGCGCTCCCGGTACACAAGGTGGTGCTGCGGCACTTACGCTTCTGACACTCTCTTGTCACACAGAAGAAGAAGAGAGACAGTATTTACGTGCTTGCCAAAACCACAGATATATTATGTCTATGGCCAAAACCATTCAAACACTTTTTGCTAACTGGCAGGCAGCATTATCAGCTCATTTTCTTCTTTGTCTACTTACTACTTCTTCGTCGTATCAATGTGTGCTCGGCAAGACCGTTTTGTGCTTGAGCGCCACCAAGTCGTGTTTTACTGTCACTTCAGCAGCTCCAGGCACGTGAACAAAAGCGCTGATCTCATTGGTCGGCCAGTTTTTAACGCGCAGCGTCAAAATAAAAAAACGAACCCGAGGCATTTTTTAAAAAAATAACTCTTTTACGCCTGCCGTTTTACGCGTTGGTGTGCACACTCACATTGGCGCCCATTGTTTAGTCATGAGGTATTAAATGTCGGCAATAAACGCGCGTGAATATCGTCCCGGTGTGAACAGGCCTTAAGGTGCTATATAGCACCGCTAACTATGGTGCTATATAGCACCGCTACCATATACAGACCATGTTAAGATATGGTGCTATATAGCATCAAAAGTGGTTCCTCTATGATTACGACGAAGAACCATTTTTGATGCCATATAGAACCTTTTTTTTCGAGCGTAGACGTGACCAACGCAGCCCTGAAGTGTCTGCAGAGACCGTGTCAACATCTCTCCTCTGTGAAGGCCTCATCGACATGACATCCAGTGGCACTGATCCTCAACAAACCCGTCTCCTGTGTGATGACTCCGATCTTCAACCAGATGGAACTGGACAAATACTCTGAATGTTCCGATCTAATCTGACTTCTGACTTGTAATGTTGCCTGAATCATAATCATACACTCTTTGTTCGTTGGCCAGAGGTGAACTGGCACCCCGACTGAGCCTAGTTTCTCCCGAGGTTTTTTTCTCCATTCTGTCACCTGGTGGAGTTTTGGTTCCTTGCCACCGTTGCCTCGTTTATCTTTGGCTTTTGCCTTGCTTAGTTGGGGAGACTAAATATTCAACTATATTACTGATCTGCCCGCATTGACACTATATGAGAACTGAACTGAGCTGGATGATATCACTGTTTTACAGCCGAATCAAATTTTGTTGCACTATTTTACTGTTACCACTATGAAGCTGCTTTGAAACAATCGGCATTGTAAAAAGCGTGGCCCCACTTTATATTAGGTGGCCTTAAGTACTTTGTACTTACTTAAAAAAATAAGTACACTGTACTTACTGTGTTCAAATTGTATTGCAAAATACCTTTGCTGATTTTGAGGTGGGATACGGGTAGAGTTATGGACAGGTGCGGTGATATAGGTAAGATTAAGGGTAGGGTTAGGTGTAAGGGAAGTGCCAACTGTGTAATTACAAATGTAACTACAGAAATGAATTACAGACGTAATTAAATGCAGGTATTTAAAAAAATGTAAGTACAATGTAAAAACATGTATGTACACAATAAGTGCATTGTATCAAATGATTAATTAAAATGTTAGTACATAGTAGTTAAGGCCACCTAATATAAAGTGGGTCCAAAAACGCTTTATAAATAAAGGTGACTTGACTTGACTAAGGGACATTTTTTACTGATGAATTTCACGCCCATTGAGTTTTTAACCACCGACTAAATATTTGCGATCCAACTCAAAAGAATGATTCATTCATTGCTTCTCTCGTCAATGCATGAACACATAAAGAAAAGCATAGAAGAAAGTCTTGATTTTTATAGAACAACAATTTTGAACTGTTTCTCACAAAGCTATTGAAAACTCAAAATAAAGTGTGTGCAAACCAGTCTTTAATGGGGTCCTTTTTTAAAAATGTGAAAGCTTCAGCCCACATTCATTGTATTAGCATAGAAAAGAGCATGGAGAATTCTTCCTTTTGTGTTCCGCAGGAAAAAGAAAGGTCATGCGCGTTTGGAAAGACATGGGGGTATTTTTTGGTCTATTTTGGGTGACCCCTAAAAGTCACAACAGTACTATTGGCTTTAATAACAATGTCTGTGGCACAAAAAAAAAACAGCATTCACAGAAGTTTGTCGAGTTGAGATTAAAATAAAACACTCCCGCAGAAGTAAAACTATAAAAAAGGAAGAAGTAATACACATTAGTGAACAAAGAAAATGACAACACGCCCTAATGTAATTGAAAATCGCTTTAGCCCTGCAGTGATGAGAAGTAGATTTTTTCCTAACAGCAGGAAAGTCCAAAAGTCTTTAAACAGGAACATTTTGTTCATCAGACCTTAAGTTATCCAATTTGCAAATGAAAAGTGGAGGGCCGGCATTTGCAGAGAGAACTGGTCATAAGCGGGGTGCTTAGAAGCGTTTGAAGCAGTGTATTTGCTCTGAGGGTGAAAAAAAAACAAAGAAAAAGAAAAAGAAGAAGAAAAAAAAGACATTTCTCACTCAGTGCTCTTTGGAAATGTCACATTTTTGGAGGCGGTGTGAAGAAGGCTGGCTCTCCATACTGAACGCCACTGCTGGCCATTAATATGCAGCAAATAATTAACCCCAGCTTCCCTCACCTCTCGCATTCCATTCACAACAGCACTTAAAACCACTCCAGTGGAGGACCAGCTAACCACGACCCAGACAATGGAAGCATGTGGGTATGAAATAGGGAAGGTAAGAGGCCTGCATGCACATGCACACATACACACACGTGCATAATCCAAAACGCACACAAGCCATTAGCAGATGTTATAAAAGAGTGTGCTTCCTGAATAGGCAACTTTGAGTGTTTGTGTTCAAGTGCCAAAGAAGTTTCTGACCTGTCCGATCTCTAAGAGAGCCATGATGTTGACCCCAAATGTCAGCGGATCACTGTTTGGTGGACCTCAGCTTTGTGTCCCACTCTTCCCACCAGTCGTCCTGTTCCCACGGTAACACCGCCTGCATGTTGACAGCAGTCGGTTGCCAGGCAACGGGGCTCTTATCCAGCCTGTTATTAAAACATCTCAGTGCGTGGAAGGAAATAAACTTCACAATCGCAACAAGTCCGGATATGAGTTTCGCTACTCACTCCATCACATGAGTTATCCATGACCATCTTTTCTTCATATTTATTCATTCAAGGTTGTTATTTTGCTCATTTTGTTATTTTTGTCCTCATGTTTCCAAATGTACACTGAATGCACACCGATGGATAAAAAAAACAGTACATGGATCAACGATATAAAAAGAAGAAGAAAAAAAAAATTGTTTAAAACACGGGCCAAGTTATTATGCACTTTTTGTATTATGCGACTTAAAAAATAGCTTTGAAAAAACTGTTGTAACATTTTCAAAAAGATTAAATTTAGTGACATGAAAAATCTTGTGTCATAACCATTAAAGGCCCTCTGAATTCAAAATGGAAGTTTTTTAGCTTTTAGTGTGATTATGTTAGCCTTAAGGTTATGAATAAGCTGGTGTGTTCCAAAACAATGACACAATTCGCATTAAGGAGATAGGCATTCAAAACTTACAGTCTCTCACTTCCGTTAAAATGAATCACAGATTTTGATGACATCATTGCAGACTTCATCTTCTCATCACATCTTCTGTCCAATCAAATGGTCTCTAGAATCTGAAGCGCCCGCCCCTACACTATAAATAGACGCTGAAGCAGCGGCTGAAATCAGTCAGCTGTTCACACATTTACTATTTTTTACATGGTGAATGGCACATAGCGCACTATACATGCGATAGGAAACGATTCAGACAGTGTAAATATGCTTTCAGTTGAGGCGAATGAAGTCTGGTTTCACGTTAGTTTCACGCGCACCGCCGCAGCGCACACACATAGTCTAGACCAGAGCCGCTGACTAGAGACACGAGAGCGCAGCGAGGATCATATGCGCGAGTCGGCGCATACAACAAAACATATCGGACCCATTTAAATTATGCCCAGAGTGCTGTATTTCAAAGCGATATGGAGGAGATAATGATGATAAACGGTTAGAGATTAGGAGGAAACTCTGGCTTTACCAAACAGAAAAGCTCTAGTCAAACTGTGGTATTAAAGGTCCCATGGCATGAAATTTTCATTTTAGGAGTTTTTTTTTACATTAAAATGAGTTTCCCTAGCCTGTATATGTATATGGTCCCCAAGTGGCTACAAATGTTGAGAGGTGTAAACCGAGTTCTGGCTGTCCTGCTCTGCCTTTAAGAAAATGAGAGCTCAGACGAGCCGATCTGGAATCTTCCTTGTATGTCGTCATAACAGGAAAGGTTACCTCCCCTTCCTCTGCTTTGCCTGCCCAGAGAATTAGGAGAAAATGGATTCCGTTTATCAGTCGCATTGTCAACACAGGCTTTACAAACAGACTTTTACCATAAGGATTCGACATCACCGCCACAAACAGCGAGTAACAGTGTTCATTAATGCCTGATCTGTGATCAGTGATTTCAGATGTGTAGCTAAATATTCAAGTTCACGCAGACTTTCTTTCGAAATCGTTTAATACTGTTGTTTATGCATCAGTGAATCAAGCCAGTGACTAAACAAATTAAATTCACATCGTTTCTGTAGCATGAAACAAATCTGTTATTTAAATGATTAAACTAGAGAGCGATCAAAGAACACTCTCGTTATAATGTTCGGATCTGTCAATCACACGTTGCGAGTGTATCTGCACACTTGCCCAAACTGCCGTTATAATGAATGACGCTGTTATGCTGCACAAAGCTCTTACTGTATTCATGTCGATGTTGCGTTTGCAGTTAGTTGTGGTGAAAGCATTTTGTGAGAGAAAACGCGCTGCAATGACGAGATCACTGCATTCACGCGATCAACAGACTGTCTGTGATCTCAACGCTCATCACTGCAGCTTTTCATGTGATAGTCAACACTTTGACGATTCATTAATCTCGACGGCTTTGATGGTAAAAAAACGTAGTTTAGGGGTGTTTAGAGGGGTTCCACAAGTTCGTAGAATAAGGAGGAAGACGACAGGACTCATGTTTATTCAGAACTCTCAGATACAAACAAAATAAACTTACAATAGTTTATTTACAGTAGATACTTACAATAGGTACAATAAAACTTTCTCAGCAATCTTTATCCAGCTTTGCGTCTCTGGTCCACATGCAGTCCGTCTCTCTCTTTCTCTCTCTCTCTCTCTCTGGCAGTGCGTTGAGATATCGCTAAACCACGCCCCCTCTGCCACATAATCTAATACTCATTTCAAATGCAAAGATGTCAGCCAATCACAACAGTGGGCGTTTTCACTGAAGTCTCACAGCAGACACGCCCCATGAAACAGAGCATTCAAGCCAGAGGGCTAATATCAGTATAGAAAAATGCTTTTTTTTTTCTAAATTATGACATTTTTTATGTAAAAACCATACTAACAATATAAGTACACCTCAGGAAACATTATAAAATAATAAAAAAAATCCATGCCATGGGACCTTTAACAAAATGCTATTGGCTGTTTCAAAAAAGGGGCGGAGCTGCTAACAGACGTTTCAGGGGAAATTACATCAACACAATGAATAATGCTGCGCATTTCAAGGCACTTCACTGCGCCTTCTGAGAATATAGTCCCCAGTATGTATACGTTTATAAGATGGCTGTGTCTCATGTAACCTTGTTATTTGTACATGCTGTGACTATACACATCACAACTTGTAAATAGGAAAATATTGGCGTTATTTTGTCACTTATTGAGCAGTAGGCTAGCTGGAGCCATGTACCTCCAGTCTTTGTGCTAAGCTAGGCTAGCGGAGGGGTGCGTCAGACAGAGTTATGGCACGCACGGAGATGAGAATGTTATGAATGGACTTATCTAACTCTGGGGAATACAGTTAATAAGCCAAAGTCCCAAAAAGTTGGAGTGTTCCTTTAAGTAAAGTACAGTACATATTTTTCTTACATAATATTTAATTCTGTATGTTTTTAAAGTAAATATTATTTTAAATAAAAATAATTAGTTTATATTATAATGTAAAACGTTTTTTACTTGTCATAAAAAGGACAAATTGATATAAGAAAATAAAAAAATAAAAAAATATTCCAAACCACTTAAGATTAATCCTACACTTTTAATAAGCTTTTTGCTTTATTTGTTATCAGAACAGTTGTATAATGTTATTCCCTCAAAGTCGCCTACAACTCATCTTAATAAATCTTAATCAGGGAACTATGAGGTAGAAGTACAGTGCGTTTAACAACATACTGATTATTCTGCCGATGAAACGTCTTTCAGAGAAAAAACTATGTTGTAAAAATTACTCAATATTCATACAGTGCTTACCATTGTAAAGACTACAAATATATTCATCACAGCCTCGTTTTCAACCACATTAAATTCAGTATGGTGTGAGCTTCTGTCGGGCTAGTTTTTGCTGTGTGTTCCATACGCCGGCTTTGGATTCAGCATGATAGTTTTATTATTAGAAGACGAGAGAGATTGCTCTGATTGACAGTTCAGTTTGGGGAATGGGCAGTGCACGAGAATAAAAGCGATGAATGCAAGCAAAGTCAAGACGACACAGACAGAAATGAAAGAAAGTTATCAGGGCCGCGTTTCCTAAAAGCATTGCCAGTCCAATGCCACCACTGTTCTCTACGATCAACTTAACTTGCGATGCTTTTGGAAAACACAGCCTAGCATGATTGATATTAAAAATGGCAAGCGCTGCTTTGTTTACAGAAGAAGCTCCAGAGAGTGAAACTCTCTTCACTGTGTGGCTTGACACTGCTGCTTGTATATCACCTATACATTTTTCAGTGCAAACAGTTTCAAACAGATGTAAGGAGAAACATCAAAGTGTTATTCTTTCTTCCTTTAATCTGTTTTGGATGAACCAGAGAGATAGACAAGCCACAGTGAACAAATCCTCAAAGCACTGGCTGAAATACCCAAAGAAAGACAAACAAATACATAAAAACTAAAGCTTTTAGTGGACTTTGATTACAGGTCACTTTAAGAGTCTTTGATGTCTCATGGGACTTAGCCGTTTCATCAATGCACTGCCTTATACAGTAATATCTCAGACATCAAGCTTTATCTGCTACTACATTTGTCTTCATTTAATCAACATTCGCACAGCAAGGCCACATAATACAAAACTCATATTTATATTTTCCGCTGTACGTCACCGGTTCTTTGAAAAATTATCTGAAATGCTTGTCTATAACAGTAGACTCTGTATTTAATCTACTTATGTGTATCTTTCCCTCTCTTTCTCTCTCTCTCCACTCTAGTAGTCTTATTGGGAAGGTGGGAACTTAATGAAGTGTGGATGATCGACTCCAACACATTTATCATTGACTTTGACTCCAGTTCGTAGAGTCATGAATAATTTATTGTGTATGAAAGCGAGTTTAGAACCTTGCCGAGGGTTTACGTTTGTGTTTTTTTTTTTTTTTTCCTGTGATATATTCCTCCTTGAAGCTTTCCTGGAATTCAGATTAAGCCAGGCCACAGTTGTGGCGCTTAGTGGCGACTCCATCTTCAGAGTGTTATGTGTTTGCAAACAGATTCCCGTTAATCGGCTATGGATTTCTCCTGCAGGAAAGGGTGGGAATTGGCAGAGGTGTTGCCGCAAAAACTCAAGGGCGCTTGTCCACTTCTCCAAGTTCATTTTATGCATGGGGAAGAGCATAAAGACTTTTGTCAAGAGTCACAGAAGGCATAAGACCCTTGCTACTCACCCAGCCACAGACTTGGGACCAGATTCACGAAACCTTCATAAGAATAAACAAGAAAATAAGAATATTTTGTATTCCCAGAAACTTTTCTTAATAATTTTTTTTAAATCTTTTTTCTTAAGACATTGTTCTTCATATATTTGAAAAGAATGTTTTTAAAAATCTAAATAAAATTTTATATAATTTCACCCCAAAATGAAAATTTTCCAATAATTTACTCAGAAGTTTTTACTCATATTTTTTATGTGAATGAGTGGCCAGAGTGATTTTTACATCATCTTGAAGCAAAAAATCTAGCCTACGTGATCCAGTTATAAAAAGTATTGTGAACAAATATTCAGTATGGGTTTTATAGCCTTATAACAGCGACTTCATTTTTTGTTTCTTTCCACAAACCATGCATACAGGTTATTTTCTCAAAACTACAAACTTTTACACACATGCTGCTCACATATTATTGTAGCAAAGTTTGTGCTGAATACAATGTACTACAGAAATAAGCTCAAATATCAGGGCATGTCAAAACACCTCCAGGGCCCAGAAAACAGCTCAGTACTCAGAGGGTTAACCCCCTCGAGTCAGCCGTCGCGCCGGTGTGATCAACACGTTTTTTTTATCAGTGCCAAAGAGACTCAAATAACTCGATTTGTATCATTTAGGTAAGTGTTATACATCATTATAAAGTTTACAAAGTTACAAAATTACAAAGTTTTTACTTTTATTTGTGTACAGTCACAATAAAAACAAAATGTGCTTTTTGCTAAATAAAGAAAACAAACATGTATTACAACATCAATACTAGACAACGACCATGAAAAACATGACATGGGGTGCGCAGACTGACCACCGGGGGTGCGCGAGAGAATGTTTGTAATGTCAGAAAAAAATTCTCTTTTTAATTTTTATCTATTTAACTTAGGTAAACTTCACATGTCATATTATTATTCATAAATAAAAATGTCACATTACAAGCTGTAGTAAATTACTCATATTCATTTCATTTTACAAGCGCGTCTGCATCACCCCGCACTTTTCATATTATGAAACTAAATGGGAAACGTTTTCTTTGACCCTCTGTCCGACGAAGTCGTTGGCGCCTTCTGATGGATTCTTTCCTTTATGACAGCGGAAACAACTCATAATACTATGGCTACATTTTTAGCCATTTAGATAAGTGCAAGATATAATTATGAACTATAAACTGTCTACTTTTATGTGTGTACACTCACAAAAAAGGCAGCAAAGGCTGTGGATTCAGGGAACAGATTATTTTGCACACATTTCAAAAATATATTTTGTTTATTAAACGCAAAGTTTTTCATTTCAAAAGCATTTCTAAATTCAGTTTATATTTCCAACAAACAAAATTCCGAGCCAAAATAACGAAGTGGTAAAACCTTTGAGTTACCACCATGCAAATTCAAACATTTCGCTCTTCTCTGTATGTGGCTGCAATGCGTCATAACCATTACCACCATGACCCTTCGTAAAAGTGGATCATTCTTTACAGATGGCGCGGTATGTTTGGACAGAAGACGAGACAGAGTTCTTTATTAAACTCATAAAAAACAATGAAAAAAAAAGCCACAATTTATCAAGATCTTGAAGCAAATAAGAGAGACAAACACCCACCTCATATGTGCCGCCCCATCAATGCTTGGATAACACACACGTCTCCTTCCATTAAAAATAATGGCGTGCGGTGGCTGGGGTATACATAAACCTAACAACATACGTAGCATACTTTTTGGAATGACTTATCACGAGAGGAAAAAAACAAATTTATTCGCATAACATCAGTTAATGGAAACGCCGTCATTTCGCAATGTTTTTTTTATCGACTTTTAGAAAATATCGCTAAAGTTTTACGCGGCTTGTGACAGGCATTGGTTTCGGGTTTACATGGATTGGTGATGCAGAAAGTCCGAACCCGCAATGTGTAGTGTGTGGAGAAGTTTTAGCTAACAGCAGTCTCAAGCCCTCATATATAGTTCGGCACTTAGCCTTCTAACAAAGCTAGATGCCGAGAATGATTTAAGAGTAAAACTGTCACCCATTACCCCAAATTTTGATGATTTCTGTGCAAACATGCAAGTCCATCCATCTAACTAAAAAGGGTACGAAGCAATAGTGTGTGTGTGTGTGTGTGTGTGTGTGTGTGTATATATGTATAATAACTGAAATGTTGATGTTTTTAATATACAGTGAATATTTGTACTTAGTTATTGCTATTCAAAATTTGATGTTTAACCAAAGTAAGGTAGTGGGGGTGCTTGACAGGTGTCAAACACTTGAAGGGGGTGTATGCTACGAAAAGTTTGGGAACCACTGGATTAGACAATGAACCAATGACATGACAAAACACATGAGGGCATGGGAATCACATTACAAGACCAGGAAGTGCATGGCAGTGAATATGACATTGAACATGATAAACTAAGAACATGAAACATAACCCAAAACAACCTGTGACAGTCTTTATGGTTAGTTTTTTATTTTTTTTTAGCCAGGACCTGCCTTCAGAGAAACAGACAAGAATAAAGAAATGGAGAAATGTTCTCCACAAGAAATCGGTCTAAATGTATTTTTAAGCTGGTGTTAAATATAGTATGTTTCTATGATGTTCTCAGCAAGCATTTCAGCGAGATCTATCTAGGCATGTTTTAATTTCTGTACCAACTTTTTTTATTCTGACTCCCTTTTGGGGATCCAAAGGGAAGTATATTACACAATTCACAGGCACAGTCCCGTAGGAGCAACCTGGGATTAAGTACCTTGACCAAGACCACAGAGGTGATAGGAAGGTATTTTAAGCATAGTAACTCTCCAGTTTTTAAATCACTCCTACCTGAAATAGAACAACCTTTTAGTTAGCGGGCTAGATTCGTAGCGATTGCGCCACCACAACTCTTTAAACTCCCTCATCATTCTTGGCTCTAATTACACTAGATCATCAGACAGTGAGGTTATGACATAAATCATGACAGCTCATGAGGACAGCCTTTGATTCATTTCTCAATCGGAGACACATACACACACGTATGCATAGTTCACAATAGATGGCAGCAGCTTTGAGATCAGAAATGTGGGTCTCTACCCTGAAGACTGTTTTGATCCCAGTATTAGTGGGGTGCAAGTAGGTCATACCATATTGCAATACCCATGACAGTGTGACAGTAAAAATCTGTTTTCTGAAAGCATGGGACTTATATAGCATTACACCTGGGGCCATCCGCCTCTTCGCCTGAAAACAGACTTTGAAAGAGGAAATGTTCCTTCAATGAATTGTCACATTAAGCATTTGTGGGTTTTACTCTCTCTCTCTCTCTCTCTCTGTCACTCTCTTCCTCTCTGTGTGTGTGTGTGTGTGTGTGTGTGTGCGTCCCTGTTTTTGCCAGTGCTTTTCACAGCACAGTGGGTGGGGTAATATTAAAGACTATCAGCGATCCCTTGTTCTCCCTATTGAAGGGAAAGGAACTAAACAAAAGAATAAAACAAAAACACGGAGGAAATCAATTATATTTCAGCTGCGGCTGCCGTCTCAAGCCCCGGAGACCGGCGCAGTCAACAGCAAACTTTATTCATTAATGCAAAATTGAATCAGAGACTCCCCCCTCTGAAAACAGCAAATCAAAGTAATTCATTATGAGTAAATAAAATGTACGGATACTCTTAAAGGCTCTATTATGTTTTAATTTCACCAGTCATGAGTAGCGTCCCAAATGAGATGTTATGAGTGTAGAATGTAGTTCGTAAACAATTAGATTCCATCCCAAAGGGACAAGAACAATCTTACGCCACAGAGCCTGGTACAAAGAGGCCGACCTACGCATCTCCTGCTCTCTCAACCCCTTATTAAAGCTATTATCATCTGTCTGATTGTTTCATACGCAGGGGCATTACCGGGAGTCTCCTCAGAGTTTCTCATTTCATGACAAAAACAAGGCAGACTTTATCAGATACGCAGACATGCAGTAAGCAAAGACTACCTAAAGTATGAGGAGAAAAGAGAATACAATTATACAAACATTTAGACTTAAATGCATCCTGTTATTCAACCATAATTGCCTTCGTATTTATCTCAAACTATAAATAACACAAAAACAGGGCACAGAAATATTATCTGAGTCATCGCAAATCTCATACACAATATGAAGCCCTGAAGGGAAAGGTGAAAACTAATTTTTGAAGTGTCTAAAGAGTCCCTAAAACCCGATGGAGAATTAGTCATGGGTTCCCTCAGAAATTTTGAATGGGTTTTTAGAATAGCAAATTGGATTTATGGGTAAAACACAGTCTGTAACATTACTTAGGGAGACTTTACAGCCATTCCTCAAATGTGAATTTTGAAACCGTTACGCAAGCATGTAACATAACTTGATAACAAGTTGCTACAAAGCATTCAAGCAATGGTTTGTCAAGCAAATCCAGTAAACACAAATCATAAATGCTTGTTGTAGTCCATATTAGTAACTTATTTAAAACAGATGTAAAATTCTTCTAGTAATCGTAACATATAATTTTATATCTGGAGGCATTTTGGGGTGTTTAATGATGTCTCGTTTGAGTGGTTGTATCAGTTGCAAATTGACTGGAATAATAATATTGTTATAGCATCTATATCCAGACAGAGATAGACAATATCAGTGATAACTGTTAAGGCCCGTTCACACCAAGAACGATAATTATAAAGAAAACTATAAAGATAACTATATAGTGTTAATTTCGTCAGACGAGACGAGACTAAAAATGTTCGTCAACGACCTTTTTTTCCATGATGAAGACGAGACGATGATGAGACTGCATCAATGTCCAAAAACGCAGACTAAGGCCCCGATCACACAGAGCGCGTTTTTCAGGTTCGAAAACGCGAGACGCACTGCACTGCTTTTATTGGTTGACGTTTTTTCATGGAGAAAAGAGCAGTGTTTTTTTTACGTTGCTAGGAAACCCCAGAATCAGCTGTGCTGTCAGTCTAATCAAGGTAACGGTCGCCCAAGGTAACGGAAAGCCCGCCTCTCCATTCATTCGATTTGACAATAGAAAAAAAACGTGATGGCGTCAGGCGCTTTTCCGCTCAGAGTTGACTTTTTTTCAACTTCATGCGCTCAGAGCGCTCCTTCTAAATCGCGAGGCGCAGCAGGCGGTTAAAACGCTAGGCGCCCAGGGCGCATAAGCATTGTGCATAATGCTCTCTGCCAACATAAATCTATTCAAAAGAGGCGCCTCTCGCTGCAAAAACACATTCTGTGTGATCAGGGCCTAAGACTAAATGAACATGCTTTATTGTTGACGAAAAAGGACGAGACTAAAATGTTTTGCATAAGATAAAAACTAAGATAAAATCTCTCTTCATTTTCGTCTACAATTGTCTCTACTTTTTCATCATGAGAGAGAATATTCAGCTGTTCAAAATATTCCGAAAGAGTTCGCGCTGTTGCTCATGTAACTGTCCTGTTGCTGCCAGCCTGTCATCTCGCGGTTCACGGAGCGCTCAATAATTCTAACGCTCTGTCAATGCATTTGAATGGCTTAAGCAATAGCTTCACTATACGGGTGTTTGCAGCAATTTTTGGTAAACAGTACAGCATAGTGTGCATTGATTATTACGTCACGTGATTATTATTACGTTACGTGATTATTATCACATTTGCAGTATCATTTTATTATGTAGGGTGGTGGAGATGCAATATTAATGTTAATGTTTTTCTTGTATTTAGCTCTCAGGTATTCCTTACCAATTGGTCACATTTATACTCATTGGTGGTCAAATGTGACCATATACACCTTAACTATTTTTAAATTAAATAGCTTATATTTTAGTTCAATAATATTTATTGAATATTTTGAGATCTTTTGGTACTAAATACTATTTGTGCAATAATTATGGTCCATTAATGACCACTTAAAAAAAAAAGTCTTCTAATATTTGTATTATTTATATTACAATTAGTGTAGTAATTAAGGTTAAAATAGAGAATTCCAATGCAAAGAGGCAAATTATAGTCATTTTGTATATATATATATATATTATTAAGTATATACATATATATTTTATGTAACTTATTTGGTCACACAATATATTGAGTTTTCTTTTGACTAAAACTAGACTAAAATGACAAGACTTTTAGTCGACTTAAACTTGACTAAGATACCTTGAGTTGTCTTTTGACTAAAATTGACAAGACTTTTAGTCGACTAAAACTTGACTAACAAAAAAAAATGTGAATGACTAAATATGACTAAAACTAACAAGGACATTTGGCACAAGACTGAGACTAAATTAAAAATAGGTGACAAAATTAACACTATAACTATATCATCATCGAAAACCAGCAGACGATATCGTTCTGTTTATTCTAAGTGCGTGTTTGTCTGCCTCTTTAAATGCTCGAGCTCATTACAGCAGAAAGGATTCTGATTGGCTGTCAATGTTTTTATTAGACGTCGACCGATTCATCGGTTTTGCGGGAATGGTGGAACAACCGATTATCGGCACAAATCAACACTGATAGTTTTTCCAGGTTGCGTTCGTTGCTGGAGCGGCTGAGAAGGGTGCGCTGTTATTATACAGTACAAGAGCATTGAGAAAGGTCTGCTGGCATTATATAGCACGAGAGCGGCCTCTAGAGGCCAAATAAAAACTCACTGACGATGAGGCTGTGCGCTGCATAGAGATCGCTGACACATCAGATGCGCGTTTAAAACATGACAGCGAAACGTTATGAATACAGAATACTACAGTACTTGTTTCCAAATCATTATAAAGTAATTCATTTGTTGACTAGATGCTGCATTAGCAGGTAAAGAACAGCAGTGTGTATGTTTGTCAACGAGGCTGAGAGGACGCTAACATTAGCAGTAGGCTATTGTTACAAGCACGCCAGGCTCCACCCTCTTCCAGACTCAACGATCACAATCACCAGAGTACTGAGCACACACACCTGCATGTCATCACCACAGCAATCACCACCTGCACTTAAGCCCCACGCACACACTCACTCACTGTCCGGTATCGTCTGCACATGCTCACGCTTACGCTGACTTCCACGGACTCACCTGTGATCCTTACCTGTTCTCCCAAGTCTCCTGAGTGTCTCCTCGTCTCATCTCCTGGCTCCTTGTCTCCATCGCTCTGTTGTCCCATCGATCTACAATCAAGCACGTATAGTATCACCCATTGTCCTCACCACTCCACTGGACTTGAACTTATATACTCACTGCATCTGCTCACATCCTGGTTCTGTTAATAAACCCTGATCCATCTGCATCTGTTCTCCGTGTCACCTCTGTTTGTAACAGAATACCGGACCACACCGCACAGCACCAGGATGAGCACCCCGGATCCCTTCAAGGAGCTCGTTGAAGCTGTTCGGCGAGCTCTTCCCTCCAGCACACCTGCACCTTCACCAGCGAGCACTTCCAGGAACAACACCACTGCTTCTTCGCCACCGGAGTACGCCAGTCCCATGGCCAGACCGGCGCCCTTCTCTGGTTCGGCAGAGGATTGCAACGGATTCCTGCTTCAATGTTCGCTGGTCATGGAGATGCAGCCGTACCTGTACCCGAATGACCGCGCCAAAGTGGCATTTATCACCTCCCAGTTATCTGGCAACGCACTCCGATGGGCGGATTCTCTATGGTCCACTGACAGTCCCGTGATCCAGACCCTGTCCGGGTTCCTCATTTACTTCAAGGAGGTCCTTGGTAAACCGTCTTGGGATTCGTCGATCAGTGAACAGCTCTACCACCTAAAGCAAGGTACATTATCTGTTAATGAGTATGCCCTCCAGTTTCGGACCTTCGCTGCTGCCAGTGGATGGAACGAACAATCCCTGATGACTGATCCCTGGTGCAGCTGCATCTCGCTGCATACGAGGACACCATCGGGCTTGACACGCTTCATTCAACTCTCTATACGCTTCGCCACTCGTATGCAGTCGTGTATTGAAGAACACCAGGGCCAGCCGTCATTTACCTCCTTCCTCCGCCGACCAGATGGTGTCAGCCCTCCAGAACCAGCCCACGAGGCCATGCAAGTGGACAACTCCCGGCTGACAGCGGCTGAGCGGCAGAGGCGGCTGACCCAGGGTCTCTGTTTGTACTGTGGTCTCCCTGGGCATTACATCTTCGAATGCCCAGTCCGTCCTCCACGTCCCATGGTGAGTGCAATCTTTCCCTCCTTAAGTAAGATGAAGCCACTCACCACTACTGTTCTCCTTACTGCTGCTGGTATTTCCCTTCCAGTTATTGCCCTCCTCGACTCTGGGTCAGCCGGGAACTTCATCTCGGGCAACCTCTGCCACCAGCTCAAGCTCCGCACGACTGCAACTCAGACCATCTACCAAATTCAGTCGGTAACCGGGAAACCCCTCAGTCGGAGGCAGGTTAGTCTCTCCGTGGGCCCCATCGGAGTGCAAGTGGGAATCCTCCACATGGAGCAGCTACATCTGCTGGTTCTGGAGGAATCCACCGCTGACATCATTTTAGGGCGCCCATGGTTAGAGCAGCATAACCCAGTCATCTCCTGGAAGACAGGAGAAGTCCTGAAGTGGGGCCACATCCATCGAGAGTCTGGTAGAGAGACGTTCGGTGGATGTTCCCTCCTGCTATGCCCCCTTCAGCGACGTCTTCTGTCCTCAACGGGCTTCCAAGCTGCCTCCCCATCGGCCATGGGACTGTGCCATCGATCTGCTGCCCGGTGAACCAGTGCCCAAAGGTAAGATCTACCCCCTCTCACTTCCGGAGGAGAAGGCCATGGAGGATTACATCAAGGAGGCGCTG
Source organism: Gobio gobio (assembly GCF_949357685.1). Lineage (NCBI taxonomy): Eukaryota > Metazoa > Chordata > Actinopteri > Cypriniformes > Gobionidae > Gobio > Gobio gobio. The sequence goes on from NC_137109.1 coordinate 38,128,935, forward strand.
GAGCAAGGCTACATCCGTCCATCTACTTCCCCTGCTGCTTCGAGTTTTTTCTTCGTGGCAAAGAAGGACGGAGGCTTGCGGGCCTGCATCGACTACCGAGCACTCAACAACATCATTGTTAAATTCCGCTATCCCCTTCCTCTCGCCCCAGCTGCCTTGGAACATCTCTGTGGTGCCACTGTGTTCACGAAGTTGGACCTCCGCAGCGCGTACAACCTCATCCGGATACGTGAGGGGGGCGAGTGGAAGACCGCCTGGAAGAGTACCTTGTGATGCCCTATGGACTCGCCAACGCCCCCTCCGTATTCCAGGACTTCATACATGAGGTGCTCCGGGATGTCGATGACATCTTGATCTACTCCCGGAGCCTGGCCGAACATCGCCATCACGTTGCGGAGGTCCTTCAACACCTGAGGAACTTCCAGCTCTACCTCAAAGCCGAGAAATGCTCATTACACCAGCCCGCAGTACAATTTCTTGGCTACAACATTGATCGCAGTGGCATCCGGGTGGACGAGGGGAAGGTGGAAGCCATCCGGTCCTGGCCAACCCCCTCTACAGTCAAGGAACTCCAACATTTCCAAGGCTTTGCCAACTTCTACTGCCGCTTCATACACCAGTACAGCTCCATCGCCAGTCCACTCACTAGTCTCCTACGAAAGCAGCCCAAGTCTCTGTCCTGGACCCCATCCGCCACTGAAGCCTTCCAGACACTGAAGACCGCCTTCATGACCGCCCCCCTCCTGGTCCACCCAGATCCCGATCTACCTTTCGTCGTTGAGGTGGACACATCCACCACCGGAGTGGGAGTGGTCTTATCTCAGCAGCAGGGGAACCCCAGTCGTCTCCATCCATGTGCCTTCTTCTCCCACAAGCTCAACCCGGCGGAGGTGAACTATGATATAGGCAACCGCGAGCTACTCGCCATCAAGCTCGCACTGGAGGAGTGGATGCACTAGCTAGAGGGCGCCAAACATCCTTTCCTCATGCTTACTGACCACAAGAACTTAGGGTATCTCCGAGAGGCCAAGCGTCTTAATCCCTGCCAAGCTAGGTGGGCGCTGTTTTTCACACGCTTCCAGTTCAACATCTCCTATCAACCTGGTGCCAAGAACATCAAGGCAGGCGCCCTTCCCCGAACGCCGGGTTGTCCTCCGGGCTTGCAGTTCCTTCCCCGAGCACAACGCACCCCTACCATCCACTCGTCGCACACGTCACTGGTCACTGGTCACCCTGGGGTCAATGAAACCCTCTCGCTGCTACGGCAAAGCTTCTGGTGGCCCCAGATGTCAGCCGATGTCAGAAGGTACGTGCAGGGATGTCATGAATGTCATGAATGCGCCATCTCGAAGAGTCCATGTCACCTACCAGCTGGGAAGCTCCATCCTCTGCCCGTTCCCAACCGCCCTTGGTCACACCTAGGGGTGGATTTTATCACGGATCTCCCTGTCTCGAACAATTGTACCTGCGTCCTCGTAGTGGTGGATCGTTTATCCAAATCCTGCCGACTCCTCCCACTACGAGGATTACCCACTTTCCTGGAGACTGCCGAACTGATGTTCAACCACATATTCCGCTATTATGGAATTCCCGAAGACATCGTATCGGACAGGGGTCCCCAGTTCTTCCAAGGTGTGGAAGGCCTTCTTCTCCCTCCTTGCTGTAACCGTCAGCCTCTCATCAGGATACCATCCCCAGACGAACGGGCAGACGGAACGCAAGATCCAAGAGATCGGTCGCTACCTCCGTACCTTCTGCCATGGCCACCAGGACTCCTGGAACCAGTTCCTAGGATGGGCCGAGTACGCACAGAACTCTCTCCGTCAGCCTACCACCGGCCTTACTCCCTTCCAGTGCGTATCCGGCTATCAACCGCCCCTCTTCCCGTGGTCAGGGGAACCTTCCGATGTCCCGGCGGTTGATTACTGGTTCCGGGAGAGTGAGAGGGTCTGGGACTCAGCCCACCACCAACTTCAACGAGCACTCTGCAGACGCAGGTTGACAGCCGACCTTCACCGTTCTGAAGCTCCGACATTCCAGGTTGGGCAGAAGGTCTGACTGTCAACCCGGGACATCAGACTGCGTCTGCAATGCAAGAAGTTGAGTCCCAGATTCGTTGGCCCCTTTACCATCCTGCAGCAGATCAATCCCGAAACGTACAAACTTCAACTCCCACCTCAGTACCGGATTCACCCCACTTTCCATGTGTCACTCCTGAAACCTCATCACCCCTCTGTTTCTGTTTCCCCAGAGCCTGGCGTTTCCCCGGAACCTCCTCCTCCTTGACGACGGCGCGGCTTACCAGGTCCAGGAGATCTTGGACTCCCGGCGTCGTGGTGGTCAACTCCAGTACTTAGTCGACTGGGAGGGGTACGGCCCAGAGGAGCGATCTTGGGTACCCAGGCACGACATCCTAGACCCGAACCTACTGGAAACCTTCCACGCTTCCCTCCCAGACAGACCGGCGCCTCGGGGTAGAGGTCGACCACCACGTCGTCTGGGTCCTCGGCCCTCAGGAGATGGCCGTGGAGATGGGGGGGGGGTAGTGTTACAAGCACGCCAGGCTCCACCCTCTCCCAGACGCAACGATCACAATCACCAGAGTACTGAGCACACACACCTGCACGTCATCACCACAGCAATCACCACCTGCACTTAAGCCCCACGCACACACTCACTCACTGTCCGGTATCTTTTGCACATGCTCACGCTTACGCTGTTACGCTGTACTTACCTGTTCTCCCAAGTCTCCTGAGTGTCTCCTCTTCTCGTCTCCTGGCTCCTTGTCTCAATCGCTCTGTTGTCCCATCCATCTACAATCAAGCACGTATAGTCTCACCCACTGTCTTCACCACTCCACTGGACTTGAACTTATATACTCACCGCATCTGCTCATATCCTCGTTCTGTTAATAAACCCTGTTCCATCTGCATCTGTTCTCCGTGTATACATCAAGCAGGTAAAACAATGTGATAAAAACACACGCAAGTCCGACCCAAATGTTGCATATATAAAATTTGTGACGTGAGAAAGCAAACTGTATCGACATGCCACGCATGGTTTTTTATTTTGTTTTTTTTTATTAGATAATCACCTTCTAAAAAAGCAGACTGTTTGGATTTGTATGAAATGCAAATTTTACAGAAAACACTTTACAATAAGATTCCATTTGTAACATTAACTAAGTTTAATAAATGCTGTGGAAGTATCGTTCATTGTTAGTATGTTAATTTCAACACTGAATTGAGTTTGAATTTTAATTTTTATCTGGTTAATGAACTAACATGAATGATCAAGGTACAATTGTATTGCTCATATTAAATACATGCTGTACAAATTTATATTGCATAATGCTTATAGTTCATGTAAACTAATACATCCTTGTTGCATAGGGACTTGCATAGTGTTACCTATGAAATGTACATGCATGTTTCTCGGTTATAGCTAAATAAATAAATTTGACCTGTAATATTTTAATGTTTAAATTATTTTCTGAAGAATTTGTTCTGTTAGAACTTCTCATTTTAATATTCATATTTATATGTTTTTAATTTAGAACATTTTCATGGATCAGTACTGTTGTTTTATTTCTTGTAATAAAGTTCAGAACTGTTTTACTTGTTTTTTTTTTATTTTATTTTTTTATCCAGTATCCATTTAAAAAATCAGTCGATTAATCGGTTATCGGCAAGTGCGGTCCAACCTAGTTATCAGTATCGGTAAAATCCACTATCAGTCGACCTCTAGTTTTTATCGTTCATCAGCTGGAAAAATTGTTCTGAAAGTGATTCCAACGATATTGTTTCTCAGCGTTATCGCTCTGGAGTGAACTATGTTATTCTTTAATATTGAGAACGATTTTTAGAACTATATTGTTATTATTATCTTTAAAGTTATCGTACTTGGTGTGAACTGGAGTTTGGCTCTCTTGTTTTCAACTTACTCTGCAGGACTCCTTATGAGCATGTGAAAAAAGTAAATGCGCCCAAACTGGTCAAAGTTGTTAGCCAGAAGTGTTTATGCCAGAAAGTGTTATGCAGTTTATTGTTAGCCAGAAGTGGTTATGCAGTTTTTTGTTTGTTTTGTCCATTTTGAGATAGAAAAAAAAGCTTAAACAAATAACACAATTGTCACCTTGAGAAAATATTCTTCGGTTCTTTTTTCTGTAGAGCAATCTCAGAATTGCCAAAACCTGATCTAAGCATTTAAAGGTACAGCAAAATCAAAATACAGGCAGGGGGAATCAATATTTCAGACACACAAAAACACACAAACCAAACTAAGCTCTGTGTTCTAGACTGAACAATGCACTATGACCTGCACAAAAAGTAATATGTTCTCTAAAAGCACAAACGGTCACATAAGCTTACTTAAAATTACTTTCATCTTTATATTAGAAGCTATTGCCGGTATGATGAGCTAGACAGCAATATATCCTTTTGACTATCATAAATAATTTACATTAATCATGATTACTGCACGGCTATACTTTCACAGCACACAATAAACACACATCAATGCAAACAGCATTGAGGTGGGATTCAGTCTTTGATGTCAGGAATTTAGAGAAAACTGGTGACTGTGCTCATAAAATACATGTTTCATTTTCCCAGCAGGAAAATGGGCTACAGTCACAGTTTACAATTAGTTTCTTCTTGCTTTTAAATCTATAAATATTTACCTCACTTCCCAGTTGTCTCAGACCCCTAGTCAAAAAAAACAAAACAATATATACCAAAATGTATTTAAAATATGTTTATTTCACACTAAGTACTGTACATATACTAGAAATCCATTAACATATGTTGTGTACATATATAACATATGTACTGACATATTGCTTGAGACTTATTGATACAAATATTATAATGAATCTTTATTTGGAGTACATCCTTATTACACAATGCACATTTCTTAATATCAAGCCTAAAATGTGTTTAATATATTAGTAAGGAAAGTATGATGTCTGTATAATATCAGTCTTTAAATTAAATATATTTAAAGTGCAATTGCAATAGTTCCACTTTAGCACAATCAAATATACTGAAGTATATCTTTAGATGGACTATTTCCGGATAACAAAAGGACATTAAAATTGGTTGTTAGCAGACTTTAAGCATAACAATTTAGTATACCAAAAGTACAACTGCAGGGTATTTATATTAAGTGCATAAATATGTAAATGTATTTGTAGGTAATTTAGCATGACATAGATGTATTTCAAATACATTTTAGTATATTTATTTTTCACTAAGAACATTTAACAGATTTCCAAAATGACAACTTTTCTACAAAGAACTGAGTATTTCCTGTGTTTGAGGACAAAGAAAAAAACGTGGTTAATTTATTTTCCTCACAGGGATGAAGAGTGTCAGGTCTAATTTGAAAATAAATCAAAGTTATTCAAAACTATTTTTTTTTCTTTAGTGACTGTACAGAAAATTGTTTGGGGGTTTGAGTCATTAGTTCTCTGACAGCTCGGCATGCCCCCGTTTCCAATCACAAGAGCACTGTAGGTAACATCCATCTTTTATGTAAAGGTGGATTTGGATAACATGCAACATTGCCGAGCCTGTCCATCACACACTGCAATTTTCTTTTGTTCCTGACCTCAGGGTGGCCATAATCATTTTCTCTCTGAGGTGCAGCCATGCATGATATGCAGTATACACATAAAATGTCATAGCATAAATTATACAGTATGTAACTTACACTGATTGAGAAATGTATTCCGACAGGAAAATAGATATCATATATGACATTTCGCACTTCGCACGGGATCTTAAAATTCTGTTTATCTAAATTTTAGTGTTACAGGAACTGTTGAAGTTTAATCTTTTTCCATACTCTGTAGATAAAAATGTCAGGACAATTCCAATGTGGATGTTCCTGCAACAAGCATCTAAAATACTGACTGCATATAATGATCAACTTCTTTCTTTATACCCATGGGTCTGATTAGCATTCCCTGATACAGAATACAATTCTGTATACAATTTGGGAGTGGGAGTATATGGGAAATCCGTAAATGGAGAGAAAATGGATGAAATACGGAAAGAATGGCTTTGATACCGTGCAATTAATGTTGTTAAATCGAACTGAATAATGCTCCTTCTTAAGGGATCCTTTAATTACTCACTGAAATGCAGAACTCCCTTTCTTTCTTCCTCTTTCTCCAGTCGATCTCTCATTCTGAAGTTAGTGTACCCCGAGGGGAGATGAGCAGATAGCTATGCAGCAAATTAAATGGTTCTTTATTAAGCGCCAAGGCCAATTTAAGCAGGTGTCATTAAGCACTGTTTATCTTAATGATGAAGCTAATGAATATTACCTCTTTTTCGTACCAAAATGTTGCATTCTTTCGCATATCTCTCCTTTTAGTCCCCCCTCCCGTCCTTTCTTCCCATCCTCTCTTTTCCGCTCCATCCCCAGAGCAGAATTATTAGAAAAATTGGCAGCATCACAAACCATCTTACGTGCGCGCTAGAAAGAAGCTGCCTGTCCTTTGAAGATTTTTTTTTCTCCACTTCAGTTGTGAGGGGTGAAAATGGAACTGTATGTTTTTGATCAGTGGGATGACACGTTAGGCCCTGCACCGCTTTGATGAAGTTGTCTTGCATGGCGCTGGATGTAGTTCAAAACCACAAGATGTGGAGAGAAATGTCGTGGGTGAGGAAAGCCTTGACCCTGGCGGTATGAAGGGAATGGAAGAGGGGGGGGAGAAAGTTAGAGGGGGGAGAAAGTTAGAGGCAAAGGACACCAGACAGGGCATTGTGCTTTTCATGTACCCATCAAGTCTGGCTTTTCCAGTTAAATGAATTTGAATACTTTTACAGAACTTGACAGATTTGTATTTCATGGACACTTTAGCTAGTTTACAGTGGTGTAAAGTACCTGAGTAACGATCCTTCAGAACTCTTCTGAATTAAAGAGTTCACCCAAACATTTTAATGCTGTCATCATTTACTCACCCTCATGTTGTTCACCTTTTGCTCATCTTCGGAGCACAAATTAAGATATTTGAATGAAATCTGAGATTTCTGTCCCTCGATTGGCAGTCTGCGCAACTACCAATTTGAAGCTTCAAAATGTTCATACAGAGATTGTAAAACTAATTCATATGAATTGAGCGGTTTACTCCAAATTTTCTGAAGAGACATGATCACTTTATATGATGAACAGATTGAATTTAGGTTTTTATTCACATATACACATTGATATAATATTTTAATAATTTTTGGGATTCTGGATTTTACTCAATTACAATGAAACAAAAGTATTGTGACGTATATCTGAGTGAAACAGCTTCTCAAGCAAGAAAAAAATGTATGGCAGGACTTTGCATTCCAAATGAGAGTATTCAATGACTATGATGATTATTCGGAAGTAAAAAAAAATAAATAAATACACAAAAAGAAAATATTTGTACATGGAGAAATACCCAGTTATATATGTTTTTTTCTGATCAATTGACATTGTGTGCTACAATAATCATGAAATGATTGGGGACGACATCTCCTTTAAAAAAAAAAGACTTTCTACATACTTTATGTTCAGAAATCTAGTCACCAACACTCACAAATCAAATGGGGATACAAACATCGGTGACCTTACTGTTCCTGCCACTTCTGTATTTGTGTTTGTGTCTCTCTCTTTGTGTGAGTGTGTGTGTGACGGAACTCTCTGAATACCTACTTGGTGCTCTTTGAAATTTCTGTACGACCACTGGCTGTGTATGCTCTCTTTTCAACACCTCAGGAAAAAGACATTACCGTCAGGCCTTCTGTAAACAAGCCCTGCCGCCTGTTTGTGTTCGTCACAGCTAAGGACCTGTTGTAATAGTTTTTTCATGGTCATTTCACACAATCAAATTATGCCAAGAGAAAGCAGTGAGGGAGAAAAGAAAAAAAAAGTTAGCACTCACCAGCTATGGAATAAATAAGAGAGGCAGGGGGTTGGCGAGGGAACTGAGGCAATTGGAAATGCTTTTTGGGAGAAGTTTTAATCAAAAAACGGCGGACTGATGAATCATAATGTGATTTTTTTTTGCTCTGAAAACAGGGCATTATTTATCCTGGGGTAAAACTGCTGTGAAATTGGAGGAGAAGGGCTGGTGTGACTCGCAAAAGCTGTTCAGAGATAAAGACTGCCAACACACTGTAGTATGGATGGTTATACCACACAGATGCAGTTAGTTAACAAAAAATATTTAAGTAAGAATTGTTGCACGGCGGGCAATGCTCCTCCTAACAGGAACATGGGACAGAGTCCGACCCAATTTTTTCTGCTTCCTTTAAATTTCTTGTCTACCTGTACTGGCCTTTTAAAGACAAAAGTTAAAAACTAAATTGATAAATTAAAAACTACATTAAAGCAAAATAAATGCATACGTACATGAATTAATAAAGAAATATGGTATCATTTAGATTAGGGTCCAGGGGGCGTATTACAGAAACATCTTAACTTTAGAAAATTATCTCTTATCTCTTTGGAAGTATTCCAATAAACAAAATCAAAATTTAAGCAGTGCTTCCTGTACCACTTTCAGCAGCAGGGAGCGTATTACCGAAACTTTCCATCTTAGGTCTTAACTTAAGATTTGATAAGGTAATTTTGGATTTCTCACAAATTTGTATTACAGAAGCAAATCTTAACTTGATTTAGGATTCTTGTCCTATCTTACAAAATCTCATTTTATCAGTAGTTGGGAAATATTAAACCGCTCCATCGAGTTCGGTAATCAACTGTCAGGTCTGTTACCAAGCAACCAACAATGCGCAAACTGCTTCTTAGGTAAACCTAAAATCAAAATGGTTTTAATTTCAGTGTGGCAGAGATTGAAATTTCGATAAGCTCCGTTTAAAAGCTAAAGACTGTTTTATTCGTCAAGTTTTCACCAAGGCGTTAGTCACTTGCTCCATGACAGCTTGTTGGCCTTTGTAATGTTGGTCTGTAATTATTTACGATTATTTTTATCATCAAAGCATGTCCTCTGGGTCCTCCAAAAGTCTCTCCACCATCGAATGTCGCTGCTCTTCATCTTGTATAATTAATAAATGTAACAACATTCTCGAAAAAGGCTTTTGTACTGTGATTTTTACCGTTGGATTTCAAAAAGGTTTGAAGTAAGAACACCAATGGGGTTGTCCTAAAGTTAAGACAGCTGTTAGGATTTTTTTGTCGAGTTAGGATGCTTCTGTCATACACGTTTCCTATCAATAGTTAAGATAAGATTATGCACTTAAGAAATGTCCTTCTGTAATAGCTTTTGTCCTAAATGAGGTCCAAATTGAAATTGCCAGGGTTACCAAACAGATAAGATAGGATTCTAAAGTTAAGGTATTTCTGTAATACGCCTCCTGGGCTTCAAATAATGGCAACACGTCTTTCTATAAATTGTCCTAGCGGGTTGCTTGCGCATGCAGCGCACACATTGTAGTCAGCTTCACTAACAAATTACTCTTATGAATCGGTTCTTTGAGAGTCAAAAACAAAAAAAGAGAGTGAGGCCAAAATTAGTATACCCGCAGTAAATACAGTGGTGGCCAAAATGATTAGACCTATTTTTGCCTCCAAAACATGATTTAATTTCATAATGTTCTTATCGAAAGTGTTTTTCGTGATGTTTTTTGATGCGTCTTTGTGTTCATACCCAAGCGATTTTCACTGGCGATGCGCCGAGTGAACGTGCCAATTCAGTAGAAGGCGCTCCCGGTACACAAGATGGTGCTGCGGAACTTTATGCTTCTGACACTCGCTTGTCATACAGAAGAAGAAGAGAGACAGTATTTACGTGCTTGCCAAAACCATAGACATATTATGTCTATGGCCAAAACCATTCACACACTTTTTGCTAACTGGCAAGCAGCATTAGCAGCTCATCTTCTTTCTTCTTCGTCGTATCAATGTGTGCTCAGCAAGACCGTTTTGTGCTTGAGTGCCACCAAGTCGTGTTTTACTGTAACTTCTCCAGGCATATGAACAAAAGCGCCGATCTCATTGGTTGGCCAGTTTTTAACGCGCCGCGTAATAAAAACAAAACAACTCAAGCCGTTTATTTTTTTTTTTAATGACGCTTTTACGCCTGCCGCTTTGTGCCCTTTGTTTATTCACGAGGCGTTAAACGCACGCGGAAATCATCCCGGTGTGAACAGGCCTTAATGTTACCCCATGCCTTCTGAAACTGAAGCCAAAGGCTTTCCTTTGAATGTACAATAGATCTGTCCACTTTATTTTCCAACTTGCCCCAAATGTGCTCGATGGGGTTGAGGTCTGGACTTTGAGGGGGCCAGTCCATCATTTTCAATGTTCCAGCAGATTCCTTCCATCGCAGGTAGTTCCGGCAATAGTAAGAAGAATGTTTCGGGTCATTGTCCTTTTGGAAAATAAATCCAGGCCCAATAAGACGACTCCCAGATGCCAAGTGTTCTAATAATTTTGGCCACCACTGTATGTATGTAAATATTCCATCATGTCCTGTTTAAAAGTAGTTTGAAAAGGCATTCAGTTGTGTTCTAGGCGGTGGGACAAGTCTGTGGCAAACCTCAAGTGTTTTCTGCTTACCATTTAGATTTTTTTTAAAAGGTTGAAAGAATTTGTCAGAGGCACAAAATGTATTGAAGCTTTAGGTAAGTGCCTATTACCAACAGAATCCAATCATAATTTGATTAATTTAATTAATAAATCGTTCGACTGGACTTAACTGTTATACATAGATTATATATATATATATATATATATACAGTGCATCCGGAAAGTATTCAAAGCGCTTCACTTTTTCCACATTTTGTTATGTTACAGCCTTATTCCAAAATGGATTAAATAAATAATAATAAAAAATCCTCAATTCTACAAACAATACCCCATAATGACAATGTAAAATAAGTTTGTTTGAAATATTTGCTAATTTATTAAAAATAAAAAACGAAGAAAATAAAAAAAAATCACATGTACATAAGTATTCACAGCCTTTGCGCAATACTTTGTTGAAGTACCTTTGGCACCAATACAGCCTTATTCTTTTCTAAGTGTTTTTGAGTATGATACTACATGCTTGGCACACCTATTTTTGGGCAGTTTCTCCCATTCTTCTTTGCAGGACCTCTCAAACTCCATCAGGTTGGATGGGGAGCGTCAGTGCACAGCCATTTTCAGATCTCTCCAGAGATTTTCAATCTGGTTCAAGTCTGGGCTCTGGCTGGTCCACTCAAGGACATTCACAGAGTTGTCCCATAGCCACTCCTTTGTCATCTTGGTTGTGTGCTTAGGGTCGTTGTCCTGTTGGAAGAGGAACCACCGCCCCAGTCTGAGGTTCAGAGTGCTCTAGAGCAGGTTTTCATCAAGGATGTCTCTGTACATTGGTGCATTCATCTTTCCTTTGATCCTGACTAGTCACCCAGTTCCTGCCACTAAAAAACATCCCCACAGCATGATGCTGCCACCACCATGCTTCACTGTAGGGATGGTATTGGCCAGGTGATGAACTGTGCCTGGTTTCCTACCAGACATGACGCTTGCCATTCAGGCCAAATAGTTCAATCTTTGTTTCATCTGACCAGATAATTGTTTCTCATGGTCTGAGAGTCCTTCAGGTGCAAACTCCAGGCGGGCTGTCATGTGCCGTCTGGCCACTCTACCATACAGGCCTGATTGGTGGAGTGCTGCAGAGATGGTTGTTCTTCTGGAAGTTCTCCTCTCTCCACAGAGAAACGCTGGAGCTCGGTCAGAGTGATCATCGAGTTCTTGGTCAGCTCCCTGACTAAGGCCCTTCTCCCCCAATCGCTCAGTTTGGCCGGACGGCCAGCTCTAGGAAGAGTCCTGGTGGTTCCAAACTTCTTCCATTTATGGATGATGGAGGCCACTGTGCTCAATGGAAGCTTCAATGCTGCAGAATTTTAATTTTTTTCCCAGATCTGTGCCTCGATACAATCCTGTCTCGGAGGTCTACAGACAATTCCTTGGACTTCATGGCTTGGTTTGTGCTCTGATATGCACTGTTAACTATGGGACCTTATATAGACATGTGTGTGCCTTTCCAGATCCTGCCCAATCAACTGAATGTACCACAGGTGGACTCCAATCAAGTTGTAGAAACATCTCAAGGATGATCAGTGGAAACAGGATCCACCTGAGCTTAATTTTGTGTGTCATGGCAAAGGCTGTGAATTCTTATGTACATGTGATTTATTTTGTTTGTTATTTTTAATAAATTTGCAAAGATTTTAAACAAACTTCTTTCACGTTGCCATTGGTATTGTTTGTAGAATTTAGGGAAAACAAATATGAATTTAATTCATTTTGGAATAAACAATATTGTAATTAACAAAACTGAAAATCATTAAGAAGACCTTTGTCTCAAAATATAGGCTATTCAATCATTTCAGCTACTCTTTTGCTACTTAAATCTACAACATTTTTAAAAACATCAAATATTAGATAAAATTAGTGCAGAATAAACTTTGCAATGCTGCCTACGATCGCGTCAAAGATAATTGAAAACTAATTTCCAGGTGCATCTTGAAAAGTTGTATTGTGATGTTTTTTTAGATGTTTTGGTAAGTGCTGAGGCAAGTGTTTGTGCCATCTAATGGTTTCACAAGTTCACACTTACATATAATTTATAGAGAGTAAATGTAAATGCGTATTTGGCCCGAACCCAAAGTACCCCCCGTGTATGTAAGTGGTTAGAACTAAAAGTGTGGAGAAGGGGTGGTGGAGGGATGCTGATAAACTGTCAACAAACGGAGGTAAGACTGCTGCGTATATATACCTCCTATTGTTGATTAGCTGAGTGCTCTCCACTTGTGTCAATTATCTGAACACACTTCTCTCTAACCTTGTTAATAAAACATAATTTAGAGGAAAATAAAATCAAAGGAGCCTTTACCCTGTAGAAACTTTAGCCCTGTTGTACCCTAATAATAAAAAAGATGAAATCTAAACATTACAAAATAAACCAACATCACAAACTGCTAAAAGTGAACCAAAAATGTGTTCAGAGCACACAAAAAAAACAAAAACAACAAAACTCTACATTATCTATTCATGCCACACTGCATGCTGTGTACCTTCATAGTACATATGCACTGTAAATACAGCATATTGTTTGTTTACAGCCAATTGTGGGTTTTCCAATACTGTAAACTCACAGTAAAACTAAGCTTTTTTTACAGTACAGTACTTAACTACTTTACTAACAATTAATAAGCAGTAATTAAGAGTTTATTGAGGAATAACGCAAAAATGCTTCTTAATACCAAGCAGAGTCACAGTGAATTGTGGTCCTCATTTGGGAAATACAGGGTTTGAATGTGTACTATGTTGTATCTAGACCCCATTTCCATCTCTCACCTACCTATAATTTGATATCCGTTCTTTATTGTCTCTGTCAAAAAAAGTGGCCAAAAATCCCCCAAAATAGACCTTGATCTCAGTAGAATATCTTATTATGGTTTCAAATAAATGTACAAATCAGATTACTGACTAATACGGACTACAGCTTGTATAATTGCATAAGCCAGAACGCCTCAACGAAAGCACATCTCTGAAATTTCAAATCCTCTTTTATTATGTTTCATAACCATTTCGCCCAGTAGCTTCATTCATCGTGTCTTTCACCTAAACATCATTGGGCTGTCGTTTTTAAATGGGTTGATTTGATATATGTGTTTATTCAGAGCAGGTATGTGAAGCCTGTGTGTGTGTGTATGCCTGGAGCTCTCTGAATCAGAGTGTTAATTATGAGACTAGGCTCATCTCCAAACAGAATTCCAGCATTAGTATGGGCTGGTAGTGAAGACTTTAATTTATCCCCTGGTGCATTGGACTGGCAGATCAGCTTCCTCTAAAGTTCATGCTACACAGACCCTACGGCCAGAAGTTGTATTCTTTCCCATTACATTTGAAATTACCCCACGTCTCAAAAATGGCACATTTTTAACCTCTCTAACTTCATATCTACCGTTTAAAAATGATTGCTATAGTACACCTCAACTGCCGTAACTCGAGCAGCGATTCACAAGTGCTCTTTACTGCTACCTGAAACACATTAGTGATACTGTAATTTCAAGTACTTTGCTTCAACAGAGCGTGAATTAAATAAACTGTGTTGGTGGTTACTTTTGTATAGCATTTAAGTTTCAGAAAATTAGAATTTTTTAGTATGTATGGAATTTTATAGAATATATACCTGAGTGATCAAGAAGTTTCGACTGATGGGTAAAATACATTTTGATTTGCCTTCTTTTACATCCTGACCCTCTGAAATTCTACATTTAACTGTCTTTATGTTCTGAATATTCTTGTATGGTTTTTGTTGTAAAATAATAATAAATTAAAATGAAACCACCAAATAAGGGATAAAATAAGAATAAATAAGGCAAGAAATAAACTAAAGGGATAGTTCACCCAAAAATGAAAATTACCCCATGATTTACTCACCCTCAGGCCATTCTATGTGTATATGACATTCTTCTTTCAGACGAATACAATCGGAGTTATATTAAAAAGTGTTCTGGCTCTTTCGAGCTTTATAATGGCAGTAAATGGCAGGCCAAAATTTGAAGGCCAAAAAAGTGCATCCATCCATTATAAAAGTCATCCACACAGCTCCGGGGGTTAATAAAGGCCTTCTGAAGCGAATCGATTGATTTCTTTAAGAAAAATGTCCATATTTAACACGTTATAACGTAAAATATCTTCCGTATATTTATACCGCCTTCCGTATTCAACTTACGAAGAAAGTGTAGGGCCTCTTGCAGTTCAAAATGCTTATGCTACGTCCGACGTCATTGTCGCGGCAATTACGCTTTTTTACGCTACGTCCGACGTCACCGTCGCGCCAGTTACACTTTTTTGTTGCTTTTTTTAAGTTGAATACGGAAGGCGGTCTGTCAGAAGCTAGATATTTTACTTTATAACGTGTTAAATATGGATATTTTTCTTACAAAAACCCATTGACTCGATTATTATCCCCCCGGAGACATGTGGATTACTTTTATAATGGATGGATGCACTTTTTTGGGCTTAAAGTTTTGGCCTGCCATTCACTGCCATTATAATGCTTGGAAGAGCCAGGACATATTTTAACCCTCCTATTATCTTAGGGGTCAATTTGACCCCATTCAATGTTTCACGTCTGTAAAAACACGATTGACATGAACATTCAAAGATTGAATGACTTTTCCTAATTTAATGGGGACAACTCTGTAAACATAAATTAACATGATGATATTTTTCCAATGTCCTGTACACATTTTGTAGCATCTGTGTTCTTTGGGGTCAATTTGACCCCAGGCTCTTTTAGCTGTATAAAACATAAGAAATATCAAAATTTTACACCCATTTGTTTGGGTTGTTTTATTGAGGTCACTATAACATGCTATAATTGTATATATTCAATGTAACATTCAAACAACTTCCCTCTGATTTAGGGCTCTAATCTAACCTAACCAAACCATACCTGTAGTATTGCGAGAACCACTAGTAGTTCACGTTATTATGGTCCTGCCCCACCACGTGAAGGACAGGGTAGCCATAGTGCTGCTAATGTCATCAAAATGGTTCCAGGGCCCACCAGATATGCTGTCAGACATAAATGACCTGAGACATAAACCTTTGTAAAAAAAAAATCATATTCTGGAAGTTTAAATTGCTGGGGTCAAATTGACCCCAGTGGGTAACAAATGTTACTAGATTTGAGGGTAACAGGAGGGTTAATATAACTCTGATTGTATTCGTCTGAAATAAGAATGTCATGTACACCTAGGATGGCTTGAGGGTGAGTAAATTATGGGGCAATTTTCATTTTTGGGTGAACTATCCCTTTAAGGTATATATATATATATATATACGAGTAGCAAAATCGTGGTTCATGGCTATGATGTACTAAAGCCTGTTGTCGTTTTTTTTCGTTTTTTTTTAAAGTGGCAATCCCCATGATAAATCCTGTAACAAGAAAATTTAGCTTGTCAAGCGATTGCATGAGTCTTTAAGAGGTTGTATTGGATATACAACATTAAATGCACTTCAGTGGTCAGGAAAACACACAGGCATTTCTTCATAAACCCAGAGATGGTGCACTTTTAGCTTGAGTTTGACCAATGATGAAGAGCATTCATATTCTGATTGGTAGAAGTGTTACAGAGGGTCTCTTTGGAGGGGAATCAATTCAGACTAGCACATACTGTAGACACACACACACACACACACACACACACACACACACACACACACACACAACAGCACATGCCTGTGAATTAGCCTAATGGAATATACAATCTGATCTAGCTCGCTCAAAAGCAATATGATGAATGGACCTGGAGCTCTTTGGCGTGAGAGTACACAAGAGTGATTGAGGTCCAATCCATAACAAAGACTGTTGTCAGGTTCAGGGTTTAAATTACAGGAGGCTATTAGTGAAACAAGCCACTGCGTTAAAGCAACACTTCCTCTCGTCATCCCTTTCACCATCTAACTCAAAAGGAATAAGTGGGCAGAATCAACTTTGCGGATATCCATCAAGCCAAATGAGTTTGCGGAAGGCAAGGACCCAGCTCACGCTCAAACAAACACTTCAATCGTGCCCCACATTCAAGGGGAGAAATCTCTCTTTGAACTGCACTTGTGTGTGCGTTCCTTAATTCTGATAATGGTTTTAATGCAATCAATGTGAACAAAGGCGTCAGTTTGATTCTTTATTTGTTGGTTAAAAGGAGAGAATGAGAGGTCAGGCTTGAAAACGTTCAGTGATTACAGACAGGCAGAGTGTTGCCCTGGTGACACGTTCATTAGTCCAAGCTGACCTCGGAAGCTTCTTGCCATTAATAACAGGCATTCATGTTTGTGTGAGATTCTACTCTCTGGCCTCTATAAAAATGTTCTGTGTCTCATTTTAGCTTAACAGTATGTAAGAAGGGTGTAGGCTATAGTGTATGAATGCAGAGGCTGGTATAGGAGACCTGCTGTATTCCATATCGGCTAATTGGATAACCAGAACTGTGGATTGACTCATATGTTGTTGTTGTTGTTTTTTTAAACATTACAGGAATCTGACCTTGTTGACAGCTGAGCCAATCAACAGAATTAAAAAAAATTACATTTAATTGGCTGGGCTGGAGAAAAAAGAAAACTATAGCAAGATGTTAATCAAGAACATTATGGAAATAAAAATAATAGTAATAATAATAAAATAAATCAGTGATCAGGCAACATTATCAAACTGTTCATAATGAATTTTCCTGTGTGCCTTGAGAAGAGCAAGGTCGTTGTTCAATGACTATTATATAAACATCTACCTAAATGAATACCACAGATCAGTGCTTAAATCCCACCGGTCACAATTGTGACCACAACTTTTCCTCATATATTTTAGTGTGGTATTAAAAAGCAACTATTATTATGAAGCAAATGTTCATTTATAATGCAAATTTTAAGATGTCTACATGAGTTCTGGGCAGGTCTAACATTGTTGGGTAGTTTGGTCATGTGACCACACACATGTATTTCTTGGTACTGCCATTTTAACACAATGATGACGTGAAAGCTCAGAAATGACAGGCAAGTTTACTAAGTTCATTTTTGAATAGCTCTTTTTTTTTTGCACACATCATCATTAAAGGGTTATCTATGCATACATATTGAAATTATATTAATACATGGTTTATTCTGTTGTCAGGCTTTAATGGAATTTGTTAATGGAATAAAACACAAATTTCATCTATTTAACCCAGTCTTTAAATTAACTGCTGGAGGTCTGTCATTTTGTCATGGACTTTTCAATTATGTTTTTACATAATTGACATTGACTGTATAACCCTTAAATGTATATATTTAGTGACCCGAGACGTCATTCACTACCCTCCTCCTCATTCATTTTTTAAAGTTAGACATCAAACTTCTTAGTATTCCTCAATCAATCCATTTAAAACAATATAACAAGAAAAAAAAATTATAAAATTATAATTGAATGTTTTTCACTAGTTTTTGTCAAAATTGTATAGGGTCGCTAACGACCCGAGGTGTGTAGATTTTATTTCTTTTTTTTTCCTGCACAATAATAAATTAATCTATAATGACAAAATAACTGCAATTCACCTTTATTACACAAGGTGGCAATGTCTGATACACAATGATGAAGTGACGTTTCACTCATACTTACTGCAGACTGAAAACGAAACAATAATAATTATAATCTGCAAAACTTGAAATGGCTCAGCGATTTACTGCAGAGCAAGTACTGAACTCAATCAAATATTAGTGTCACTGTCACTTGATGATGGATTTGGTGAAGGAAGCTGTCGGTGATCAAAATATTTATTTTCAAGACGTTGAAAATGAGTTTTGAGAATATGCCTGAGATCGCGAATATGATCCAGAGGCAGGATGTACTGGGAAATTAGTTCTGACGAGGACAGTGATGATGGCATAAAACATCTGCTCAAACTGAACCCTTCCAAGCTCCAAAAGGTGACAAAATATGTTTTATTTTATTCTTCTGTAATTGTTACTCTAACATCAGGAGTTTTATATATTATCGCGACAGGTATAGATCTATCCATGTTAGATATAGATCCGGGTCGAATATGTAAGAATGTTTGGTGAAACAGTCATGCATTTAAGGGTTAAAGGAACACGCCACTATTTTTGAAAATAGGCTAATTTTCCAACTCCCCTAGAGTTAAACAGTTGAGTTGTACCGTTCTTCGGGCACTTTTAGCATAGCTTAGCATAGATCATTGAATCGGATCAGACCGTTAGCATCTCGCTCACAAAAATGACTAAAGAGTTTCGATATTCTTCCTATTTAAAACTTGTCTCTTCTGTAGTTACATCATGTACTAAGACCCACGGAAAATGAAAAGTTGCAATTTTCTCTGCCGATATGGCTAGGAACTATATTCTCATTCCAAGGGTGCAGCAGGCGCAATGATATTACGCAGTGCCTAAAAAATAGACTAACTTCCATCAACATAACCAACGTGACAACCTGCTTGCACAGGGAGCGTGAGAGACGATTAAGAAGATATTTAATTAGGTGCAGATCCTGAACCGTATCTATTTGAACCGGAATACACTGAAGATGAGCTTTTGGAACGTGAAAGGCAAGAAAGTGTGGCTGAACAGACTGGGGCAGAAGGGAGGAGGAGAGTAGATTCGAACCTTTACAACGCACAGAACCATGGCTAATCGCACAGGTAAATCCACTACCTAATTTGCTGGCTGCAACTACACAAACTTAGTGCCGGTCACGTTGGAAGTTACCTAGCTGGGTACTATTTTCAGGCGCTGCGTAATATCATTGGGCCTGCTGAACCCATGGTACGGCAGGAAAGTTCCTTGATTATTACCCAGGAATAAGAGTATAGTTCCTAGCGATATCGGCCAAGAAAATTGCAATTTTTCATTTTCCGTCGGCCTTACTACAGAAGAGTCAAGTTTTAACTAGGAAAAATATCGAAATTCGTAGGTCATTTTTTGAGTGAGATGCTAACAGTCTAATCAGATTCAATGATCTATGCTAAAAGTTCTACGGCCAGACTCTGGAGAATATCCTTACAAAAACTATACAAATTCATATATGCCATCTCTGGGAAAAATTAGGGATTAAATGGGTTAATTTGTAAATGAATGATTGCCGAATTAAAAGGTGCTGTGACCGACACTGACTATACAACTTCAGTTGAGTTCAGTTCAGTATTAGTCTGTCTACATTGAGATCAAATATCATTCAGTTGATCAGTGATATTCTCTCATTGACGACATCGTTGCCTCTGTCATTACATCGATTTCTGTCCTAACTCCCGTTGCTTGTGTCTCTCGCTATCCTGATTAGTATTGGAGTTGTCCAGGGGTGCAGTTCCATTTTCTCTGGATCTCTTTTGATCAGAAACACCATAAGCTTTGCTCGCGGATATGAAAAATCTAAATATGTTGACTGTCTTTTTGACTTTTTGCCGATATGCAGGGTAGGTGATTTGTTCCAGAAACACTTTTTGTTATGCTGGTTGAAAGTCTGTTGAAAGTTAAGTGATCTAAATGTATTTATATGTATATACTGTATATAGTCTGTGAAAGGTGTTGAATCATAAAATGTTTCATCTAATCATTGCATTCGGTCCGATGATACACTGATAAAACGTCTTAACTGCCTGTCAACATATGTATTTTCACACCTCCGCGCACCCTACTTTGTGTGTTTTGAAGGAGGCATGGTTTTGGAGACACTCTGAAGGGAGGGTGGGATCGTATGCTTTCAAAGCTAGCTCGCTATTGCTTGCCTCTCTGAAAATTGCCTACCCTACAGTCATGTAGTGTTAATTAGAGAAAAAAACAAATCCCACTCACACAGCATGACAGAAAATGGACAATTTTCGCTGGAATTCACTTCATGATTTAGGCTTTCTCTGAGTATTGGGTCATTTTCAAATTCTTAACGGTGATAAGTACAATGTTCATCTAGACTGTAATTTGAAAAACACTATTTTTATTCAAATAATTTGTCAGGTATATACAGTACACTTTCTCCAAACTTTCCGCTGCTCACTGCACGCAAAACAATAAGCAGTAAGCACCAACCAATGAGAGTGATTTTGAACTTAAAAGGGGTCATCGGATGCAAAATTTACTTGTGTGTTTGCATATAAATCTGTCTTTCCTAGAATGCTAAAAATCCATTCACTCCTTTTTTTTAATCCTCAAAAAGTCTAAACACTCAATAATCAAGCCGTTTTCATTTTCTGAGCAATACGACCGCAGACGGAATGTCATATTAGCATATTTCCACCCTCAGCCTGTTGTACACTGTCCGCCAAGGCAACACTTCACGTGTCTTGTGTCTACACCCCACAGAAGAGAGGTGTGGGGTGAGCAGTAGCTCACATCATTTAAAGAGACATCTTTAAATTGACAAATCGCTGTCAGCAGAGCTGTTTTTGAGGTAAAAAGAGTGTTGTTTTACACAAACATCGAGGAATTTTAACCAAAGTATGTTATATACTTTACATGAAGACCCTAAAGAATCATCCCAACTTGTGGAAAATGAATAAATATGTTGAGGGCCAATAGCAAAACATAACTCCAAATATGTTGCATAAACTCGCGTCTGTGCACGGCTATACACACTGACACCATGTAATGCACTTGCTAATGCCAGATTGTATAAAAGCAAATACCGGGACGCAAAAATCCAAAATCCGATTCAAATTAAGCACTGCCACATATGTTAAATGCTTGTCATTGTGATGGACATTGATTGAAGGGTCTTGTGAAGAAGGGTCTTCAGAACGCTAAGCATTTGTTTAAATGAACAAGACTGCAATTGCATCATCTTAGAAGCAATCATAAAGGGATTTTTTTTTAATGCAAATGACTTTATGCTAATATTATGTCGTTATGGAATGGCTGGAAGGACTGTATTAGTAGAAATTATATTTCCATGGTAATATCTTCTGGGCCTGCTTAGCACCTGCTCTTTTATGTGTTACACATTGTGAAATGTCTTTGTTTCAGAAACCTCTAATTATCACATCACATAAGGGTTAAAGAAGATTAAAATAGCAAATGCAACATTTAAGTGAATCAAAGATATCAGTTTTAAGAGAGAGAGACACAGAGAAACAGTTTGCCATTAAACTTAGATGAACAAAGAAGGATCTTTTTTGACCACTATTCAGATTATCATTATACTGTATGTGACGTTATGTAATAATATAAAAATGTACATATCACACCATACTAATGGAATACGCATTTGAAGCAGGATGAGGTAGAAGATTGGCCTATGGCCTCCACCATATGCTCTCTAATGCAGCAGAAAACAAGAGTAGAACTATGTAAATAAAGTCACGTTTGTGTCATCTGTAGATTTAACTCCCCTGGGATATGCTTTGCAATCAGCTTTGAAGCCAGAGTGAATGTGGCAACGGGAAGTCCCAACGGTCCAAACAGGAAGTCATCGTCAACACCTGGCATTACAAATTCTGACCCTCCCTTAATGCATCCTAGGTAGGCATCTTAATTAGCACATGAGGATGAATATTCATGAACACGTTCAGGTACAAAGGGGTAAAAGAAAATGTTAGTTAAGTGCTGTTCACCTTCTACAAACATTAATCCAAACGTATTCCTAATCAACCATTCCATTCATGTTTTCCAGCAAGAGAATCTCTGATGGAATTTGTGGATTTTTTGTTTTTTTTGTTGTTGCAATTTTCGAATGATTTTGGGATGAAATATGTGCCATTTTGCAGAATGGGTTTAAAATGTTGTACTGAGGGTGCTGAGGGCATTATGAAAATTAGCTAAAATATTTCATATTATTCATAATTAATGAAAATGCATGCAAGGGATGCAATTTGGAAATCTGCATAATTCTATGTTCCCTATTCAGTGTCAGCCTGGAATAAGTATTATGCATTAATATTCAGCGCATTCCGGAAATACAAAATGATCAGGGAAAAAATCAAATGTTATTTGAGGCCAAAAAGCTCAGCTGCTCAGTTGAACTCTGGAAATGTTTTGTATTCCAGTCAGCTTTACTTATTCTGTTATTTATCTAATCTTAATACGATATGCTTTAGTATGTCAGTGAACACCAGAGCATACCTAATGAGGTAGTTTAAATGCAAATGATTGTCAGATGAAAGCAAAATGAAGTAAAAAAAAAACTTTAAAAAAACACAACCTTTAGGGACTGATGCGCAACTGTGCTTTGCACACACATGCACTCTAACTTCATGAAGCATGTGCAATTTTTATCATGTTTACCAGGACGCTGCAGAAAAAGCTGGGGAATAGCTTTCTGTTTCTTGTACCTGTGTCCTGCATAGCTGGCAACTCTCATGCTCTGAAAGATGCCGGTGATCAAAAGCATTGAGGTGCCCTTGATTCCAGTCCCCTACAGACTCGCTCTGTCTTTGTTATTCATCTGATTCCTCTTGCATTTGAGATTCCTCAATTAAAACTTTTTTTTTTTTAAAGCTCTCACCCTCGCTTTTAAGTGTGACTCTAATTTCTTCTTATTCCTCTAAGCCAGAGAAAGAACTGAGAGGAATGACAACATTTTTAATCAAAAGTGTGTGATATTTATATGCACACAAGCACAGCAAAATTAAAGATTATATTTACTTAAGATTGTCAAACAGACATTTAAATGACGGATTTCTGAAGGTTTGTTGTCTAAAATGTGTGGTCACTGCAGGTTGCAGTTTGTATAACAAGTGAAACATCATTAGTACTCATCCCACACAGTCAAAAAATGAACAGCAGAAATGAGAATAGGGTCAGAAGTATAGAAAGTGTAGAAAATGCTTGATTCATTATTTAGATCCTTATTTAGATAAGAAACTGTCCACCCAAAAATGAAAGTTCTGTCATGATTTTCTCATACTCATTTTTGGCGTATAAGAGTCATTTTAAAAATCAATGACTTTCTTTGTTCTGTGAAAGACAAAAAAAGACATTTTGATGAATGTACTGAGACAAGAAGTACATATTTGAAAAAAATGGCCAAAGGAACATTATGATATTAAAGGTCCCGTTTTTCGTGTTTTTTTGAAGCTTTGATTGTGTTTACAGTGTGCAATATAACATGTGTTCATGTTTCATGTGTAAAAAAAACACAGTATTTTTCATACAATTTACTTATCTGTATACTGCTGTTTTCACTGTCCTCGAAACGGCCTGAGAATTTCCTCGTTCTATGAAGTCCCTCCTTTAGAAATACGTAACGAGTTCTGATTGTGCCAGCGGTTCCCATGTTGTGATTCGACAGCAGCTTACACACGTTGCCCGGAAAGGTCACGCCTCTTACCATAACGGGGAGATGAACGCCCTCAAACTACAGCCCCTGAAGGCCAAACAAAGGTGATTTGACTCCGGGATGAAAATAACAGCGTCTGAACGACATGGCGACAAACACAACCGAACCGAACCGAACCGAACGCAACACTTCCTCTTCTCCACGAGGGAGCAACAAGACCACGCCCCCTTTTTCACGTATTCTTGTGGGCGGAGGTTAGTCGACAAACTGTTCTACTGACGTAATTAAAGCAGGATGTACCAGGATGTCCAGACCGGCCGTTCGCTGTAGGCTTTGAAAGGGAACTTCTGTCAAATAAAATATCTCGCTTGGCATTGAACTTTGAGCTTTATTATTTTACAGGTATTATTTATGCTCTAACAGCAACATTACACACTAACTAAAGTTTGAAAAATGGGATCACGAAGAACAGGACCTTTACTGAACATGTTTTTTTGTAATGAGAAAAATTATTTCTTGACTAAAAGACACATTTAGCTTTAGCCATTAATTAGCCTGCTAACCTTTCTTGATTTGCTACAAGTGATCAGGTAAATAAGAAAGAAAGAATCTTCTTGACTTATTTTAATTGAAATAAGCTGGTTGAAACCACTATAACCTGCTCATGTAAAATGACAGTAATTAGCAAAAGAAAGTCAATAATCTTTATATACTGGTGATAATATTTGCTAAGTGGAGCAATAAACACCTCCGTTTCTCTGAAACATGAAACATGTTCTTAAAAGTCTCTGAACTAATTCCAGATCCATTTGAATCAATTAAAGAGAATTAAATGACTTCTCAGCAGACTCATTGAATTATTTATTGCATTTAATGATCCCAGTGGAATAAAACATAAGTACAATTTCTCATTCTGAATAATAAGTGATTAAGGGGTGGGGGCTTTTCATTAATAGCTACTGAAATTTGGCATTCAATTTGAGACAAGTTTTATAATATTTTTGAGGATAATATCTTCACTCCCATACCACCTAAATATCTACAGTATTCACTGCATGGGGGATCAAAATGGAGACAATGTGTGAACTTTGTGTGAACACACATATCATTAACTCTAAGGTTAGAGTGTATAGGCTGTTCCCACATTTTTTTAACTGTTTGATTAATTTTCCATATACAAAGCTAATGGACTTAGAAAAAAAAAAAAAATACAAACATTCTGAGAATAGAAGAAGAAAAAAACAACTTTCAAAATATCTTTGAAATAAGCCATGCCTGTAAATATGAATTAAAATGAGCTAATTAAATGCAATTATACCCAGTGTCAATTACACTAGTAACATCGCAATAGAGACATATGGAATTTAAATGCAAATGTAAGTTAAACATATACTGACAGATTTGAACATCTCCTTATGTGCAAATTCAAAACAAGCCATTGCTACTGTAAGTCTAATACAGTGTTGACTGTTTAGCTTCCAATTAATTTAATTATAGAATCACTGAATTATTGTGCTATTGCATAGTGCATAATATAGTTTTACTAAGTTTTAGAGTCTTTGGGGATACACTGTTGTGATGAAATACATACTGTGTGTACATCCTGTATTCTGTTGGCATATGGTCATGCATATTGTATTTTAATATGCACACAACATGCTGTGTGCCTATGCACATATGTGTATTGAGAATCCCTCCTGCAGTCCTCTGATTAACAGGAGAAATGCGTAATCCTGACATGATACCCTGCAGGCCTCTGTGTGAACACTAAACAGGACTGGGACAGGGGGATCAAGGGACTTTGGGAATGTAGAGGTGTCTCTGTTAGCTTCCCTTTCTTCTATGTGAAATGCTCATGGGGAACAGCCTGCCATTCACAACAACACAGCAGAGTCTCAAATCTACACGTGCTTATGTTAAACATACAAAACTCTGTCAAATATTGTATTAATATGACAGGGTTCAATGCAATCTAAGCAAATGTATACTGAGGAAAGGAAAACTATACTGAGAAAGGCATGTATGTTAGCAATCTAAGCTAATTTAAACTGAGGAAAGGCAAATTATACGGAGAAAGGCATGTATGTCAGCTTTATGGAAATGTATGTGACTAATAATCAAAAACCTGGGAAACACAAATAAACAATATGACATAAAATTATCCTAAGATTCTGCTCTAAAGTTAAATAATAAATCAAAGTTCAATAAGGAGAGGGGCTCCAAACATAATAGCAGAAGACTTCTTACACACACATACACACACACACACACACACACACACACACACACACACACACACACACACACACACACACAGGCTACACACACACGTCTGGTTTGTTATTTAGTGGCCATACTTAAAGGCAAAACATTTTCAATTTACATTGTCATCACAGTTGTGGGGTTAATAATAAAACAAGAAAATATATGACGTTAAATTTTTTAATGTCTTTTTCCTCTTCCTCACTATAGAACAGTGGTTTTCAAACCCTGGGTCGCCAGGATGATTTAAGGAAAATGGAGTTCCATTAAAAATAAAAAAAATAATTTGTTTTCATAAAATCAGTCTATAGGCCTATATAAAAGGAATAAATACGTGAAATGTATTTGACTTAAATAATTAACAGATTAACAAAAAGAAAGAAAAAAACTGTGCGACAGTTGCTGCTGAGTTTGGTTCATTTTTGTGAGGCGCGGCGCTCCACAAACAAGTTCACGGAAAGGAAACCCAGACGACAGAAAGCGCATCTTGTTTTCTTTATTTTACAATAGCACAATGTAAGTAAACACTTTGCAATTTTGAACGATGTCCTACTCTTATTATCTGTATGACCAAAATGACGGAGTATTTTTCCTCTGCTCTTTCGCGCGGGCGCCTCACGCGCAAACAACATATTCCGCATTGCAAACATTGCATGATCGCAGTCAGTTCATTATCAACATAAAATAGTCAACCTAACATATGAAAAGTTACACAGCTCAGTTTAAATAGTCAGAAGTAGCCTACAATTTGTGCCATTCAGCGTGAGCACCGGTCCGCCGCTGTGGTTTCCAAGCACATTTTTGCGCATGTGAAAAGGATGTTTTTTTTTTTTCATCAACATTGGGACGCGAGTGAAGTACAAAGCCTATAGTAAATAATGGTTTAGCATCCAAATACATTGCGAATATGGAAATATTTGGATTCGAATGAGAGAGTTAGGCTACGCTGATTACTTTAAGTTTCTCATTAAATTATTTTGTTTTGGCTTTATTTATAGCCTTCTTATATTTTTAAATTCTTGACCTCTTCTGAATGCCTTTAAATTTAAAGGATTTTGTAACGCGTTGTGTCCAGAAGAAAATAGGGATAGCTCACTTAACTGTTATTGCACAGATGGAGGCGTTTCACAGCTCACACTTTATTCCCCCTGAAACTCGTGTAACAGTCCGTCACAAACGCTATACCGTCCACAGCGTTACTTAATCAACAAAACAACTTGATTTGAGCAACAGAAAATAACCCGCATACATGGGAGTGCTCGAGGCGCAGTGCGCACATTGCAGTCTGCAGACAGTTCAATATTCCTACTCGTTACAATTTGTTGTGGAGTGAGGGTAACTAAAATAACCTATAACTATGTTTGTAGAATTTATATTGTTTGTAGTACATTATAACATTTTGCTTTATTTACCGGTATTATTTCTGAATGCAATCAAATGCGACTTACCTTTTTTCAATCAAACAATTGATTGGCCATCTATTAATGGATAATACAGTCAAATAGCCCATTGTATATAAGTATTCTTATGCTTGGCTTGACTTGTTTGAATGTAAACGGTTGTAGGCCTATATATGGGTCGCGACAACAACAACAACAAAAAAAGAGGGTCGCTCTTAGTCACTCTAAGTTTGAAAACCACTGCTATAGAAGACATCCTACTGGTAAATTGTAAATAAAGAGACACCATATGTCTCTTATAAATCCAACACAGTACTACTGCATAGTTTATATATATATATATATATATATATATATATATATATATATATATATATATATATATATATATATATATATATATATATATATATATATATATATATATACATATATATATATATTCAGCTGTGACATCTTATCTCATTCTAGCAAATCACTCATGTTAGAAGTGTGAAACACTATAGCTGAGCAGATCCGATTAAATGTGGAATGGCCATATGACAGAAACAGCTGCACACCTTGAATATATTTAAGTCTAAAAAAAATAATAAAAGTACATCCAGCTCATTCTTATGCTCATATAATGACTAATGGTAGCTCTCCCGCCATATGTTTCCGTTCCGTCTGTTTTAAACGTTCCTGTTTGTATTTCCTAAACATATGCACACAGTCTGAGAGGTGTGTGGTAATTGACAGGTTGATCACCATTTAGATTGCGGGGGTGGAAAGCAAAGACTGTTACCACCCATTCACATGTGTGTAATACATTTCATTAAGCATTTCAGACTGGCACACCATACATGATGTAGTTGTTTAGTAACACAATTATAAATGAATTAATCGTGATATAGAATCTTAAAAAATAATATAATGATTCATTATATCTCTATCTATCTCTATCTATCTATATATATATATATATATATATATATATATATATATATATATATATATATATATATATATATATATATATATATAATATATATATATATATATATATATATATATATATATATATATATATATATATATATATATATATATATATATATATATGTGTGTGTGTGTGTGTGTGTGTGTGTGTGTGTGTGTGTGTGTGTGTGTGTGTGTGTGTGTGTGTGTGTGTACATGTTTTCCTATCCCACTTCAACCTGAATGCACACAGACTAATGGGGACTCTTGTCACCGTGGGTACCTAAATTGAGGTTCCCATGAGGAAACAAGCTTATAAATCATACAGAATTATTTATTTTGAAAAAGCTCGAAACTTGTGTGTGATGGGTAGGTTTAGGGGTAGGGTTAGTGTAAGGGGATATAATTTACAGTTTGTACAGCATAAAAAAACATTACGTCTATGGAGAGTCCCCACAAAGTGAACCAGACGTGTATGTGTGTTTATACTAGAAAAAATTCACAAATGGCGAAGGCTTAGGGCTAGTGTAGAGGGATAGAAGATATCAATTGCACAGTATGAAAATCATTATGTCTATGGAAAGTCCCCATTAAACATGAAAACACAACGTGTGTGTATGTGTGTGTGTGCGTGTATGTATATATATATATATATATATATATATATATATATATAGAGAGAGAGAGAGAGAGAGAGAGAGAGAGAGAGAGAGAGAGAGAGAGAGAGAGAGAGAGAGAGAGAGAGAGAGAGAGAGAGAGAGAGCTCTGTTGAGCATTGAGAAGAAACCATGTCTGCTTGATCAAGTTTAAGCTTGACAGACAGCTGGTGACTGTGTGTACCATTGATAAACAGATAGAAACACACACACACATACATACACGCCATATGTTGTGTTTTGGTTCAGTGCGCTCTCTCATTTGACTGCATGCAGAAGAGAAGGGCTCTAATTGGGTGTTTTCGCAACCAGATGTGCAATAAATTCCGTGTAGAACAAGATTATCATCAGTGGCACTGAAGAGTGAGACAGAGTTATGGCCCCAAAAGTCTATTAGTTCGGCCCATTTGCAGAAAATGGAGAGATAGGATTAAAAGACAGGAACGGAAATGAGAATGAGCAGAGTTTAGGCAGAGGTGCGGGAATCACAGATATTTAAGATGTCATAATGAGGTGCATTGCCCGCCATTATCCTGGGAACGTGATTGCGCTTGAGATTTTTTATTTATTTATTTTTTTTATTTTGCTTCATTATTTGGTTTCTCATGAATATATTTTCTCTTGTTGAGTTTAACAGTGTCTGTAATAGACTCCACAGCTTGACTCTTTGCACGAGAAGAGAGAGAGCAATCTCAATGGACGCTCTGGCTCCGGTTTCAGACTCACTTGCACATATCAAAATCATTACTTGGCATTTCCCCTGATTGAAAGAGGCTAATTGTCCAATCAGAATGTGATCATGCATATTTATGTGAGCATATATTATTAGCCCGAACAGAGGTCTGTCATGCAGAAAGAAGCGGAGAATTTCCATTTGCGCTGGCGTCGGACTCAGGTTTCAATAAGCTAATAATTAAATAGCCTCAATTTCCAGATGATCTGCCTGGAATCAAGGCACAAGCAAACTGGGACAAGCCCTTGCCTGAAGGTGAGAAGACAGAATGATTTGAATACAAGTCTTTCATTTCATTCGAGAAAATCACATCGCCAAACCCTTTTCACTGAGGCGACCTCATGCAAATCTCATCCTGCAGAGCAGACCGACACAGATGCATCTTTTGTATTACCAATTTCTCACCAAAAGAAATTTGGTCTCCTTTGCCTCAAAAGGTAATGCGTATTAAAATGTATAAAGATCTGCTCGCTAGAGGACGGAGGATGTTCAAGATATGGATATTAAAGGCTGGTGCTATGCGTGATGTGGGATTTGCTACTCTTAAAAATAGGGAACTTCAACTCTACTTTATCCCAGGGTGATATTGCTTAGTGTCCAGACTTCATTCTAGACACACGGCTACAACTAATAATTATTTGTCCATGACAGAGGGCCTAGGAGATTGAGATTAGTATTTCCGTTAGCAAGCCTGGAGCATGACCCACAGCTTCTCCTTATTTCTCCGTTACCCTGTTCCCGAGAACTATTACTTATGCATGCAGGGTATTGAATCTCTTTAAAGAGAATTTTTCTTATTAATATAGCTTGAATAAAAGAACGTATTTTGGTACTTTAAAATGAAAAGAGAGATTACAATAAAGTGCACTTGGTCCCTGATTGGAAAGAGTGCTTTTGCCCTTGACCAACAGTGCTTTGCTTTATGTGAGATGCTTATCCTGGACACAATGAATACAGCCTTGGAATTCTTTATTTGTTATCTGGTGGGATTTGCTTCCATGACATTGCCATGTTAAGTTACAGAAAAACCCCTCCTGGAGCAATCTAAGGAAAAGCATTTTGCTCAAGGACACCATGATGATAACTAAAGGAATTGATCGAGCGAGTTTGAACCCTTTGGTTATCATCCTGCCTCTTTATGACATGTTGTTATGAGCACAGTTGTCCTTCCCATTCAGACATATTTCCAATTGAAAAAGGAAGCAGGATATATCAAGTGTCTCTTCTCTGCCAATAAACATGATAACGAAGATGAGCTGAGACATATGAAAACAAAACAAAACAAAAAACAATACTGGAAGATATTAACAATGTGATAACACCATTGTTAAAGAAGAAAGATCTATGACCGTTTCATATAATTTGATCATAGTCAATATTGACACTCTGGAGGTGCGTAAACAGTGAATGATAGTGTTGGGTCCGAGTCCACCTTAGTCGAGTTTGAGTCAAGACCAAGTCTTAAACAATCAAGTCCGAGTCCAAAAGGGGCCGAGTTGGACTCAAGTCCGAGTTCTTATCGACCGAGTCCGAGTCGAGTCCGCCCGAGTCCAGAAAGTAATTAAATTGAAAAAAGATTAGAAATTAATATTTTAACCTTTCAACCCATTAAACCAATGGCAATATAAAATGTAACAAAAATACCACTATTACATCTTGCCATTGCCATTTAACCTTTTTATTTTGTCAACAGAACCTCAACTAGTTTCCAATCAAAAATGGTTTCAAAGAATAGAATCGACAAAGACATGTATGTAGAGCTTTTATTATTACAAGTGCATGAAAAACACAAATTAAACAGTTTTATTGTATTTCAATTATTTAATGCCTCTGGTATCACCAAATACTAATGTTTAGGGGTGGGTGATACTAAAATCTTATTTAACGATAATGATATGTTTTCTCAAGTAGGATTATTCAAGTAAGAATAAATACTATAGAAATTGAATAAAACAATTAAATGTAAAATAAAACAAACTTCACTGTATTACATGTACAGTGATTCTTATTTTTGTTTATAAATTATTAACATTATGGCAGCGGGTTCATTGGACTGCTATATTGACAATTAACTGTTTACATTTACTTAAGACATAACCGACTGTGTTTACATGAATACTCCGTCAGACTTGCATGACATGTATGTGAATTTATTTGACAGTCCAAGCGTAAACCATTAGATAATTTGTTACTGATGATGCACGATGAGGCGGTCTCATTTCTGTCTGCCGCTTTATGTGTATGCACATACAATATCGCCCATCCCTAAGTTATTTGGATTTAAGTTGGTATTTAAAGTTATAATAAGCAACTTACATTTCTCTAGGTTTTCTTTGAACATGTCGGTAGAAAGTCGTGCCAGACACATCAGTAAGAGTTCATTAGCAAAATGTGCAATCCGCAGTGCTTCTTTTTACCGGATTTCTTGCAAATAAATTATTTGAGATTTTCATAGGCAAAACTAATTATTGCTGACTTTGAAGACATTGTCCTAGCGACGCATTGCGATCCAGTGTGTGATGTGTGTTTTGTCTGCAAGCATAAGATGATGGTACTGCTGCCTGCTGGTGTGGTGCCATAAAATGACAGGCGGGGAGACGTTAATTAATTTATCTTAGTTTTATGCCTGTTTTGTTGTTACACATGATGCGGACTCGACTGCACTCAGAATATTATCCGAGTACAAAATGTCCAAGTCCGTGTCAAGTCCGAGTACAAATTCACCCGAGTGCGTGACAAGTCCGAGTTCATTCAAAATTGGACTTGAGTCTGAGTCCAAGTTCGAGTACCCGAACTCTAGTGAATGATCCAGTAAACGAAGGTTAAATAACTCAGATGCATCCAATTCATATGCGATTAATCAAATATACACAACCTAAACATAATATAAACTACCAACTGCACTAAATGGCGCCAAATTAACATTAAACATGTTTAAATAAATACATAAAATGTTTGAATATCTAGTTTAATTTTGCACTCTCATCATCTAAAAAATACTATTTTCATAAAATGTACTAAAATGTATTAATGTAACATGACAAAATATTTAAAGAATATTTCCTTAATACAGAGCCCCTTAAGGGACACGATGACACAAATGCATCAGGGCCATAACCACCATAGACATGAGGGGGGGGGGGGGGGGTAATCATAATAACTAGATATGGCCATATTGTCCTACCCAAAATTGAAACGCATACTTCTGTTAATTTAAAAAGTTAATTCATCACTTTTTTGGTCTATGCTAACATATAAACGACATCAAAGCTGAAGGACATGGACTAAAAGCCACAAAACTCAAAACATTTTTACCACTAAGCTACACCACCCACACAGAACACAGTGGATTGGACTGAGTTACACTTTGTATTAAATTACAACACAAAGATTTAAGCAAAATTTCATCATCCTGTTTTCTGCCAAAGCCATAATTCGAGTCTGTTCGATTTACATAAAATGTAGAAAGGTTTTTTTTTCAGAGTTGAAAATTGTGGCAAACCGATTAAAAACATTCCCAGGATATATGGACAGTTACAGACTAAAAACTCTGTGTTCACACTCATCACACATACAAAAACGCACAACACCTGTCTGTTTTTATAAGTGACACTTCAATGGTTTGTCAGCTGTGAAGGTCTCTCCATATAAACAGGAATTAAGCGTCCTCTCTACTACAATAACATGCTTAAACTTCATGTTCTATTCATACTGAGTGCCCATGTGGGCACTTGTGATGCCCTTTATTTGTGGCATATTAAAATGGAAACTTCTGGTACTTTTGTCTTCGTGCCAACAGACTCAACCTCCCACATGCATAACAAATGGATCAAAAAGGGGGAGCTATGAGGAAGAAAAGAGGACAAACAAGCAAGAAAAAAAGGAGAGAAACAAATTCCATCTGTCCCGATTTAAATTTGTTTTGTCACAGGCTGCAGAGGTGCCTTTCACAACTCCAAAAGGTGACATTCCTGGAAAGTTCCTGTGAATGTGTGGGGGTTAAGCAATCGGATAATATGGAATTCAGTGTACACCTGTTAGACAATAGCAATCAGGGAACAGCATGCATGCAAAACAAAGTCTGAAAATAAATAAAAGAGGCCAGCTGCACACATGGCGCTTGTACAGCTAAAAGGCAAAGGTCAAGTGGACATCTGAAATCACAGGTCGTTTCCTAGGAATTTTCTGACAGCTCAGACTTAATTTTCATGAGGTCATATGCTTCTGGTCTCATCGAGGTCTAAAAATGTTTTCTCTTTACGTTTACTCTTAATGGTGACCTGGAAAGTCCTTGAGAATCCTGCCATATTTTTCTCCTGATAAGTTGAGAAATTCCGCAGGATGCGAGAGCCACACACTCGTTTTCCTTTTAAATAAAATATTTGCTGCTTGTCTACATGATCATTTTGCACTTTTCTACACAGGCCTCACAGTATGTCACTATATCAACTGCTGCTTTCGAATCTGTGAATGACTGATCAAGGCACTGAAAATAAATTGAAGAACCCGAGTGTGAAGTGAGAAAATGTAAATAAGACAACATCCCGAAACCACAAAACAGACTCCCGAACATTTTTAGTGACTGTGGGCTGTCATCACATCCTGGTAATGTCATTTACGCTCATATGCCTAGAGAAGGACCACCTCCCTGCCTGGTTTTGTGCTGGCGAAATGGACCAACAGCCGAGACCTGCTGGCTTGCACATTTTATACAGAAACCCATCAGGCATGACAGGGGCACCTGCGAGGAGAAGAAAGAGGACCCCTGTGAGTTTAATCACCTCTAATACAAGATTATCCAGGTGCCAGAGGACATAATCTTCCCCAAAATACATCACCTGTCAACAGCTTGCACAGAACATGATCACCCCCTTCCAAAAAACATCAGCTCTTAATCGTCATTGAAGCCACTCAGCTGGAAAATCACAGAGAACGTTTTCACAGTGTTATTTCTCTTGTTGAAAAGTGTCAGATTGTTCTTAAAATTGTACGAATGGGGAAAAAGTCTGCTGAATTAACAAAGGTTTGTTTCCGTGCTTTGAAAGACAACCAAATTTAAGAAAAAAAAAAAAAAAACCTAGTTAAATAATGTCATCCATTGCACTCACCTGAACAATAAACATTAATAGCTGATGCTAAACATGCTAATTGTTGAAATGTGTAATTAAGGAAGGTCGGTTAGTGAATATATTGTAACAAAATAGGCTATTTGCAATTAATAGTAGAAAAAAACATCCAAGAAGAAATATGGTTCTAATCTTAATGGTAACCTTTTCTAATTGTAACTTTAAGTCAGAGCTAAAATATCAGGGCTTGACAATAAGGACAGCCCGATTGCCCGGGGTTGGAGCAGGCCTGGTTCTACAGGGGTACATGTTTGTACATGTTGTTAAGCCTTGCCAACTTAAATATTCAAGCACAGTACCCGCGAAAGAACCCGCGTCTCTCAGTTTGGTACTCGCACGCTTGTTTTGTGTGTGCAACACATCCAAAACATGCAACTAGAACGCCATATCTCAAAGTGTTTGAATACTCTTACACGCCGTCCGTAACATCGTAAACAGCCGGTTATGTCTTAAGTGACGTAAACTTGTGAGAGATAAAATGCATGTGTAACAGTATATTGGATTTGTGCAGCTCTTAAAGTGACAGCAGCCAAATATTCCTACCGCTGTCTGTTTTAATGTTAATCAAACAAAAAAATCGCTCATGCTCTTGACTGAGTAACTTTAATATGGGGTAATATTTAGTGAAGACTATGCACTAATATTTTACATTTGATTACTATTTCTTTAGCTGAAAGTTTAGACCTACATGAAAAACCTATTAAGAACTGTTTATTTCATTTGTATGCTTGTTCTGTTGTATTTATTGGTGCTATTGCTTGTAATTCGATGATTTGTTCTTTAAAAAATATTAAAAATGTATATGAGTTAGGCTAGGAGTGGTGTCATAACCTTATTAATTAAAGTTACATTGATAAAAAAAAAAAAAAACTAAAACAATAACTGGGCCAATTTTATTTTAGTAATGTATTTATATATAACTTTTTTTTGTGGAGGGGCCAGTAGAAAAAATCCATAGCGTTGAGTCCTGCATATGGATTAAAATAATGCCTTTTAAGTAGCACATTTACCTTAATTTACAGCAATAGACAATACAAAACATAAAACATACTAAACATAGATTATACCGCAAAGACAGATACAGTATATAACAGCTGTCTTCCCACACTTTCATCCCAACACTTTCATCTATTACACTAACAAAGAGCAATAGATTGCTCACATAGATACCTTTATATGTAATGCTCAAAGGACACAAATGTCTGTTAGCTTGTGACTCAAAGGCATATTACACTTCTGTAGAAAAAAATGACTCTAACTGTGAACCTGGTTTTTATTATTTTATTCAATAGCCGATCATGCCTCTCCTACTTGAACCGCTGGGGGATAACTTCAAACACTCTGCTGTGCTGTCTTTGTCAATGTCTTTCTCTTTCGCTCATAAATACACATTGCATCAGTATGGCATCAGAATCTCTTCCCTTCTCTCTCTGTATTCAGGTCTGATCTATCCTCCACTTTTTTGACCCCTCTCCCACTCTCTCTCGTGCTCTTTCTGAACAAAGAGTGCCGGCTCATTACTGAGGAGAGCAGACAGAGGGGAGGTGTCAGACCTCAGCTCTTTATCCATGAGACTAGAGATGGATAAATCAAAGCAGCGTGCTGCTCACATACAAAAATAACAGCCATCTTTACACTGTTTGTGAGGTGAATAAAAAGGAGGAAAGAGACACTCTGCCAAATGGAGAGGTGTCAATGTGAAAATTTTCAAATTTGTACTTTTTTTTTTCTCTGTGTCTAAACATATGTCTCTCCTGTTTCAGTGAAGTATTTGTACATAACTTAAAATAAAAACAACTTTTTAATGAATAATATCATTTTGATTGGTGGCTAGAGGTCAATGTATAAGATCATCGTGGTGAGAAATGACATAATGAAAACAAGCAATAAAAAAGTGAGAAAGATATTTAAAAGCAATTTTAAAAAACATATTTTTACAATGTAAACATGTTCAATAAATAAATTACATCCTGATGATGAATGAATTCAATGTCAATATAATGTGTTTTTAATTATATACACAACAAAAGGCATAAGAGGAGGTTTACTTTAAATAATAAATACTGTATACATACTGTAATAGTATAAATACTGTAAATAGTTTTTACACAAACTGTCAATAAAATATGATATTTGTACTAAGTATGTCTTAGCAATTCTGGATGGAGTTATGCCCACAAAAATTGTTTTTAAATTAATGCTAAAAATAAATAAATACATAACTGTTAACTTAAAATGGTGGGACGTGACACAGTGGCCAAAAGTGCATAGACCAAATGCACTTCCTGTGTAAATAGGCTAAACAGTTCACAAAATATGATTTGATGTGGACTGTAGGTCAGTGAAGGCTTGTGTTCAATGATATGGAAATAAAATAAACAATGGTGGGACGTGACACAGTGGCCAAAAGTGCATAGACCAAATGCACTTCCTGTGTAAATAGGCTAAACAGTTCACAAAATATGATTTGATGTGGACTGTAGGTCAGTGAAGGCTTGTGTTCAATGATATGGAAATAAAATAAACAATATATTGACATCTAAAGCCACTTTTTGTCTATTCAAGGATTTAACACAATATGGTAATGTCTTACATGATCTACATTATATATTAAATACTGTATATGTGACTGTGATTAATTTGAATAACTAATTAGCATGTCTTGTAATTAGTACACTTTGATTCAAATTAGCTGATTAAATCAAGTAAATTACAGTTTTATTCTTTATATATGTGAATACTGTGTTTGTACTTGCTGTCCCGACAATACGGATTATATAAATTAATATATATGTATTTCATACAAGCTCCATAAATTGTTTAAATTGTATCCCCTTCAAATGAAATATTTGAAGAAGTGTGGTTAAGTAAAAATGTTGTCTCTAATTCCCTTGAACAGGGTCGCCTGAACCGATTGTACCCGCGTTTAATATGTAGATAAAAACTGCAACCGTCAGGCGTCAGAGATGACAGGACCCTCACATGTGATATGAAGATTGAACTTGTTTTAATCTTAATTTAATGAGCCCCCAGTAGGTCTTCATTTCAGTCTTATCAGCCCTGATTACCAATGAAGATTATAAAAATTGACAGAAGATCTGACTTGGTATTCTGGAGCGAGATGGGAACCTTGCTATAACCAGAAC
Organism: Gobio gobio; assembly: GCF_949357685.1. Classification (NCBI taxonomy): domain Eukaryota; kingdom Metazoa; phylum Chordata; class Actinopteri; order Cypriniformes; family Gobionidae; genus Gobio; species Gobio gobio. The sequence continues at coordinate 38,166,973 of NC_137109.1, forward strand.
AGGCTGTATAATAGATGAATAGGAAAGGTGTCAGTCAAAAGCTGACTGTGGTGCCCTCACCCCCCTTCTCCCCCACACTTTGTTCAGATCCCACAATAAAATATTCAGAGAGTTGAAAGTGTTTGTGGATTCAATTATGCATACTTAGCTGTCGTTTATTTGGTAGGGAACATAATTACACATAGCAGCACTTCAAAGCCTATCGGTACACCTCAACCTATGGTCAACTATCAATCAAAACTACAGCATCCCTTACTACAATGCAGGGGTAATTACATTTTAAATCTACCTAGAAGATGATTCATCGGCTTTTGTTCATTTGATATTAAACAAAAACCCTTTTTCCCAATAAATCTCTTTTTGTTCAGCAGAGAAACAGGAAACAGGATTTTATTGTGTACTTGTTCTGCCAAGATTGTGTATGAGAACTCTGTCTCTCATCCGTGCAGGTGTTGGATAAAACAATGGCAGGAATTTTCACAGGTTTGCCATGGACATCTGGACCAGCAGCAGGCCAGGTGCATCTTAAAACATCTGAATACACAATGCTGCAATCCTTAATCACTTTCAGTCGATGCTCCATTTATGATGCCAATCCATTTCCATTTCCACTCTTTGGCCTTTGTAGTCATTGTGAAGCCGCAGTCAATCACGACCTCTGATGGGAGATTAAACCACGGCGTACACCTCTCCGAATCCAGAAAACCCTTGAAAGCTCTATGCTAGCCCAGAGACATGCCATTAGCCACTTTTCGAGTGCCAAAGTTTGGTAGCTTCTCTTGTGTAAGTCAAACGGTTGCCAGGGGAAACAGACGGCTGCCACCCCACAGCAAAGCCCTCTGTCCACGAAATCCCATCAATATATTCGCGGTAAGAGCCTGGCTCCCTAACGTCAAGAGTCGCAGGCCCTCCACACCTGCCGTTTTAATTGTGATTTACACCACTGCACTCTGCAAATTGTTATGTCTGAGACGCCTGAGCCTTTAAGCCACGTCGATTATATTTCTCTGGCTAAAGGCTGTCAATCTCTCCCTCTGTTTACCTGCAAGGCTGATTAGCAAATGTGTTGGTACCGGGAAAACCCTCAAATCAATTTCCTTTTGGAAACCCAATCCTCGAGGCTTCTGTCTTTCACTTACCGCCCGAGCGTATATGCTTGCATGAGCATGTGATTGTTTAAAAGCTTCTGAGGAGCCTTGTCTTCTCCTCTTGACCTCCAACCCCTCGTTCCTCCCCCATGACTGACTGCATGGGCAGACAATAGCGCGATCTCTGTCAATCGAAAATGCTTCGCGTGAGACTTGCAGGACCTCTCACGTGTCTGCTCAGATCCTGCCCTGAAGAAGCAAACAGGTTTATGACTCCTAAAGCAAACTCATTCTTTCTTATTAAAACTGCAATCATGCCATCAAAAGGAATTTCCAATCATCTGTAATGGTATTGGTATGTATACTTATGTGAAATATTGAAGAACAATCCGCTGAGGAAAAGTCTAGCCTTTCGAGTGGCTTCATTTTAGAGGTTAATCAATAAGACTCTCATATCAGAGTAAATAAACCGAGGCCGAATCAATAAGACTCTCATATCTGCCATCAGTTGTTTGTCAAGAGCGGAACAGCAGCGGTCTTAGCAAGTGTAATATTGTAGTTTGTGGAGAGCTAAAGTGTGTTTAGAAGCAAGCTGTCATACTCTCTCATTTATTTTAATTTTTTTTTAATGTGAACACTTCTTATGTAAACGCCCTGGACATTATACATACAGTACGCTCAAATTGACAATCGCTTTGTAGTGGTAAAATAAACATTTCTTAAAGAATGCTGTAGAATGACCAATCATGTCTGATTGGCTGAGGCATTTGTTGATTATTACCAGAATCCCACACATGCTGTGTGCTGCCATAATGAACTGCATGCTGGGAGTGGGGCATCTGTGGCACTTGGCTGAGGGTGAAGGCTGATGTAACGCCACTAGTGGGACAAAATGCAATGGACAGATTTGTCGCCTAGCCTTTTCCAACCTTCTGCCTGTATCTTCTCGCTTTGTCACTTTGGTGTTTTTCCTAAAGACTGTTTCTCCATTTTTTTTTTCTTATTCAAAACCAATACTTTTCCCTCTTTCACACTTTTGGAAAAACTTTACAATGAAGTTCAATTTGTTAACATTACCTTGTGCATTAGATACCATGAACTAAAAATGAACAACCCTTATACATAATTAATTAATCTAGGTTAAAGGGGCTATATGAAGTTTATAAGAATGTCCATGTATTAATCTTTTTTTTTGTATTGCCAATGTGTGAATAGCTTGTACTTAAACTTTTACATAAAAAAATAAATAAAACAAAACTTCCTAAGTTGGCTATGAAAGCCTGTGAAGACAGGCTATACAAAGCCAGTGAAGTTATACAATGTTCAGGATAATGCCGAAAGAGCTATTCTGTACTGTCAATAACCATGTTTCCATTCAAAGTTGCACATTAAACTTGTGCAATCCCAAGAATTTCTCTTGTATTCTATGACACATGAAGTGAAGTAATACAATGTTCAGGATAATGCAGAAAGAGCTATTCTGTACTGTCAATAACCATGTTTCCATCCAAAGTTGCACATTAAACTTGTGCAATCCCAAGAACTTCTCTTTTATTCTATGACACATGAAGTGAAGTAATACAATGTTCAGGATAATGCCGAAAGAGCTATTCTGTACTGTCAATAGCCATGTTTCCATTCAAAGTTGCACATTTAACTTGTGCGCAAAATGGGAATATTGCATAACACATTGCGAATAAAGCACCGTTTCCATCCAGTGATTCGAAGAGAACAAAATCATCACTTCCCGATAAACTTGTACTAAATATCAAAAAGGAAAATGGAAGTTGCTGCAGTAGGAGAAGCCTCTGTAAAAAATAATTTTCATATACAATAAATGACTTGCATCTCAGAGCGAGCAGATGAAACGCAATAAACACAATCATATTATCTTTCTTTCAGATGCCTGCTAGTTGGGAACACAATCGTATAAGACAGTTTTGGCAGGTAATTATACTGAACCACTTTGATGACAGACTTTGTTCAGGCATTTCAGAATAACCAAAAGAGCATTTCAGATGCTTTGTCACAAGATTGGTCAACTGGTTAGTCCAGTTATGCCATTCCCTTGCACTAAGTCACGCAACTTTTTTTGATGCACATCAAGGAATTTATAAGGTTCATTTGTTTCCATCGAAGTTTATGCACATTTTCTTGTCGGATAAAAAAATGGATCTGACTCAATTAAGCACATACATTTTTTTTACGCATACAAATAGGTGGATGGAAACAGCTATTGTGTCATGCAAAGGAAAGGGAATAAATTCCAACATAGCCAGATCGATATGATATATAGTCTCAAATATACTTTATAATCAAACTATCATAACAGTTTCACAAGTTCACACAAATAATCAGAGAGTATTTGTATTAGCCGTGCTGTCTGAGGTGAGGGCTTAATACTTATAATTTGGCCCGAACCCAGAGTACTCTGTATCCCTAGCTGGGATAGTAACTAGCCATATATATATATATATATATATATATATATATATATATATATATATATATATATATATATATATACACACCGATCAGGCATAATATTATGACGTGAATAACACTGATTATCTCTTCATCACGGCACCTGTTAGTGGGTGGGATATATTAGGCAGCAAGTGAACATTCTGTCCTCAAAGTTGATGTGTTAGAAGCAGGAAAAATGGCAAAGTGTAAGGATTTGAGCAAGTTTGACAAGGGCCAAATTGTGATGGCTGGACGACTGCGAGCATCTCCAAAACTGCAGCTCTTTTGGGGTGTTCCCGGTCTGCAGTGGTCAGTATCTATCAAAAGTGGTCCAAGAAAGGAACAGTGGTGAACCGGCGACAGGGTCATGGCCGTCCAAGGCTCAGTGATGCACGTGGGGAGAGAAGGCTGGCCCGTGTGGTCTAATCAAACAGACGAGTTACTGTAGCTCAAATTGTTTAAGAAGTTAATGCTGGTTTTAATAGAAGGTGTAAGAATACACAGTGCATTGCAGTTTGTTGCGCATGGAGCTGCATAGCCACAGACCAGTCAGGGTGCCCATGCTGACCCCTGTCCACCTCCGAAAGTGCCAACAGTGGGCATGTGAGCATCAGAACTGGACCACAGAGCAATGGAAGAAGGTGGCCTGGTCTGATGAATCACGTTTTCTTTTACATCACGTGGATGGACTGGTGCGTGTGCATAACTTACCTGGAACACATGGCACTAGGATGCACTATGGGAAAAGGGCAAGTTCAAAATTTCAATTCAAACCAAACATGGATCATCACACGCACAAAGAGTGAATTAAATATGACAATATATTTGCGTTTCAAGTGACCAAATGTCATGACGTAAATATTTACATAATTTTCATTTTAGGGGGAACTATCCCTTAAAATCAAACCTTATTGTAAAGTTTTGCTACTTTTTTTTCATATTTTAGCCAGTATAATTGCAAAAAGAAAAATACCTCCTAGCTATAAAGGGTATGTTGCACTTTATACCTCTTTCCAGGGAATTGTTCTGTATTTGCTGTTTCTGCTACAGCTCTGCCGAGACCGGTTTATTGTTTATTGTTTTCATTTGTGGTTTTTCTGCCTTTGAGACCATCCAGATCACACTGCCAAAAGTGTCCAGGCTCTGTGTCCACAGCCACCAGCTATGAGTCTGTCACAAACCACCGACCCCCCTCCAACCCAGTCTCCACCCATCACACCCTCCAATTTCAGGACTGCAACCCAAGCCTGGCATTCCATCTGTGCAACTCTGCACCTCCTCACCCTTCTGTCTGTCCATCCAAAAAAGCACATAGTGAGGTGACAGGGAGCCAAATCCGTGTGTGATGTGCACACACATCTAAATCCGCCCTGTGTATGAAAACCAATCTAATATCACAGGACAAACCTTTAACAAGCTAAACGTACACATGTTATTATAACTCTCGACTTCTAATTGCTCATGGTTACATTTTATGGTGTGTGCAATTGTATGTGTAACGCCATTACAATGGTATTGCATCATGACTGCTGAGACAATGTTTGTTTTTAGAATTTAAAAAGCTTAATGTAAACCTTTCTTCTGTAATGAACTTGATGTGGCATTTTTTATTTATTTATTTAAATGTCAAATAAATTCCTACATTTGTATGTAGGTGGACTACAGTAGCAAACAGGATGCCTAATTGCAATTCGATAGATGATAGATAGATAGATAGATAGATAGATAGATAGATAGATAGATAGATAGATAGATAGATAGATAGATAGATAGATAGATAGATAGATAGATAGATAGATAGATAGATAGATAGATAGATAGATAGATAGATAGATAGATAGATAGATAGATAGATAGATAGATAGATATAGATAGATAGATAGATAGATAGATAGATAGATAGATAGATAGATAGATAGATAGATAGATAGATAGATAGATAGATAGATAGATAGATAGATAGATAGATAGATAGATAGATAGATAGATAGATAGATAGATAGATAGATAGATAGATAAATGTACATTACAAGGATTAAAGCCTTGTTTATTGATTTTTATGATATAGAAAAAGGGAAAAAAATGTCTGCGTGATGATCAGTGTTCTCGCTACTGATAGTCAACCATAATTATACTTGCATTGATTAAAGCTAATTGGACACCAATTAGCATTTTCAGTTTTATTTCTGCACTCAAAATGCCTAAACTAACAAATAGCACTTCACAACATGTTAGAAAGGAAATTACATTACAGACATTAGAGGTCACTCCTTGGGTTCCTTTAGTGGATAAAAACAATCTTGTTTACAGCAAATAAATGACAACCGCATAAATAAAAGTGGAGAGGAAATGACACTGTGTAATGCAGACACTGATCTGTGGCAGCAGAACTAATTTCAAATATGTCAAGCTTGAAATTACTACACAGACTCTGCCAAAAAATATGGATGTTTGTTTACAATCCATATCAGTGGGGGATATCTAGGTTTAGTGAGTAAATACAGGGGTTGGGATGAGGCATGTTAATTAGTACTTGAGACTTGTGTGCCTTTGCAAATGACTCACAAGGATTGATAAAACAACGCTGGATAACAGCTGCAATGTGGAGAATTTATAATGTTTTGTCCAAGGAGCAAATCTGCAGGAATTACAATCACAAGTTGTTCCTGACCCCACCTTTCTAGAGACTCATAACAGACTCCAAAATTGCTGATTTTGTGATATGATTTCTGTGCTTAAAGAACAATCAGAATGATGGTTTGCTCCTGCCAGGCTAAAACTCATCAAACTCCTTCAACGGCATGCAGTGCAAGTGCTTTAGAACAAACTATGACACACTGTAATATAGGGCGAGTACTTTCTGTCACCTTTGACCCAGAAGTCAAACATTATGTAAACTTTTAGCTATAATCAAGTTGCAATAGCAAGTTTATAGAGCAAAGAGGTTTTAAATTCCAACATAAGTGCTTTGCATCTCATTTGAGAAGATCTCTTGTTAAATGTCAATGCATGCAGACGCTCCAGATGTGACCTCGCAGGGTCGCGTAGATATTTTCAAACTCTTTTGATTCGAAGTTTCAACTAATCCTCTAGCTGATAAGCATTTGGAAAATGTAACAAATTTAGAGATAAAGAACAACATCCAAATATAACGGACTACTGAAAACGTACATCAAATGGATCCATGTATTCTCAAATACATGGTGTGTAAAATGTTCTCTGATTAAAATACATATAAGCGGATCATTTACTATGCTGCTTGTTTTAAGCAAGGTCAAAATTAGTTCAGTTATACCATTCTCGGAGAACTAAAGAACACAAACGCTGAAAAAACCTAGTGGTTGTGAAACACTAGTGACTTTGTCAAGTTCTGGTGCTAATTGGATGATTGACCTACAGACATCCTCCTGTGTTGTTCCTCTCCATCCTTCTCAAACACCCTTCTACGGTTATTTACAAAGCTTTTTCTTCAATTTATCAGTTGGTATTTTGCTCTTTCATCCTTCACAGCAAGCTTGCCGTCAAAAATGAAAGTTGAGACTGAGTCCTGTTAGCTAAAGATTGCGTCTTGTTTACTTGGAGGTGTTGACCCCCGTTGGCCGACAGACCGTGCGTTGAGATCCGATGCCGCGTGTTCGCGGATGCGCAGCGTGTGCGTGGGTGCAGGAATGAAAGGCCAGGGCGGTTGGAGGTGTGGGTAGTCTTGCCTCAGCACTTTCCAGGTAAACTTCTGACTCCCAACACCCTACAGACGAGAGAAAGAAATCCCAGAAAGAACATCAATCCCCCCTCCCCTTCTCCTCCCAGCTGCATTGTCTTTGAAAAGCACCTCCAAAACACTGGGAAACAAAGAGAAAATGTGTGCAAAAGAGAAAAGTTTTGTACTCCAAGCGCACTGTTTCCTTTCTATTTTTCTCCCTTCCTCTTGTTTTTTTCTGTCACTTTGTGCTTTTTTGGTGCCAAGGACTGAAGGATTGGTGGCAGGAACACTGCAGGTGCACTAGGCCCCCGGGGACTTCTCCCTAAACGCCAGCCAGACAAACAGGGGGACATGTTCCCCCGCACAGCGCCTCGACGGGATTGGAGCATTTGCGCTGTGTTCAATCACAGCTCATTCCAGAGCGATTTTAACGTTTTTCAACGCATCCCTGAAGTAATGGGAACAAAACCCTGGAGACTCTGTCAGCATGGACCCAGAAGACTTTTAAAACGCAGACACCAGCACAGCAATAAGAGAATTGCACAATTAAAGCCTCCACACCTTCCCAATGCTAATGCCACATTTTTTGATAACACAGGCGAGAGAACATTATGCTAAACAACTCTCGCATCTATGGAATTCTGAAATGTGGTGATATGCGCCGCTTTAATCCATTTTATACAGAGAGTGGACACGTTTTAGCATAATTCTGTTATTCACCTCATAGCCGCAAGCCCACAGCGGCACTCGCTCCGAGAGGAAAAGCTTGGGTATTGCACTGCAGAGAATCATTCATCCAGAATATTTATTCACACAGAAATGGCTGTGATGATTACTTGTATTTTAAACTCTAATGATTAGTGTGTTTATATGGAAGAACCCCCACCTCTCTTCCTTTGAGCTCACGCTGTTCCTCTTTCCTCTTTTTGTCTTCTTTCCAGGGGTGTGAGTTTACCCCTGCAAATTGCAGTGAGTCTGGTGCAGTGATATAAAGGCTGATATTCACATTAACCCCTCACCAAGAACAGATCAAGTATCACACATCTGTCCTAATGTCCGATGTTCCATCTTGACCCACAATGCCCCCAAGATCATTGACCATTGACTCAGGGTCATGTAGGCATGCATAAGGGATTAGAAACTTAAGCTTCTACCATATAATACGTTTTTTTGCGCTACTGGATGCTGATGTCCATTTCAAAGAAATCTGAATAATGTAGAATTTTCCTTCAGGCCCACTTTTCAATCACACTGAAGTGTGTCATTGTAATATTACTACAATTAATCAGTTTCTAGACTGATTACTCTGAAATGTGTGAACAGTGGAACGCTATCAAAACATCGCTTTGTTTATTTGATAATCCCAACCAACCCGACATAGCAACACTGGCTCAACCAATGGTGCAATTAGGGGGCGGGGTTATGTCAGATAGATAGATAGATAGATAGATAGATAGATAGATAGATAGATAGATAGATAGATAGATAGATAGATAGATAGATAGATAGATAGATAGATAGATAGATAGATAGATAGATAGATAGATAGATAGATAGATAGATAGATAGATAGATAGATAGATAGATAGATAGATAGATAGATAGATAGATAGAAACTCTTTTTGGGTTTCACTCCAAAAGAGAGCAGGATTCTGATCTAGCGCATATTGTGACAGGCAAGGTCCTGTACTGTCTATTCCTGTTAGGGTCTCCCCCTCTCTGGCACACCGTTTGGCACGAGCACCACCTCTGCCAGCTGGGCAGCAACTCTGTGAAGCCAACCTTTAGCTAAGGGACAGGTGGCCAGTCAGAGCCCCTGGACTTTCTTCATAACCCACAGTCCTGTCAAACTGCACTGCAGACTCGAGATTAGCTAGGAAAGTTTTTCCCATTTACTTTGAAGTACCTATCGTCTTAAAGTAGTTATGTCTCATAAGCCATTCAGTTTACAACTCTGTGTATGTGTGTGTGTGTGTGCGTGTTCTCTGTTCTGTATCACCTGTTCTGTGTCTTATCTCTGTCCAAACTGGCACAGATTCGGGTGCCTGGCATGGTTCCATGTGCCAGTGTGTGCTCTCAGCCCTCTGACCTATCTTCTGAACATCTACTACATCAGAGAGAGACGGAGGTGAGGGGAGATGACAGAAAGAGAGGAAGAGACAAATGGTCAGACTCTGAGAAGGTTGTCTCTTCCTAACTTTGAACATGCAGTTAAATGCTTTTTCGGAGCATGCAGAGGTAGCAGTTGCTCTTAAAACAGTGGGAAACTTCAAGAAGGCAGGTCTTTATCAAAGAGATGAACATTATACTAGAGTTTTCTACCCTTACATTTAATAAGACGTACCCTCTTACAGCAGCGGAGGCCTTGTAGGTACCTGAAGAAACTTGTCCTGACATGAGAGAGATCAGGTTAATACCTAGCATGCCCCCCTCCCTGTTCTCTATTTCTGTCTCGCTCTCTTGAACGTTCAGTGATTTCACACTTCGGCAACACTACCGTGGCAACAATTACTGGAGTGCCAGCCCCTGCACAACCTAGAGATACTGGTTCTCTGACACGTGAAGAGCGCCTGCCCACAAGGCCCATTTTTCTTTTTTTTTTGGCTTCTGCCATTCGGGCATGGCACATGGCACACTCATTAACCAGTGTCCTCTAAGTACTGGTTTAGCGGCTAAACTCTATGGCTAATTCAGGCTCAGATGCAAAGATCTGATTTGAAGAACAAAAAAACATGGACAATTCCTTAAAAGTCCTTTTTACTGTAATTTTGGATTAAAATGCATGGGGGTCAATTACAGATTAACTTTTATTAAGACATTAACTTCAGTGTTAATGAACATAGATTGGTCTTGCTTATCCATCCAAATTATGTACATAAGAATGAGTCAGGGTAAAATTAGGGTAAAATTATAAGTGGTTTAAAACATTAATTAAGTATTGAATCCCTCCAATTAAGATTAAGGTCATTTATAATATAATCTTTAATTAAGATTATTTATTAATGTTTTTGAAATGTGTCTTTTGCTCAATCAAAAATACAGTAAAACAGAAGGCTAACATGTAACATTCTATTTTAATATATTTTAAAATGTTAAAATGTTTAAGCATAAGCTTGATTATTATAAATAATTTGTCAATTATTATTAATAATTGTTCTTATTATAATCAATGTTGAAAACAGTTTTTGCTGCTTAATATTTTTGTGAAAACTGATATATTATAACAGCATTTATTTGAAATAGAAATCTTTTTAACATTATAAATGTGTTTACTGTCACTTTTGATTAATTTAATGCACCCTTGCTGAATAAAAGTTTATTTGGCCACACTAAAGATTAGGTCCCACAGTTGCAAGGACGTAGTTTTGGTTTGAACACTGGGGGGTTGAGGTGTGAACAGTTTATGCACCCTTATGAGATTAATTTAATTGTTTGTTTTTGTTTATTTTTGCAAAATGGTTCACACATGGAAAGTTGGTTGATAACATAACAGCAGTAAAGTAGCCTATAATCACTTGTTTACAAAGTGCCATGGGAAGTCAAACTATCTTTACTTACTGCCATTTTTTTTATTATTATACTGAACATGTTCATTTCCTGTCATCTCTTAAATGGAGGAATATCTGAAAGCCAGGCTGTTCCTAATATCTGTCATCAGCAAAACACATTTTACACATGGACAAAACCAATTGTTTAGTCAATAATTCAAGAAGCTCCATACTTTAAACCTCTTGATTATAACTTGTACTTGGCCTAATGAAAAAGTAACATAGTTCTTGTTATTGTTTAACTATAGTGTTACAATAAGGATATAATTACATTTAAGACCACTGATGGCTCCTCATTACCATGCTTATGCCAATGTTAACTTTTTGATTTATTTCATTTGTTATGAAAAACAGGAGCATTCACATTTAGAAACTATAGGCTGCTACAACATGCCACAGTTGTAATATATATATTTAGTGCAGAAATCTATTACCCTAACAGATTATCTATTATAAATTCTATTATACCCTAAATGTTAGTCCAAATGTACCACAATATAACGTGATAAATTCTAGTAAAGGTGGTCATGAGTAGGCTACTTTAAAAAGCTTACTAATGCAAGTTGGTGCATGATGTTTTCCCCTCTTTTCATCAGTCTTTTTAGTGGCTGTTTTTAGATTATCTTCGACTTTCTCCATAGCATTTTACCATATTCTCCAAAGAATTCAAATGGGTTGCACATTTTATCATAAGTACGCTACAGATTAAAATAGAGAAGTTCCGGTACTGCATACTGGTTCGTACCGGCCTACTTCGAGCACAGAAATTGGGTAGGATTAAGAATGGAGAATATGGTCATGCAGAATAAGGCATTAATGTGTGCTTTATAAGTACTAATATATTGTCCTAGTAATATGCATGCAAATAAGCATAGTTAATAGTGAGAATTGGACCCTAAAGTGTTACCATTTCTTTTGTGTTGTATTTTAAAGCTACACTGTGTGATATTTTCCCCCATCTAGCGGTTAAAAGGTATATGACCATCCAGTGAATATTAGTTTCTCTTCCTCTCAATTCCGATTTCGTTTTAACTCCTACGGTGGCCGATTTAGTCCAAGATTAATATGGCTTCCAGTTCGACCTCGTCCACATTCGACACGGTGCCAACGAGTGTTAAAACGCGAAAGGTGAAGCTTGAATTTACGGGTATGTCCCTCTTTGGCTAATGTACTTTCAAGATGGAGGGGCAACATGGCGACCCGCATTCAAACCCCTTACCCGTATGTATTTTCCCGTACGTAAACTTACGAGAATACTTTATTACTTGAAAGAAGTAAATATACATTAATGAGCACATATATTTTTGAAAGAACTAAGTGTTTTTAGCTAAGAATAAACTAAAAAAGTTACACAGTGTAGCTTTAAATACCACATGTAACAGTAAACATGTACATACATAAAGACTTCAGATGCAAAAGCCTCTAAGTCCGTTTGACGTTTTTCTTTAAAATAAGCGTTTTTGTCAGGCTTCTATGTATAGGTTTCTACCTAAGTACCGGTACTTCTGAATGGGCTGAGGCTGGAATTTAGTGGGTTTGAAGTGAAAGTATTTTATGAACGTATACTATATGCGGAGAGCATTCACTCAGTATTGTTATCTCATTTTTGACCGAAGTGGCTTTTAGAGGTTTTTGCATCTGAACTCTTCATATATATATATATATATATATATATATATATATATATATATATATATATATATATATATATATATATATATATATATATATATATATATATATATATATATATATATATATATATATATATATATATATAGAAAACAGTTATTTCTATAATAAAAAATAAAATGAAAAACCTTCATTAAGATAGCCGAGAGTTAGTTCAGGTTTGTAGAGGCGCCAAATATGGGTTGCGCAAGACACATTTCATCAGAAATTTAAATGGTCCAAAATGGACAAATAGTATTCCTGTAGAATGTCACATTTGTGTTGTATCAATTGCAAAACCTTCCCTAGAAACTGTTTTTCTTCAATAAACAATATTGTTATACTCTTTACTGAAGAACCGCTAAAAGTCATCCATCATCTACTCATCCTCATGTCATTCCAAACCTGTATGACTTTCTTTCTTTTGTCAAAACTCAAAAGATAGAGATATCTAGAAACTGTATGAGGTGAAAAGGAGATATCTAAAACTTTTTTGCTTGTGTATACAACAAAGGATCTCTGTGGAGGTTGTCAAGCTTCATAAAATGTTAATAAATAAAAAAATCCACAGATCTATATATCATACATAATATATGATATCTTCTGAATAGGTCATGTGATTGAATCCAGCCCAATGAGTACCATAAAGGACTATAGTGGGCCGATGATGGCACTGACCTCAGCTACTATCCTACTTCATTAAATAGAATAAAGCAACGGAAAGTAAATTAATTTTGCCATGACTGTTTGTGTTCAATGGTATAGTCATACAAGTATATAATGAAATGAGATTGAGTAAATGAAAATTTTCATTTTTGGCTGAACTATTTCTATAAGACAATTATGCATTAAGAACCACAGCAATAATTAAGAAGAAAATAAGCTAGCTCTCTACAGCATGTTAGAGTAAGTGCTTCTAAGAGAATAAACGATAATAACGGAAATGCTATCTGCTCATGGAGGCTGTTTTTGTTTTTTGTTTTTCTCTCAAAGCAAAGGCTTCAAAGCTGACCTGCCGCTGAACAAAGAAATGGATAAAAATGGAAGCAGGGAGTGTGATGCACAGTTTTTTTTATTTTTTTTATGTGGCGATGGGCCAGCTTTGCCTCGCCTCCTTTGAGTTCTGTCCTGACCCATGATCACCTTGAGTGGGATGGGGTCACACGAGGGGGCTTGGTGAAGTGCTGCTTAGCGTTTCTCTGTTTTTCCCTTTCCACCTATTTTTTTTCCCAGCCCTTTTACTCTGTTTTCTAAAGTGGCTTTTCTCCTTGAAGGATCTCTCATGGCTACACTTTCCTTCGCTTATGGACTGTTCTGATGTGAGAACACACACAGACAAACTTTCTCACTTTCTCCTCAGACACACTGTCTCACACACACACACACACACACACACACACACACACACACACACACACACACACACACATATATATATGTATGTATGTATGTATCAACTTTTTTTCACTGATTCAGTGACAGATACATTTCTAACAATAATCGATACAATCATTTTTTGAAGCGCCATGATTCTTTCAAAAGGTGACATACTCTATTTTGATCGCTTCTGTAGACATAAGTGTATCCGAACGATACAATTTTATCACAGTTGTTCTGTGATTAATATGAATATTTGTAACACAGAAATAATGATACTGTGTGGTTGAGGTTTTTTAAAAAAGCCGTTTCTCTCTCAGCGGCAGATTTGAATGTTCTGGTGTGATTTTGTCAAATGTTAATAGACAGTTGAATCGGTGTCATCGGTGAGATTGTGTGGGTGTTTGAATCAAGATCGCAATTGTTTAACGATTAATCGTGCAGCTATATAGGCTACATATGAAATTAATATCCTCTTCATTTATATTTTGTCATACTAATCAGATCATTATATCACAAAGAAATCTGCTAAAATTCACTTCAAAATGTACAAGGGGATTCACCAATGTCATTATATACTAATGCCATACCCATGTCTTTATAAATTAGTTAACTCTTTCCTCACCAAACAGAAATTTCTGTGTTTCCGTGTTTTCATTGTTATGCCCTAGGGGGCACTCCGGATCAAAACAAAGACAAAGAAGAAGCAGAAACAAGCAATCTCATATGTAATCATTTGTATAGGTAAAATAACGCGATCACCAACATTAAACAGCTTATAAATCAAAACTGCCTAATGTTACTGAATGAAATGTCGACCCAGGATGAGTATATAGGACTGTGCAAGCATTAGGTGTGTTGATGGACTGTGTTGATCTACTCCATCTGTGTTTGGATCATCGTTCTGAATCCGATCCAGACGTAGTCTTTGAAAAAAACACGATTTTCTCAGATTTTTGCTCAAATTGTTGCATTGTTTTTTATGAAACTTACCCATATTGAAGTGTTGATAAAAAAATTATGCATGAAGCTAGAATAAAACATTTTTTGTTTTGTTTTTGCTTAAAAACAGAGGGTCTATTCTTTCTTTTGATATATTGCATATTCAGATATTCATACAACAAAATATTCTGAGGACCATGACATTTTTGTGAAAATGATCAAAAACACTGGTGCTGGTTGGCAACTTTTTTTTAAAAAAAACGCTGGCGGGGAAAGTGTTAAAGGTGATGTATGGAGTTTCTGAGACACTAGTAACCTAGAGTAATTACAAAAACAAAGAATATTTTTAAACAACCTTGCAAACGACCCTTACATTCATCAAGCCCTTTTGTGCGTCATGCCTCCCCCAACTCAAACATCACTAACACAGCTCTCACGTAGGGTGCTTGTGAAGGCATGTCTCAAAAGGTAACAGTAGGCTACTTTCAATAAAAAGTCCAGCACCTTTTTATTTTACGCTTCACGTGTTTATAGATATTTGTCATACATTGTGACTAAATGCTCTTAATTTAACAGTGAATAAGCAAATAGGCCTAAAATATGCACTTACATAATAGACTGCTTTACAGACAATAGTGGAAATGTTTTGATTCGTAAAGTTTAGATTTCACCATCTAGAATGCAGCTGCTGTTTATCTGAAAATGCTAATGGCCACTCTCTTAGACTTCCCCAAAAACAAGTCCAAAGTGGATGACCCGTTAACTCGAATAGCTGTTAATCACAGACACTCAAACCAGAACACAAACAATCCACAAACCCAACATTACTCGGCAGGCGGTAACACCTCTTCGCTCGCGCCTCATTGGTTTTTTCAGCAGTAGAATCGCACGTCAACCTAACACGACTGCTCCATTATACAACTATCTTGTCAGACTGAGCTTTGTTCTTGGTATTGATTTAGAATGTGTAACCGGTTGAAATAATGATTCCCAAAATTCCCATCACTCTTCTATTGAAAGGTTGAGTAAGATGTGAAGTTAAATATGCCCTTTCATGTAGGGAGCTTAAACAACAAAGATGCCGCTCAGAGAGAGACTTATTAATGCATGAAGCACACTTTCAGCGGGTGCACACATCTCAATATTAACAACTGAAGAAATTAAGCCATATTGAGAGACAGAGATGCCGAAGACAGACTGAAAATAATTGTAGGTTTTGCACAAAGACAGGAAGATGACCTTGACCTCTTTTTGTGATACAGAGATTATGCATTAAAACTGTGTGCGGTTAACTGCCAGCTTGTTCATTTCCTTTCACGCTGTTAGCTTATATTTCATAAATTATACTTAATATAGCTACTTAACACAATATACATTTAAAAACGATATATATACAATGATGGGAATAACGGTTATAAATAACGCCGTTACTATAACGCCGTTACTAACGGCATTACTTTTTCCAGTAATGAGTAATCTAATTGATTACTCTTCTCATCTTAATAACGCCGTTACCGTTACTGCCAAAAAATGTGGCGCGTTACTATAACTGATGAAGCTGTTTTTTTTTCATCAGACCAACTAGATCTCTGAGCGAGAGGCAAATATTTTTTTTTACTGTTCTTCCTTGGTTAGTGGGCAGAGCACGAGACAAGCGCATACATTCTGACGATTGGCTGAGGTAGAGTACAATTTAAATTGTAAGCCAATCAGAGGTAGAGTTGGGCAGGTGTTCGAAAGCACGCATAGTAGTGATGGGCATTCGGCTCTTTTGACTCAGCTCACTGAAAAGAGCCGGCTCTTTTGGCTCACAAACGGCTCTTTAAATGACTTTGACTATAATATTTCAATTTTTATTACATAATTATTTATTTTCTACAGGCTAAATTTGTAAAAAAATAGAGTCGACTCTTCAGATATGCGAGCAATTCACCTTATGCGACGTTCACCTAAAAGAGCCGGCTCTTAGAGTCGGCTCATTCGCGAATCGCGAACGACCCATCAAAAGCTCATTCGCGAACGAGTCGATCCATCATCACTAACGGTCATTCGCGAACGACCCATCATTACATTAGTAATGCTCATGAATTGCGAACGACTCATCACAATAACGCATAGTCAGACAGGACAGGACACACAAGAAGGAACAACACAAGCCAGTCAGTCAACGAGAGACAGGTATGGCGACGAGCCCAAATAATCCAAAAGTAGCCTTCTCTAAATGGAAGTATAGACATTACTTTTTCCTTCAAGAAATTAAAGGAACGAATGTAATCGTGAAATGCACATTATGCCCTGGGCAAAAGTGCCTATCCACGTCAGTGTCAAGTAATTCAAACTTACTCAAACATGTTAATTCTTTTTGGTATATTGCTTAACAAGCTTAATTTAATTTTGCCCAGCTGTGGCCTGTTGAGGGGCAATAAATATCAAAAGTTCCAAAACATCTATTGTGTTATTTGCATTGATCCACTATATAAACATAATATCTACATACATGGCATTTGATTGGAGGCTAGTCTCACTTTGTCCCACAGCAAAACATTTTTTAGATGTGTACATATGTTTCATGTTTCTGTTAATAATGTATTGTATTAAGTGTCCATTTCATTATAATATTCAGATTTATCATAAATAATTGAACATGCACATGTATTTTAAGTTCCGTTAAAGAGGGGTAGAGGTGGGGTCACATTTCAGCATTTAAAATTTAATTTTACTTGAAAGTAACGCAACAGTTACTTTCTTAAGTAACTAGTTACTTTTAAAATTTGTAACTGAGTAACTAATTTAGTTACTTTTTGGAAGAAGTAACTAGTAACTGTAACTAATTACTTTTTAAAAGTAACTTGCCCAACACTGTATATATATATATAAAGGGTTTTTATCATGGTTTAAGGGTCACGGTTTCGGTATGGTTCGGAATGTGCTATGTTCAGGGTAATTGGGACATATGTCAAATAAAAATAAACAAAATAAGAACAAATAATCAAATTACAAGAAACAGCACAAATAAATACAATAGAGCAAAGATGGATATAAAATAAACAGTGCTTTTCAGGTTTTTCAGGTATCTATTAGTAGTTTTCAGGTACAGAAATTGAAAAAAGTAATCAAATATAAAATAATATTACATATTATAATCTTCAAGACGGGCATGTTGACATTTTGAAAATGTGTCCGTTCAAGCAAAAGATTAAAAGAAATGAAGCTCTAGCGCAAGTTCTGCCAGGAAGATTCAATGTTACGTCACCCATTACATCCAGACCTAACCAATCATGTTCTAATTCTCAGAGTATAAAAGACCGGTACTGACACGCCTGACTTCTCCCTCCATCCTCCCCACCACAGCCAGGATGGTCCCCGTCTATAACTCCCAGGGGGTCGGCTGCACCCCTGCCTTCATCTTCAGGCAGGAAATGCAGAGTCCGTTACCCTCGAGACGAGAGCTACGGACGGGGTCTACGCCAAAGAACCTCTAATTATAATACTTGCTGGTCTGTTAATAAACTTGCTATTTTATCGTATATCATCTGGCCTCCCGAGTCTTTCTGATAGAACTCAATATTTGCGCGATTTTGTGACGAGCCATGTGAGCGCTTCAGATGAGTGCACACACTCACATAAACACACAAATCTTCTCTCAGCGCGGCGAAGTTCTCTTAAAGAATTTATTGATTAATTCATAGGGAATTTCGAAAGAGTCAAGTATTTTACGGCCGAGCAAATGACTCGTCCAGCGTTCATTTGAACAGGCCGTAACTATCAACTCTGCAGTGGATATTAATATCCACACAATAGTGAAACACTACAATAGCCAGGTAACAATTTAGAAAGAAAGTCTGTGTGATCTTGAATAATTAGCTACACATCAGGAATCACTGATCACAGATCAGGCATTAATAAACACTGTTATTCACTGTTTGTTGCGGTGCTGTCGAATCCATATGGTAAAAGTCTGTTTGTAAAGCCCGTGCTGACATTGCGAAACAGAATAAATGTTCTCCAAATTCTCTGGGTGGGCAAAGCAGAGGAAGGGGAGGAAACCTTTCCCTGTATGACCACATACAGGAAACATTCCAGATCGGCTCGTCTGAGCTTTCATTTTCTTAAAGGCAGAGCAGGAGACCCAGAACTCGGTTTACACCTATCAAAATTTTCCAGCCACTTGGGGACCATATAGGCTCATATTAATGTTAAAAAACATCTTAAAATGAAAATGTCATGCCATGGGACCTTTGACTTCAACAAACCATATTATAGATGCGTCATCAGATTGCCACACTGTGGGTGGAGACTGGTATGGTTCGTTTTTTTAGAGAACCGTAACACCCCATATATAAATATATTGCAAAATGGTGACTTCACTGTAAGGAGACCTGTGGTGTATTTTGATAGAAATGGCTCATTCTAAGGCCCTGCCCACACTCTCAACAATATAAAACATATAACAGGCAAATAACAGTACAGTCACAGGTATTTATTGCAAAAACTGACCAAAAACAGTATAAAAGTATTAACTCATGTTGCATTCCAAGTCTTCTGAAGTCACACAATGTCTTTATGTAAAGAACAGAGTTGATCTTAATGTTTTAATCGCTAAAATGATGATCCCGCCGCTCCGTGAACACACTCATTCATATCTCATTCAAATAATACACATTACTCTTTAGCATGACGCAATCTGTCACGAGACACACGAGAGCCAATGGCATTTTACAATCAAAGCCGACGTAATGACGCAATTGGTCACGAGACATACGACAGCCAATGCTGTCAAAGCTGACATAACGTTTCTTCCGGCGGTAAAATTTGAAATGTGTTTATGACCTTTGGCAGATGGACTCGATGCTGCTGATCGCTTTTGGGGATTTTCGTCACACAAATCAATCGTTTGGCCTCGGAACACTTGGAATATTTTTACTTTTTGAATAAATTGTGCCTGCAGTCGTATCTGCCTGTTAAATCCTGTTTTTTTTATAATACACAAATGGGTAGGTTTAGGGAAGGGATTGGGTTACGTGTTCAAAACGTGTCTGGATACTGTAAATAAAAAAAAGAAAATAATTGTAAATAAAATTATGCTGGCTGATTAAATCGAGAATCACACTCCATGTCATTATGGCAAATTCATAGTTTCATGACGATAACCATGCCCAACGCGTCTGTATACTCATTGACTTGCATAGGCATCACTTCCGTGGACACATCACGGAATTTCCGGCGATTCCGTGAAACTGCCACGGATTTTGAGTTAAGGGGCCCGTGTTCATTTCACGGAATTCTGTGAGATCAGGTTGTGCATTTCTGTCTATAGATTCTCATCTATACTACACACTGCAACTTTAAGATTTACTCACCCTCAAAGAAATATCAAACGAAATGTCTAACAACACAAATGTTTTATATTTTTTCCCCCATGCAATTAAAATTAAAGGGAACTGGAGCTTTCAAGTTTAATAAAGGACACAAAATCACCAAGAAATGTAGCCAATAGAATGCCGTCTGCTAAATTTCAAGTCTTCTGAAGCCATATGATAGCTTTATGTAAAGAACAAATTGTCTTAGCGCCCACATTTTTAACCTTTTTTTTAAATAAAACTGAATTAAATAAATTTGATCGATTGATTGATCGATCGATCAATCAATCAATACATTTTTCCTTTTACCAAAGCAATTATTTTGGTTGTATCCCTCAAACTTGCATGTATAGGTACACACATTGAATCACAAATATATATATATATATATATATAATACACATTTCCCCCCGACAATGTTCCTTACCCATCATGCATTATCTCAGTACCATCATCGGCACCCTGAGTTCAAATTCATTTTCAGCTGATGGGGCTGATAAGCCCATATTGGCTTTCTCAGTGGCATTTTCTTTTTCAGCACAGCGGGAGCAGCAGGAAAAACGAAAAGAAGGGCAGAGTCCCCTGATTCAGCTCAGGGAGACATTTCGAATTTAGAGAATAACCTGCGGACTGGAGCCGATATGAACATAGCCCAGGGAAAAATAGAATGAACCTGAGACTTTAACCAACATCTCTTAATGGACATTAGATAGAGGGTCTGCTCTCTGGATGTGCACGTGTGTGTGTGTGTGTGTGTGTATCACGCCTCTCAGGCCCATCATGTTTCCACGTGTCCGATTCTTGATCCACGCATACGGGCATTTGTACGCACTTGTGTCTTTGCATTCACAGCTCATTGAGCTTTCGACTCTATTAAAGCAGCAGTGCTTTCGACTCTCATCGCCTCCGACTGCTAAAGTCTTTCCTGCCATCTCCCATCAGCTGCATGTGTGAGGAGCGTTCACGCACGTGGCTGCACATTTGCCACGCTCGGCTCTAGAAACATGACATTTGACTGCGCTTTGCTACAATAGAACAAATAGCACCGCCGAGTCAACACCACACTTCCACTCCCTGAAGCGCTGAGTAGTTGATTAAATTTGTTCTTGACTTATCACAGCCTTCACTAGCTTCTATAGAGACAGAAAAAAAGAGAGACAGATAGAGTGTTAGAGAGAACATATTTATTTAGATTTATTCTGCCTTTTACACCTCAAAGCACAGCTAATACTGCATGTGCTAAAGGGAGGAAAGGTTATGGACATAATGTGATAAGTGTGCATATGTTTTTGTTGGCTTGACTCAAAAAAAAGCCAGTTGCAGTTTTCTTTTTTTCTCTATCATTTACGAATGTTGCTTGCCAGATGATAGCTTGGGTAAAAGCCAAGACAGACTGTGTTATCAATCGCCTTTATGTCAGACTGTACGATATACATCTCGGCTAAGACTTTGGTCATGATTGACAGTGTTGACTGGCCGTTTACCATCATCACATTTTCACATCTTTATTGACATGCGTACGAAACTGAAATGGTGCCACACAAACCCAAGCAAGCACTAACATTAGCTATGTTTGGCCTGGAAAGCTGGAGTCTGTTGAAAAACACATTTGAAGCATTATGTGAGGGGAATGTTCATTAACAAAATCTTTATTTTGCACATAGACAAGCTAGTATCAAAATTTTTTAACGTTTCAAATGAATATGTAAGCTGCATAAAACATGCATTTCCGACCACCTCTGAATGTTGTTGAAAGTGTACAAGCTCAATTTAGTGATGTACACTGTAAAACAATTTTGAAGATGTAAATAAAACAAAGATTATTGGTGTATGTTTTACAACAAATACGGTAACACCTTAGTAGGGAACACATATTCACTAATCACTACGACTTTTTCCTCAATAAACTCCTAATTTCCTGTTTATTAATAGTTAGTAAGGAAGTTTGGTTACACTTTATTTTACGGTGTCATTGTTATAGTGTAATTCTATATTTAAGTACGGAGTAATATTAATTAACTACATGTACTTACTATAGGGTTATGGTAGGATTAGGGTTTGGCTTTAGTTAGGAATAGCATGTAATTATGCATAATTTACTGTTATTACTATGGTAAGTAAATGTAACATAAATAACAAGGACACTGTAAAACATATGTAGAATGAGGTCAAGCCGAATAAGGCATTAGTATGTGCTTTATAATTACTAATAAACAGCCAATATCCTAGTAATTTGCATGCTAATAAGCAATAGCGAGAACTGAACCCTAAAATAAAGTGTTACCGAAAATACTATTTCAGTCTTTCGAAATTCACATTTACTAATATGTGTTACTTTCCATTTCTTTGAAATTATTTGGTAAGTTTTCTAACCATTTGAAAATTGTTTCAAAGTAAATCAAACACATCAGTGTACACTTGATCAGATCAACCAAAAAACATTTTAATACCAGGTGAAAACACATTAAGCAGTTAACCAAAAAATATTTTCTTTAGTCAAATCTCCCTCAAGTAGAAAGGTCATGCTTGATGGAGATGGAGGATGTTTATCTTTAATCAAACCTCTCTCTCTCTGTGTGTGTGCCTGATAATGTTATCTACATGTGGTAAAGATACACATTCATCAATAGCATTTGGAAAAAGGGCTTGATAAAACACATGCAAAGATACTTGTTTTTGATAGATTTGCCAGCAAAATGGAATGATTAAATGAAGTAGCTTTAATCAGGGAGTTATGAGAGCTCAGCATGGATTCTCAGTGCCATGGTAGGAATTAATTGGCACAACTGAGCTGTACCTCATGTTACAGTAGCTCTTTCTCTTTTGCACACACATAGTTGTATTTTAACACTACAAACCTTTACTGATTCTGGACAGGACATCAAACAAACCTGTATGTGAGTTTGTGCACATATTTCAAAGACTAAACGCAGTTAATGCGTAAAATTTGTCTGCCCCATGCGCTCATGTGTGTTCCCAGCACAGTTTGCCGTCATTTGTGTGTGAGCTTTCCTGAGCATTTGGTAACGAATCATGTGAACAGAAAACAGTTGGATCCTCTAAATGAGTTTATGTGCCACGCATTGTTTGGATTTGCCAGATGTCAGTGTTTCTCACATAAGCCATACTCTAAGATATGCTTGTGTGGTAATGAATCTAGCAACAGCTCCCTCACTGTTTGTGCTGGAATAGACAGAATAGGAAGTCAGAAGTGGCGCAGCATGAGTGTGTAAAATAACAACGCATCTACCTACTGGTATACTTAGCATCTGTCACTTAATATTTCATAAAGTTACATTATGTGATCCTTAAACTTGGATAAACTATACATATTTGGCAAGAATTCAGCAGTATGAAAAAGAAAGGACACCCTTTAGAATGTTATGGCTTTACATTTCAGAACATAAGAATCATGTGGTCATTAGCAGGTCTATAATTGTGACCCTGGAATAATTGTCACACAGGTATATTTGTGGCAATAGATTTCAAAATTACAGATTTTTCTTTTATGCCAAAAATCATTAGGATATTAAGTAAAGATCATGTTCGATGAAGATATTTTGTAACATGCGTTGCTAATGACTTCATTTTGACAATTGTTCAAGATTTTCTCAATATTTCGAATTTTTTGCACCCTCAGATTCCAGATTTTCAAATAGTTGTATATCGACCAAATATTGTCCTATCCTAACAAACCACACATCAATGGAAAGCTTATTTGTTCAGCTTTCAGATGATTTATAAATCTCAATTTAAAAAAATAGACCCTTATGACTGGTTTTGTGGTCCAGGGTCACAATTACCACCACCGATAAACAACAACAAACAACATATTACACTGTCATTATGTATTTAACTAAAATAATACAAATAAAGCCAAAATGGAAAACCCATGGGTAACAGAGTATATGATTAAATTGCTTGTAGAGCCACTTTTAGCAGCAATAAGTTGAAGGAATGAAAGGGGCGACACTCTGAAAAGCACTGGCACAATAGTGTCATTCATTTTAGTATAACTGGAAGTTTTGTGCTTCAAGTTCATACTGACAACAATAACAAGCCTCAAGCACTGCAGGTTACTTAGCGCCTCTTCTGTTTCAATTAGAGTAGCTCCTTTCAAACTCACTCCTTCTCTCTGCCCTTCAACTCAAGCACTCAAGGCTAAGAAAGTCTATTCATTATCAACCTTATAGCACCTGCGACTTGCAAACATTTTTAGAGCTGTAAAACTCTTCCCAAAATACATAGGTAATACAAAATACCTAATTCTAGCAGCGGAAAGGAGACTGTACAGGCAGCCTGTAAAATAATGCATTCCACGTGCCCAAAGATATTCTGCTGCTTAGAAAGGTGAGGACTTTAGTTTCTTCACTGAAGTAGGCCAGCAGTCTATCATTAGCATAATGGTACCTATCTCATACCAGTGATTACTCTGAATTTAGCCTCTGATGAAAAGCCTTTTCTGGACAGATTATGGCCCAGGACACTTGAGAAAAACCATGAAATGTGAACCTAAAAACCACAGCTGTGAGCAAGTGTGCAAATCTTTGAGAAACAACGACTTGCCTAAGACTTCATCTTAGTAGCTGTTAGATCTGTTTTATAAGCTGTGAAAGAGTCTCTCTTCTGGAAGAAATTCATCTAATGGAGTTTTATCTGGCTCTAAAAAGGACAGAAAATGAATGACACGCAGCCTGACATTACAGACATATTAAACTATCAGTATCCAGTTTAGATTTCAAATTGGATAGTGATTTATGCCTCTTCTTTTTTACACAGACAAATGTGAGTACTTTTGAAGCAATCATTTTCCTCTGTATTAATTCGTAACCTGACCCACAATTCCTCAAATGTACGGTCAGCCCTTGAACCGTCAAATTATTAATGATTTTAAACTTCTGACTTTCCAATCACTTTTTCCAACTGGAATGCTTAATTTTCACACAGATGGCTACTTCAAAAAAACATTCCTATGCAGATGAGGTTTTTTCCTAATTACCATACATTAAATATGCCAGCCATTATGTCAGTAGGCAAGGTGTGCGTATCAGACTTTCACAATTCTTCAATGTCAAGGTTTATTATAATTATTGTTATTTATTTTGTGATGGCTAGTCTCTCTCTATCTCTCTCTCCCATTCTCTCCTTCCATGTCGCCTTGCGTGAGGGTCAGTACTGTCACTGTAATCAAATCATCTTCATTTATCCAGCTCTAATTGTGAGACTCACACCCTGTGGCTAAATTAAATCATTTCTCCCTTTCTAAACCTGCAGTAATTATGCACCTATGAATTATTTATAGGACAAGTATAGATATAATAATTTTTAATCAACTTTCAGCTGGTGAGGGATGGACAGCAGAGTGTGTGTTTGTGTGTGTGTGTGTGTGTGTGTGTGTGTGTGTGTGTGTGTGTGTGTGTGTGTGTGTGTGTGTGTGTGTGTGTGTGTGTGTGTGTGTGTGTGTGTGTGTGTGTGTGTGTGTGTGTGTGTGTGTGTGTGTGTGTGTGTGTGTGTGTGTGTGTGTGTGTGTGTGTGTGTGTGTGTGTTTATATGTGTGTCACCGTATGTTCTTCTGTGTGCTGAAACCTGATGCTCCTGCTTTCTCCCGTGTGCCGTTGTCATGGAAATGTGTGTGTGTCAACACAGAGTTTGATTTCCTCTGACTAATTTGGCTAATTAACGATGTGACTGTTGCACTGTGGGATGTGCAGCCTTGTGCATGCATCTCTCCGAGGACATAAAATCCCAGGGCTAGCTGCTGTTTCATTAGTGGAAGTTGTGCTTCTACCTCTCAAATGTGGGAAAAAGAGGGTCTTGGGCCCAGCCTATTTCAGAAGTTATGAACAGTTTACACGGTTAGTTGCATTACTGTCAGAGGATTTCAATAAACTGAGATTTCACATTAAAATGTATGCCCTTGCCAGATAATTTTATTCACAGCAACTTGTTGCAGTCAAAGTTTCAGAAATCAGAATTTAATAATTGGCTCCCTTGTCAATTCATGAGCTGGAATTTGAATTGGCCAAGGAATGTTTATTTGGATCAGAATGACTGGAATATGCATTAGTGCAACACATTTAGTGACTAAACTTGATTAATCTGCTTATTTCAATAAATACATCAAAATGTGATACTATTTTAAAATATTTTGTTTAAATATACAATATTAAAATATATTGGGATCATTATTTTCAAATATTTCAAAATATAATTTGTATATACTATATACTAATATGAATACTAATACTGTATATTTATTCAAAAGTTTGGGTTCAGTAAGATTTTTTAAAAGAAAGAAATACTATTATTCAGCAAGTATATATTTAATTGATCAAAAGTGACAGTTAAGACATTGTTATTCTAACTAAAGATTTCTATTTCAAATAAATGCTGTTCTTAATTTTCTATTCAAAGATTCCTGAAAAAAAACAGCTTTGACAAAAAAATATTACTCAAAAAAAAAAACACAAGCGTTTTTGAACAGTTTCACAAAAATGTCATGGCCCCCATAATATTTTGTTGTAAGAATATCTGAACATGCAATATATGTGAATGTGGGTAAGATGATCAAAACACAGATGGAGTAGATGAAGTCCATCAACACCTCCAAAGCTTGCACAGTCCTATATACTCATCCTGGGTCGACATTTCATTCAGTAACATTAGGCAGTTCTGATTTATATGCCGTTTAATGTTGATGATCGTGTTATTTTACATATGCATATGATTACATATGCTATCGCTTGTTTCTGCTTCTTCTTCGCCTGTGTTTTGATGAGGTGATTCAGTACTCTTTCAGAAGAAGCCCCCCCGCCCCCTGTATTTATTTAGCTCTAATGCTCTCCTGTTGGGCCACTATGGCTAAAATTGTATTGTCGCCTGTGGTACTGGAGATCTCAGCTTTCTGACCATTAACATTTTAGTTGGTGAAGGACCATGTGATAGCTGTAGGCCAAGAGCTCAGTAAGCTTCATGATTCTTCAGCAGGCCTTGATTGTTTTCACAACCCTCATTACTTTGGACAAAGTATGAGCTACTTGGTTACACAGTCTGCAGAAAGAAAACTGAATCTCAGCTAAAAAGAATTGGATTACACCTTCAACTGGGGTACCTATAGTAATAGTCAATGACCAAACAGTCTTTTAAGGACAACAGTGTTACCCAAAACTGCATAGAAAATAGGGATAATATATCATTGGTTCTGAGTAATGGGGCTCAAATCAAACTTCATACACAAGGTCATGAACACTTTGTGGCCTACAAACAGATCTTTAGACAGAGCAACTGAACACGTCTCATTTAGAGTTAGATTTGTTTTCCAAAGTCGTGACAGGACCAGTGTAAGCCGCTCATCGTGTTGGGCTTTATCTTTTAACACACACTAACAAATCATCCGCATGGCAAGTCACCCCTGTTAGTCCATCTAAGATTTGAGACATCCATCTCTAAACTAGAGCTGATGCCAAAGGGTAAGAGCAGAGCCAAATGGTGTGATAAATGTTCTCCACATTCTCATGCCAGAAGAATCTGCCAGAAGCAGGACTGTGCATCTAACTTGGTAAAATAAAAAAATTGCTTCATTCCACTGAGCCAGTAATTGTGCTACTTATGATAATATATGCAGCTCTCTATACACTGCCTCATTGAGCTTAGTTAGATCAACGCACATTGTATTTTTTATTTTTTTTCATTGGGCTTTACCTGCACAAAATACTGTTGGCCATTCTATCCTCTAAATTACTCTCATTTGTTCTATATGCTGTAGTTCCTCCTTACATTTTCCCCCAATGGAATTTGCACTTTGAACATGGTTGTGACTACATGACAGTGTCAGCAAATTCTGTAGTCTCAAGTCACAACTTTATATGTCCACTGTAAAGGTTGTATATGATTTCATCAGTCATGATTCTGGGGACATTCAAAAATTGTGATTTCCAGACAGAAAAAAAGTTAATGGAAATGTCAAATATAATTATGAATATAAATGTAATATAAATGTATCCAGTCAAGATATCAATTGTGTGAAAGAAAGAATACATTAGTAATCCTTGTTGATGTTAGTTAATAAAAATACAACTGCTCACTGTAAGTTCATGCTAGCTCAAGTCCATTATGTAATATGCTGTATATATAACATTATTTAATATATAAATAATAGATACAACTTTTAAATTTAATAAAAGTAAATGTTAACTAATATAGTTAACTAATTCTAAATCTAAGTCTCTTATGATCACCAAGTAGTTTCACCAAAACTAGTAATATTGTGAAATACTATAACAATTAAAAAAATATTTTAATATATTTTAAAATGTAATTTATTCCGGTGATGGCAAAACTGGATTTCCAGCAGCCATTACTTCAGTCTTCAGTGGAGTAAAACAATCATAATTTAATAAGATCTCAGTTTCATTTGACTTATTCAGTGAATTTCACCTTAAAATAATTCACTCGTTGACCCATTTTATCTTAAAGGTCCCGTTCTTCGTGTTTTTTTGAAGCTTTGATTGTGTTTACAGTGTGCAATATAACATGTGTTCATGTTTCGCGTGTAAAAAAACACAGTATTTTTCACACTATTTACTTATCTGTATACCGCTGTTTCCACTGTCCTAAAAACGGCTGGTGATTTCATTGTTCTATAAAGTCCCTCCTTCAGAAACACGTAACGAGTTCTGATTGTGCAAGCGGTTCCTGTGCTGTGATTCGACCACAGCTTAGCGCACGTGAAAGCGGTTCCTGTGTTGTAATTTGACAGCAGCTTAGCGCACGTTGGAAAGGTCACGCCTCTTAACGGAGAGATGTATGCGTTCAATAATCTCTACAGCGTCCCTGGGAAAGCCAAACAAAGGTGATTTGACTCCTGGATGAAAATAACAGCGTCTCGATGACATGGCGATAAACACACTCAACGCAACAGTTCCTTTTCTCCAAGCGACCGTCCGCTTCTCCACGTGGGACAGCAACAAGACCGCGCCCCCTTTTTCGCGTTTCTTTGTGGGCGGAGGTTAGTCTGTTCTACTGCTCTACTGACGTAATTAAAGAAGGAAGTACCAGGATGTAGTCCAAGCCAGCCGTTCGCTGTAGGCTTTGAAAGGGAACTTCTGTTAAATAAAATATCTCGCTTGGCATTGAACTTTGAGCTTTATAATTTTACAGGTATTATTTATGCTCTAACAGCAACATTACACACTAACTAAAGTTTGAACAATGGAAGGGGACCTTTAACTACGTCAATAAGAAAAACAGCTAGCACAGCGCATAGTCACATGCTAAATATAGGGTTGTTGTTGTTGTTGTTGTTGTTTTTCTTAGTAAATCT
The DNA here is from genome assembly GCF_949357685.1 of Gobio gobio. Classification (NCBI taxonomy): domain Eukaryota; kingdom Metazoa; phylum Chordata; class Actinopteri; order Cypriniformes; family Gobionidae; genus Gobio; species Gobio gobio. The sequence continues at coordinate 38,196,447 of NC_137109.1, forward strand.
AATCTATAGGAGGAGCAAATAAGAATAGAAGGGTCAATGGCATTATTAGCGTTATTACTCAATGACTGAAGCAACACAGTCATCATGTTGCAGCCCACAACCTAAGCACAGGCTTCACTCTTCAACACAATGACAACCGCAAAAACTCCAGCATAACAGAACAATAAACTGTTTCCCTTTACTCAAAAAATTCAGCTTCTTCCAATTCAGGCCCATGCAAATCGTGCTGGAAACTAAAAGCAAAATGCCCGCAAAAATGACTCACAAACTCACAAAAGGATTAAGCCGACTTCCATTTTACAAATTTAGGTGGATTTAACATAACAAGATGTTCAATAACCATGCTGCTTTAGCTCGTTTGAATTCAATTAAACAAGCAGCAACATTTTTTTAGCAAGTTTTACTGTATCTATACTCTACACAAGCTGTAAGGCCCAATAGGCGCTTAAGAACTGAATATTTTATGAAGACTGGTTGACTGATTGTGTGTTTTTTACTTTACTTGTCCTGCCAGTAGCAAAGTATTACTGGAGCCATAAAGTTTTTATGTTGCTATCAAAGGCTCATCCCTTACATTCAAATAGCTTTGTGAGAATAGCTGTGACTGCAGCGCTTGTATCTATTTTGAATAAGATAATGTCCCTATTTAGTGTTATATAAGAGTTTATGCATTATGTTTTTTTTTTCTTCACTGGGCATGCGACTGCATCAACACCACTCTTTTCCTCAGTCTGTGGAGAAATGCTCTACAACAGCCTGCTGTTGTTTCCCTGTCACTTGACGACTTGGCGATCACATATTTAAAGAATTCCAAAATTAATTTATGAAGCTATCTACTGACACTCCATGTTTACAGCCATTCAACTTGGCCCTCTCAAAAATGACATTATACCTTCTCACAAAATGTTCATCAACAATAGTACATCAGAACTAACCTGAAATTCGTCAACTCTCTTGTTCAGTCTTGACGTAACACGGCCCCTTTCGAAGCGTCTGACTGGCCACTCGCCATCTGTGCAGTCAAACTTGTCAGGAGCACTGACTTGAAAATATTAATGCGCACGCTGGTGCTTCGTCTGCAAACATAAAACAAACACATCTAATAACTCTAATAAATATTCTCGATCTAGTCTACTCAAACAAAATTCCTGGATGTCAGAAGAGCATGAAATGTGTTTGTTCCATGTTATTTAATTACAGAACAACTTCTGACACAGTATAAACTACCATTAAAAAGTTTGGGATAAGATTTTAGTTTTTTTTATAAATCCTTTGATTCAGCAAGGATGCATTAAATTGATCAAAGTGATGGTAAAACCTAATTGTTCAATTGTAAACAACTTTTTCACAACTCTTTGTGTCAAAGACTCCAGAAAAAAAGGGGTTTCAAAGAGATATTAAGCAGCACAGCTGTTTCAACTTTGATAATAATAATAATTGTTTATTAAGTACCAAATCATTGTAAATATTTTTTTTTCACTGTATTTTTTTCAAATAAATGCAGCCTGGGTGAGCATGAGACCATCATTGAAAATTCTGTCATTAATTACTCACCCTCATGTCATTCCAAACCCATAAGACATTCGTTAATCTTCAGAAAACGTCTCGGTTACGTATGGAAACCCTCGTTCCCTGCGCCGGTGCCCGGGTGGAGGCTGCTGCTGGGCTTTGGCGGGAGCGGAGGCGGCGGCGTGCGGACGTCCTCGGCGACGAGTAGTGGCGGCACCATATAATAGCCATAGCACCTGCCCAGCACCCCCAAGAAATGTCTGTAATTTTTTTATATTTATATTTTAATGTCATGTTTGAATATTCTTTTTCATGTTTTTAAAATAGGAATTAAATAATCATTTAAAATTATATATATTTTAGTCTAAAATAACATGAGGCCCAAACAGGTGATCTTCTTTGGCCAATGGGCTCGGCGCCCACGAACCTCTGACCTTAACTCATTTCAGCTTGTTTTTGATAGCGAGTTTTAGCAAAGTAAAATAACGTTACACCAAAATGGATTGTTTTTTGCTCCCTAAACGTCCACGTTCTGAGTCACATCCTGAAACGAGAAACGAGACTGTGAAGGTGCAGACACAACACTCGTCGTCACAGAGCCTCAGGAACAAGAAAATCCTGGGGATGAACTTGAAGACGGAGAATCGGCGGCGGCGGTTTCCATTGAAGATGCTAACGTTACGGTTTGTGCTGCCTAGGGTTGCCACCCGTCCCGTAAAATACGGAATCGTCCCGTATTTACAAGCAAAATGACGCGTCCCGTATCAAACCAATACAGGATGCAAATTGTCCCATATTGTACATAGGTCCACACATAGTTCAATTAACATACAGATTTTGCAGTGTGGAGAATACAGATAGCAAATATAAAGAAATCAATTTCACAATAAGTAGTACAGGAGCTCATTTGTGCGTGATTGCTTTTTAGCGGCTTTGATGCCATAGCGGCGGAGTCTCGAGAACATGAGCTGTGCCGTGTGCCTGTAAACTTGCACGTTTTTTAAAAAACATGTCGAGCTCGCGTCGCGTCCACCGTTTGAACGCAAGATCTCCAGATATAGAGCTGAATATCAAAAAAGTATCAATGGGTCTGTCCAGTAACTCATGATGAACTTCAGGCCAACTGCACACTTTATGAGAAGCATTTCAGTGTCTCAGACTGACTGACTTAAAGCAACAGCAGTGACAGACACATCCGTGCTTCTAAGGTATAGGCCTATAGTTTTTGTTTAATGGATAATATATAATATAATATTCCATACATTATCAGAGCTTGGCAGACAGAATTATACATTTTTTAGACAGGGTAATTCATAGATTATAGCCTAATAAATGTTATTATTAATTTATAATTTAGCTAGGCTATATTAATCATACATAATAAATAATCCTGTCATATAAAGTTTGACATTTAAAAAATATTTAGATAAAAATGGGACAAATAATTACATGATAATATAGTCATAATTTAAGTAAATTAATAAAAAAATAAACATTTTTGAAATTCAAAAAAGTGATTACTGGTTCAGAATGGCTGCTTAAAGGGACAGTTCACACAAAAATGGAAATTCTGTCATCATTTACTCACCCTCAAGTTGTTCCAAACATGTATACATTTCTTTGTTATGTTGAACACACAGGAAGATTACTATGGAAGTCAATGAAGCCCCCAAAGCAGCCTGGGTACAAACTTTCTTCTAAATATCTTCTTTTGTGTTCAGCAGAACAAAGAAACTCATACAGGTTTGGACATCGTGAGGGCGAGTAAATGATGACAGAATTTTCATTTTGGGTGAACTATCCCTTTAAAGTGCACCAAATAGGCTCTAAAGAGTTCTTTAGAAATAAATGAATGGGTGTCCCTTATTTGGCCACACTAAAGGTGGCAACCCTAGGTCAGACTAGTGTGTTGGTAACTGGCTGTGAGATTTCGTGATCTGAGCATTTTAGGCCGAAGCGTGTGTCTGTTGCTGCTCCATTGTAATCAGGGCTCGACTGTGACATAATTGTGTGAAATTATATTTTCAGAGGTTTACATTGGCAGGCATATGTATGTTGTATCTATAGCCCTTGCGTTGAATACTTAGGCCTATTATAATTATATATATATATGCCTATAGTTGCAGAACGAATATAGTTAATGCGGGCGTGTACGCATTAATTTATACCAGGGTGGTCCAATGCGACTCCATAATGCCATAATGATGCCGCAAAATTCAAAGCACCTTCTCTTAAGTGTTGAGCATCCCCATAGCACCTGCAACAGAAAATCTCTGGAGCCGCCACTGGCGACGAGCGGCCCGAGGCACTGCGGCCGGCAGCAGGGTGGAGGCAGCAGCGGGCCGCCGGGGCAGGATGTGTTTAATCGCCTCCGTCTGCTTCTGGGCGGCCGAGAACTGCTGGGCAAAGCTCTCGCCGTGGAGATGGGGGGAGTCCATGTCGACCAGGTTGAGCCAGAGAATGCTGTTCCTGGACCACGAGTGTGGACATCGCCTGACCAAGGGAACGGGCAGTGACTTTCGTCGCCTGTAGGGCAAGGTCCGTTGCCGTCCGGAGCTCCCAGAGGAGCTCTGGGTCAGGCCTACCCTCGTGCATGTCCATGAGTGCTTGGGCTTGATGCAACTGAAGCAGTGACATGGCATGCAAGGCAGACGCGGCCTGTCCACAAGACCTGTAAGCCTTCGCGGTCAGACCGGAAGAGAACTTACAGACGCTGGACGGGAGACGCGGGTCACCATGCCAGTTGGAAGCGGTCGCCGGACAAAGCTGCATCGCGACAGCCCGCTCAACTGGTGGGATCCCCACGTAACCCTTGGCCTGCCCGCAGTCGAGGGTAGAGAGGAGGGAGGAGCCATCAGTTCGGTTCCGAGCACTGAACGGCGTCGACCACGACCTGGTAAGCTCCTCATGCACCTCCGGGAAGAAAGGCACCGGGGCGGGACCCAACCAAATCATCCAGCCTAGAAGGCTCGGGACGTGGTGGAGGGTTCCACTCAAACCCGACCTTTTCGGCGGCCCGGGAAAGCATAGCCGTCAACTCCGGGTCCGACTCGACCGTTGCCACTCTCCCAGAGGGAGGCAGTACAGTCGGATCTTCATCCCCAGAGGGCTGGAACACCCCTTTCGATGCAGCGATTGACATCTGATCGGTTTCTTCCGGAAGCTCTACCGGTTGCGGCGCTTGTGAGGGATCAGGGGCCCGCAGAGGCTGGCTCTGCGGGTTTTCCCCTGAACGTAACCCTCAGATCACCCCGGCCATCCTTCGAAGTAGGTCTATTCTGCGGGGCAGGAATAGCACTAGATCGAGGTATGGGGAGGGGGACTCCGCCTTCTCGAAGGTAGGTGAGTATCGACCTAAGCGCCAAGATAGTCATGTTCCCACAGTGGGAACACGAACTATGCCCAAACGCTGCTTCAGCGTGCAGGATGCCCAGACACGTGATGCAACCGCGGCAGAACACAGGGAAAAGGTGCAGCCTGTGTCTGCACTCACTGGTGGAACGCCCTCACCGAACCAACAATAGAAATGTTTTTGGTGCTGTGAGAACAGCAGTTTTTGCATGCAGCGGTGAGCACGCAGTGTCGCTGATCCTCGTGCCGTTTCGCCAACACGAGCGTCCTTTCGTCCTCTGAAGATCTCTCTGCTGAGAAGTATTACAAAAAATTATGTCTTGCCCTTCGTACAAACGCCTATTCGGCTCCGAAGTGAATGACAACAGTGCGCTGCTCTCGCCTCCGGTTTATACCCGCGGCGCGGAGCGCGAGATGCAAATCTCGCACGCCAATGGCCCATTGGCCTGTTCTCTATATCTCGAAGCTGATAGGGGCTCTCTGAAGTGATCCCAATTTATACGTCCAAAGTGACCGACTGAAAGGGAACAATATTTTTAATGAAATCTGATAACTTTCTATCCCTCCATTGACAGCCTACACCCCAGAAGGTAAGTAAAGACATCATAAAAGTAATCTCCGGTAGGTGAACCATAGTTTTATAAAGCGATTTGAGCGCTTTGTTTGCTCCAAAAAAAGAAATAAAAATGTACCACTTTGTTTACAAATATTAATCTCCAATGCCATTCACGGAGCAACCTCTGCTCTTGCGTCAACACAACGCCCATGTGTCGTGGTGCTCTTGTGAATGCGCATTGGTAAAATATGTGTCTGAAATTGCCCCATACCCTTAAATAAGGCACTATTTTAGTGACCAATCATTTGCAGTGGTGTCCGAAACCATAGTGGACGTTATCGAGTGCACTCATTTAATCCCACAATGCACTTCAACAATGAGTGTACAACTGATGTACGCTACGCATAATGCACTGAGAGGGTCACGCCAAATAAATTCTCATTAAGTTTCAGGATTATTAAACAGCAAACACAAACTATGCAAAAGTGGCAGTCCTTCCGGAATACTCAGTAGCTGCGTTTACATGAACCCTAATAATCCGATTGTAACTGGACTAGTAGCACAATTGGAACAAAAAAGTGAATTGGCCAGATCTGAATTCGGATTGTAAGGGGTGGTTTATTCCTTTTCTAATCGGATCGAGAGGGCCCTTGACTGGATAAAAAAAAAAAAAAAAATGGAAAGTACTGCACATGTGCAATGATTTAATGATGTAATGTTGTTCTTCCTGTTGAAGTGTCAAAGTGTCCTAAATGATTGTATTTATTGTGCGATTTATACGGCAAAATGAGTTTTTACGAGCATGTTACGCAGTTTCCGCTGTCTTTATGTTGTTTCTACATTCATTTGGAGATTAACTGTGAAATGATTACTTTCTAAAATATGTGAGTCCTTTTAATTGCGATTAATCATGATTAATCATAGTAAAATGTGTGATTAATCCAGTTTTTTTTTTTTATTGATTGACATTTTTTTCCAAAGATGAACGAATGTCTTATGGTTTTGGAATAACATGAAGGTGAGTATTTAATGACAAAATCTTCATTTTTTGGTGAACTAACCTTTTAAATCTATTTAGCATAACACTACTCCTTCATTCTGTTGTTTGCGGCCATTACAGAAACTCAAAACTGCATTGCATCTCTCTGGATTTCTGTCATTTGCATACCACTTTTTATAATTCACACATCTGTGCAGTGATTGTCAAAAACCTAGTTTCATAAACAGCACTAAATTGCATTCAACTAAATCACCTGTGTTGCCTCTTTTTTTTCTCATGTGCCGTTTTCATTTTTTCCCCTCGCACCCAATGCTCTTTACACTTCAATTATTTAGTTCCATTAATAAGAGGATTCTTCATACATAGAAAAAAAATAAGTAATGTTTATATTCACAGTGTGTCTACTCTGTTGTGCTAATGCAGAAAAGCATAGCATGTCACACCTTTCTATCCTTGTTAAGAAGCCCATCGCACAGAGCGGAATCCATGTAGGTGTTTGATTCCCTGCGGGCTATAAGATAAATAGAATCTTTATAAGATAGAAAGAGAATTCTTTACTTTAGTAAAAATTGCCTAGTCTAAAGACAAAGAAGGAAAAAAACGAAGAGAGAGAGAGAGTGTGTAACAGGTTGGTATAACAGAAACAGAATAGAAGAGAAAGAGATACAAGGTAGATAATGAAGACGGTGTTAATTGGAATGGATACATCGGGGAGGAAAATGAAATAAGACAAGAACATTTTAAATGAGAATGAGAGGGGGAGCGAGAGAGAGAAAAAGGAGAAATGTTGAGCATTTAGATTTTAAATGAGGCCAGCAGCCCTGACCCAGCACAGCCACCGCTACTTAATGAGGACATACTAAAATTACACAGAGAGAGAGAGAGAGAGAGAGAGAGAGAGAAAGAGAGAGAGAGAGAGAGAGAGAGAGAGAGAGAGAGAGAGAGAGAGAGAGAGAGAGAGAGAGAGAGAGAGAGAGAGAGAGAGAGAGAGAGAGAGAGCAAACCCGCATTCTCTAAAACGGCAATTGCAAGATTGAAATGACAGTAATAAACTATATTCCAATAAAGTATTCAAATGAAATATTTGCTGAAAAATACATCAGGAAATCTCTTTGATATTTAGACTGCAGAACATCACATATCCACACTAAATTCATTATACTAACTATAACAGCCAAAATAAATAAGCGCAAGTAAAAAAACTCAAAAAAGGGAGCAACTGTGACCCAACTTTATTATAACTGTTGAAGTATATCCGATTAGACCTGTAAATTTAGAAGAGCTCTTTTCCTCTTCTTCATTCTTCATTAATGATAGATTCGGCTTCGGCTGCCCCAATGAAAGCATTAGAGGCCCTCTGGGTTTTAGCTGTGGCACTCTTTTATCATTTGGTTCAAGAAGATGCCATGCCATGCTTTCATATCCGAGCTGTGCACGCTCCTTGCAAAAGAGAATATTTAGAAGCGAGACCATGCACCAGGCCCTCGCATGAGACTTCAGAGGAACACGGCCAGGCGTAAGACTATTTTAAATGTGGACCTAATGCCATATGTGGGCGGTTTCCTTGATACATCTATTGTTAACCCTTTGTCTTGTGTCAATAAAGAACAAATACAACTGCTGTGTGAAAATGAAAAGTTGAGTCCGTTAGTTCAGTCTTAAAATGACTTTGCCTGATATGGCTGGATATAATGGCTTGCTGAATTGTAATTCTAAATTACATTTAGAGAAAGGAGGAAATCTGTGCATCCCTAATATATTTGATTATATGAAATTACACTGTGATCAGAATTTTTGGTGGGCATGTATAGCCTAATGTGTTAGAGAGAGTGCTGAGGGAGGTTTGTTTAATACCCGCAGAAGCCTTTTCCATTAAAAGTGCATTTTCACAACATTTTAATACAAGGTTCATTATTTTCAGCATTAAATTAATGCCAGTGAATGAAACAGGGCATGTTTTTTTGTAGTCTTCGTAGAAAATGGGTTTGTGGATAATGGAAAGGCCTTTCCAAAGTACCAAGTCCCGTAACTAATATAACAATAAAAATGTAATTATTAATCTTAGAATTAATGATTATATAAAGACAGCTTCAACTCGGAAACAACTGTTCCATTCAATTAACTCTTTCCCCGACATGTTTTAACTGTTATATTGTGGGGGGGTTATTTTGCATCTTCTGAAAGAGTACAGAATCTATGGATTAAAAAAAAAAAACAGGATCAGAAACAAGTGATAAAAACATAGGTTATGCTCATTTTCTCAGCTTTTTGTTCAAAATGTTGCTTTTTATAGGAAACTTACCCACCTTATGCAAGTGTTGATAAAGAAGAAGGCATGAAGCTAAAATAAAACGTTATAATTTTTTTTATTTATTTAAAAGTAGAGGTTCTGTTCTTTCTGTTGATATAGTGTAAGTTCAAATATTCATACAACAAAATATTCTGGGGGCCATTACATTTTTGTGAAAATTATCAAAAACACTAGTGGTAGCTGGCAACGTTTTTTTTTTCAAAAATGCTGGCGGGAAAGTGTTACATTTCAAATGATCAAATTGTGTTCCTCAAATGTAGTGGTTAATTGACTGTCTGCATATTTACTGTATGTCAACAGGTGGATACAAGTGAGTCTTTATGAGTGAATCAATCGATCATGATCACTCAAACAATTCGTACAAAATCACAGGAATGTTGTCAGTTGTGTCACATCTCTGCCATTCACAAATGGCTAGTAAAATGTCTATTGAATGAGCGCTTAAGAATTTTGACAGAAATAGTAGGTCATCGGGATAATTTTTGCCTACTCTTTTATGAATACTGTGAATTTGGACATACTGTTGTACGCCAACTATATGATAGGGGAAAATGAGGCTTCAGATGCAACCACTGTCTTCATAAATGAGCCCCTGAATCATTCACACAGTCAATTATTTTAAAATACTGATTCATTCAGGGAAAAAATACAATTGAATATCCTTATGAGCAAGTCCCTGATTAATTTACCAAATCGATTTGTTTAAAACAATGATTCAATTAGGAACAATACAAGTGGCTGTCCTTAGAATGAGTCACTATATCATATCATCAATCGATTCATTCAAAACACTGACGTTGGTCTGAATTTCAACATTTGTGATTACCTGCAGTCATTGCTGTTACTGGGAACAATAGAACTTGCTTGTGTGGTATTGCTTAATTTTATGTTTTTTAACATGTCGCTGAAAAAGCAATATATCTGCTTCACGTCATGCCCGAGAAAACCCCTTACGCGTGGTAAAACTTTAACACATGGCCTCTTGTGACTGGTTGCTTTCATTGAATTTAAAAATGTAATATGTTTACACAGAGCACATAAGGGAAAAAAATCAAGTCAATTTAAACATCTGTTTTTCTCTCTTGAACTCACTTGTACCTTTTGTTCATCATCAGTGATTTCATGCCAGTCTAATCATTGATTTAAGTAACTGTCATTGCTCAATGAGGAATGGTATGTGTATTTGTGGATTTTATGGCAATCAGATATTTTTGTTGTTGTTGACGTTGTTGCAGTTTCTTTTTTCCTAATGCCTCGCAGACCAATTACAGAAATTCTATGCGGTATTTTCAAAATAGAAATCAATAGTTCCTGTTAGAAAATTGCCTAACCTATGCAGTAGAGCCAGCCAAAACCCTTTGTGGGTTCAACTGCCATTGTGAATCTTTAAGGGGATTTGAGTGGACCTTGGAACAGTGGCTTAAATCCAACATTTCAATATCAAGCCTTATACCTGCTTCAGGGCAGAGTTCTCCTAAAACAGAACTGACCGTATCTGGAGATGCTGATAAAATGTGGGCAAACAGTTCCCATGGAAATAGGATGCTTGAGAGTTGCAGGTCAATCCGAGGGCGGAAAAAAACACATTCCACAATGTTGAAAAAATTGACATTAGACTTTCAGAGCTTTGGAGAAAAGGTACCAGTTTTTAAACTGGAATGTGAATCGTGTCACAAGGTCTTACTAATATGGGTTAGGTAGTATGAATCAAACATTATAGATCGTATATGTTCTGCAGACTTGCACTTGAAATACAGGACAGAGAAAGTTATTTAGGTGGAAACTCTTTGAAGAGTGATGCTCACCACTTTACACTTCTCTCTTTTACTATTCTCTTTCATCACCCAATATGTTTCTATCTACAAAATCGTACCATTTTGGTTGTATTTTATACCACATTTGACATAGAAATTAACATCATTTTGTGATAATTAACCCTGCAGGCAACAATTTTGCCTCCAACTTTCTTGAACAGAACAGAAAGAAAAAGACAGAGAATTCTCTCTAACTGCTCTGTTTGCCTTCATGGTTGTCTCTCTTTCTAAAGGTTATTCAAGACATTATTACAAAGACTGTCCTGTTCCTAGTTGGTACTGTAAAAGCAATTACTATGCAATGTGTTACTATATTACTCAAAGTAAATTTATCTTTTTTCAGTCTCTCCAGAGGACGGGTTTTCTGGTTCTTAAGAGAACAGGTGCAGAGGAATCATTTGTTCTCTCTCAGTGAGCACTCTTCCAGGTAAACTTTTGTTTTCTCCCGGGAGTGAAGGAAGAGACAAGAAAAAAAAAAAAGACCAATTATTCTCAAAGACTATTATCAGTCATTAAAAAGCAAAGACTCAAAGGCAGAACACCTTTGAATTGCATCTGATGTACCAAAAACAGAGTCCCTTTTGCTTTTTTTTTTGCAAGACAAGTGTGTGTATTTCACTACCAGTACACACGAAGAAAGAAACTATTACACGTTTATATTAACCAATTATTGTTGCTCTCACAGGGCATGCAGATGCCGTTTGAAGATATTGTCATGGGACTGAAGAGGAGAAGGCCGAGGCCAACATCAATCCGAAGAGATTTGATGAAGAGAAAAGAGGGGAAAAGAGATATGCAAGAAAACCTGAAAAGTACAAACAGAGGAAGAGGTCAAGAAAAAATATAAATAAGAAAATACCTGATTGTATTCACTTCCTTAAACAGTTTGTTGCCATGTGATGAGATCATTTTATTTTCAAACCAATAATTAGCCTGAAATATATACTAGATTATTTATGATTTGTGACCCCGTCTGTGAAACCCCGGCTAAAGTCGCATAATCTAATTAGGAGATATTGAGCGTCAAAGTAGTCATAGCCATAAAAATGACCAAAACAGGCAATTTGTGTTTATTGCTGTAAATGATAGATTATACCAAGGGCTTTGAGATGCAGTACTCAATTTTTCATTTATAATATTATAAATACTGAAATTAATGATTTTATTGACGCTACTTTTTATTATTTTGCACCAAAAAATTCCGGACGTGGGCTTCTTAAATATTGATTTAATGTTTACTTTCGACGCAGAAACAACTGCTGATTCTTATATCATTCGGTTCAGAAACGTATTTTTTACAATTACAAAGTGCAAACAGACCATAATATCAATCCGCACGACCAAGGATCAGATCAGTGTCGGGAAAGGCAAGAAAACGGCGACTTAAGCCGGGTTCCGACTTCTGTGTGGATTTCTTTGTGTCATCACCAACATTTCAGGAACAGTTTATTTGTTTCCTAACTCCACCTTCTGCCTATACATCCACCTTATTTTAAAGACATTTAATGGCTGCTAATTGTCTACATAGTTTGGTTTTTGGATGCTGAGGCGCTGAGTTTATGAATTCGCTCTCTGACAGGGCGGCCGCGGCAAGTGAAGCGCAAGGAACAGAACAGCTGATAGTTTAATTAATAATGATTAATATAGGCCTACTGTTTTTTGTAGGCTAAATAAAGAACCTGTATTTTATATTAATATAAAAAAGTTGCGTGTGTCCTTCGGAAGCAAAGCTCTTGCGTCTGATGTTTTGGTTTCGGTTTGTAAACCTATACGAATAGAACATGCATGAATGAGAACATAAAGTGCAGGACGTGCTTTATGTGGGCTAAAAGAGTTGTTAAGCACAATGAGCCATGAAAAAATCCTAATGAATCATTATCTAATCGAATTGTGAGACAAGTGAAGATTCACAGTTATGACTAACTATCTGCACTAAGTTTGAGACTGACCTGTTAACTTGTTAGGGCATTAGGCCTAGTCCTGGATTTACTCCAAATGTTACACAGTGAGATTTTCTATGGATGTTTTATATATTAATGGATATTTATAGGCCTATTAATGACATTTTCTACTGAGATTTCATTTTACTAATAAAGTTATAGCCTACAAATCATTAGAGTGAACTGACTTGGTAAATCAAGCTCTTGTGGTGCCCCCATTCGTTTCAATGTTTCACGCTTTTTGGACATGCACATCATAATAAATAGACTTGTTTTACAAAACTAAGAATTTTCCCATAAATGTGTCCTATATCACTGAAAATTGGAGAATCTTAGCTTTAATGTGGTATATGGCACATTATCAGAATAATAATGGTTAAAATGTTTTACAATTTCAAAAATAAGCTTGATTTTAAAATTGGAATTTCTCAAAATCATGATTTTCTGAGGCCGAAATTCAGCTAACTTTTGACATGATCTTACTCAGTCAATATTAAAGATATCAAGGTTATATTTTCACAGAATGTTCTTTACATTATGTAGGATGATTTTATGTATAAAACAGCGAATGACAAAAAAATTACTTTAGCTGGGTTTTCACAGACAGGGTCACATTTAATATAACTTGTGTACTATGCAGTGTAACGTGTATAATGTGCAATGGGCTGATATATAGTTTATTTGAAAAGTCATCACAAATCAGATTATAATGGTAGCAAAGAAACATTTATGGAACTGATAATCATAAAATGATATATTTTATTCAAAAAATATTTAGAAAATATAAAAAAATCAAATCTAATATTTAGTTTCTGTTTCGTTTTTTAAATGGAACCAGTTTCCAATCCTACTGAAAGACCATGCAACTCGCTTTTTGCACTCTCTTTTGTTCTCTCTCTCTCTCTCTCTCTCTCGGTAACTCTCTCCTCCCCTCATTCAGTCACTCTTTCATTCTCCCCTTTCTTCCCATTAATCATATTTGTTCACATTACCGAGGAGAAGGCAGAGTAACACTGTTGATAAGAGTCTTAATTAGCAGGAACGATCTAACACACACCAGAACCTGAGTGAAGATCAAACAGCCTATATCTGCTTACCGTTCAAATATCCCTGTCATTTAGCACGGAGAACAAATTTGATTTTTTCCAGCATTTTGTACCTTCCCCAGTAATTGAATTGTGCACCTCATAACTAAACGTTATCTCCGCAAATAGGGCGACACTAACACGTTAAACCACTTAATATCATCTATTGTGGCTTGTGACCAAGTGTTTAAAGCAGTCATGCATGCTTAGAGGTGTGGACGGCATGGCGACTTACCGAATATAATGAACTTAGTGCTCATAGATGATTAGCGAGGGCCAATTAATGCTTGACAGCGTATATGTATGTGTGCGGAGGCCCGTCTTCGCAGCCAAAAGAAGTCGGAAAGAATTAGAGTTACTAACAGATACACAAATAACTCGGCAATCATGGCAGGCGTTTCAGCTAGCTTAGATTAGGTCAGCTAATTGGCACACTAACATGATTTAAATAGCTCAAATTAATGTTGGACAAAATTAGTGAGGTCTATTTAAATGAATCCCATTTCAAGCTTATTTCTTTCAGATCCCCTCTCTTTTTTAAGCCTAGCTCTCATTCTCCACCTCTCTATCTCTCTCTCCCTCACACACACTCACTTTCACGACCCCTTATAATAATTTAAGAACACAAAGCCTCAGGTATTCAGTTGATTTACATATTTCAGTGATTAAGTATATATGTCAAAGCTGATTTCTTGAGCCAGGAGAAAGGCATGATTTATTTATAAGTGGTGGAAGAAAAGGCACTGTGTACATGCATGCACATGTTCTAAAAACAGTCTGATGCACGCTTCCGCGTTCACCGCTCTCGTATGACCAACATGTGAAGCTTATCTGCATATGCAGTATCCAAACATAAACGTAAACCTAATGAAAGCCAGAATCAATCATGCCATATTCTAAATATATCGCACCGTCTCATGCAGCGAGAGCAGGTGACCCGAACTCATACACATCCCGCGAGACTAATTTGCCTTCCTCTAAATCAATCACTCAGGCCATCAAATCAGCCTATCGCATTGTTTGTTACTCATAGATGCTCATACGTGGAACAAGTTTTCATTCCGCTCTGTTTATGAGGCATAATAAAATGTAAAATGAACTGCCAGAGGGAGTAAAGAAAGGGAGACGACTCACAGCAAGGTTTATTCAGCGATGTTCACAAGATTACGTTTACTACTGAGCAATATCGCAGGAAAAGGACCCCCTGGCCACATATCAAGTGAGCGTTTGCAAGTGTATTCTAGCATGTTAGTGCTGCTGAACTGTTTTTTTTCCCCTATGAAGTTAAACACTATTTTTCTAAATAAAGAGAGTGAACGCATCCAAAGTATACAAATAGACGTGTTAAAAGAAATTGGCACCTTAAGGCAAATCCTCCATATTAAGCCAGATGATTTCTCAACATTTGGCTGCTATAGGATACATGCAACATTTCTCTGCTTTGAACAGATTTTCTTTACTCCAAAGCGATGTGTTAAAATACAAAGGAGAAACAAAAAAAGTCAGAAGTCAGAGCAAGTCTCGGGACTCTAAAAAACAGGCTGATTTAAACCTAAGTGCTTGTTATATGTTTCTACAAAGTACACTGCTGTCAAAAAGAGTTTATACGAAAAAGGGTTTATATATATATATATATTGGATACATAATAACTTTGATGTACGTGATGCACACTTGTAAATATGTGTAACATTAAAGGAATCATTTTAAAAAAATTACCAATTTTCTTGCTCTTGTGTTCCTTTCTTCATGGAACAATAAAGAATATATTTTGGACAATGTTCTTTCATAGTAATTTTAAGCTCTTATACAGTATGACAGACCCATTTTGATGTATAAAAAAAGAGTGCAGCATGGACATTCTATTCCACATAAGAGGGGGGGGGGGGGGTCCCACTGGTACAAATTAATAGATGATGACAAAAAATTCATTTTAGGGTGAACTATTGCTTTAAAGGTCACACAATCCAATCTAATACAAATTCAATAACCATAGTGAGGAACAGAAAAAAACTACTGTTATCTGTTCTTTAACCAACCTTAGTTAGCCTGGTCAGCCTGGTTTGAGTTGCTGGTTTTAGCAAGAAATTCAGTCAAGTTGGTATGCCGACCTTAGCTGGTTTAAGCTGATCTCTCACCCTTGCTAAATTGGTCTTCAGCTGGTCTAACTGAATTAATGTTTATTTTTTTGTTTGTTTGTTTGTTTTTTTAAAGCGTGCAACTATCTAAAAACCAGCTGAAAACCAGCCACCTAAAACCAGCTACTACCACTCTAGTGAACAACAACAACAACAATAAATAAAAAAACATACACAAAATTGTATTTAAAATAAATTTATTTCAAAACTAAGTATACTACAAACTATTAACATATTTACTGACATATTGATTTACTGACATATTGCTTGAGACATAAGGCCTTTGCAGAGTCCGAAATTGTAGCTTTTTTCGTATTCGTGATCCGAAAAATTTGTCACGCACAGAGACCTTGCACACTGAGTCCGATGCGTATTAATGAATGCGTAACAAACAAAAAAAAGCTAAATAATACACAATACCGTCTTCAAGTAGTGAGGATGACTCTTGGATGTCCTCTCTCTTCTTAAAAAGAGAAAAATAACGAGGAAATAATGGGTCCATCCACTCCTGCGATCGCGTAGAGAGGAAGGTGAGTTCCACCTCCTTATCAAGGAACTGCGGGATTATCCAGACCGATTCAAAGTTTACTTTAGAATGTCAGTGGCTCAGTGACGAAAGTTTCGGAGGCAGTGTGCAAGTATGATTGACATAATGCAAGGTCGAATTTATTTTTTGACGTGCAAAAATTTTGCATGCGAATTTCGGACTCAGTGTGCAAAGGCCTTTACTGATATAAATACTATAATTAAAATTGATTTGGAGTACCTCTTAATTGCACTATGCACATTTCTTTATATCAAGCCTAAAATGTGTTTTAATATCACTAATAGTAAGGATAGTATGAATGAAAGATATTTCAACTGTACCTAAAGTATAATTGCAATAATTCCACTTTAGCACAATCAAATATACTTAATTATATCTTTAGTTGAACTATTTCTGGATAACTAAAGTGCATTAAGTAGAAAATTAGTTGTTCCAATTGCGCAGACTAGTATATCAATTTGGATACCAACAGTACAATTACAGGGTATTTATATAAAGAGCATACACATGTAAATGTGTTTGTAGTATACTTTGCATACAATAAATGTATTTCACTAGGGCAGCAATACAGCTTTGGATACTCTTTAATCATATTTAAAAAAAAGTCCAAGTAATTTATTTGAATACAAATCTAGAATTAGCCCCGTGTTTTTTGTTGTTTTTTTTACATCAACTATGCAAGAACATCTGTAATCTTCCCATCCTTAAAATATTAGTTCCGGATACCAACATGAAACACAAGCAAGTATGTGTTTTTATTCTCATCCCATTGACGGTCTCCAATAGCAGACTTAGCTCAGATAATGAAAGCGCTCCGCGGATAACCTTGCCATTCATCAAGCCCTGAGAGCTTTTTACCTGTGTCTTCTGCATGAGACTAGACAGCCCATAAAACATCACTAATTAAATGCTGCTATGGAGCTTCGTCCGACCAGGTTCCAGCATTTTCAACACAAAAAAAAACATCAGCTGCATTTGCGTAAGCAGTACAATAACGCAACGATACGATGAAAAGGAGAGCGGAGCCCGAGAGAAGTGTTTATAGTGTAAATTAGTTCACGCCGCTCCTCGGCAGCTCGTAAACAGTCGGAGTTCTCTTACCTTGCTTTGCTCTTTATGATTATCTCTATTATCATTTCTCTTTATTCTCTTTCCATCCCCTCAGGCTTTGGCAGTTTAACAGGAAAGCAGCAATTAAACTCATTCAGGGGTTAGAGGCCGAGAAGGCCAGCGGGAGCACAAAAAGGAACGGAGAGCACAGGGAAGAAAGAGAGAGAACGAGAATGTGTTTTGCTGAAGCTCTATTACACAAGGCTTGCCATCTCAGGGACTCATCTCGTCAGCAGGGTCACAATCCTTAGAGAATAAAAAGCTCATTTTCTCTTAATGAAGAGATGGGGGAACATTTGCTCTAGGTCTCTCTACCCGCTAGAGTAACGACCGCTCAGTCTGAGAAAAAGAGCGAGGCCATGGCAGGAGATGCTACTTTATGCCCACTACAGCAGGGCCAAACCCAGAGAACATGTTAGGTTGGCCACCTCTAGTCCATGACAGATGCTTTGTACCATGAGCAGCCCCATGGACCTACAGCGCAAAGGCCAGAAAGACAAGGGCAAAGAGGCTGGACAGAAATGTAGAGAACAGGAAAAAGAAAGACAGAATCAACCGACGGATTTGAAGGGATAAATTCAGACAGGTGACATAAGGGTGCAATTTGAAGCAAAGCTCTGTGGTTTGGTGGTGAATTTAAAGAGGTTCGCAGCTAGATGTTTTTGGCAGTGTGTCAAATGTTGTGGAATATATTCAGAAGCGATTATATTGTCTCTAATCATTTGGAACTGTTTTACGCGTTGACTTTCATCTGTTGGCGTGCATTGTGTCGAAATGTCACAAATTGTGAATTGTGAGTTCCCTGAGATGATCATATCAAGCTGTATGAAAAAGATGCCAAGCTGTGTAGCTGAACAAAGGGAGATTCAAAGCAAAACTAGACTATTTTCTCCCTCGTTCTCTGACATATGCACACAACTCACACATATGGTCAGAAATGCTCTTTTGTGTGCATATCTGTCTCACAGTTATGAGACAATTTCAACTGTTCAATGTGGGAAAACATGTCAAGAAATCATTTAACTCATCATTTAACTCACTATGCAATAGGGGTGTCGGAATGAATCGTTTCTTCGATGCATCGCGATGCAGACGAGGACAATTCGTTTTCGGTTCAGTAATAGACCATAACTGATTATAATGTACTGATTCTTTTCTGACGTCATTTGTCACGCTCATGCTTTGTCGCGGTAGCATACAATGGCAGAAGGAGGCAAGACGTGAGTGTGAGTAATTCAAATGCTCCAACTACTTTAAAAGCAGACATTAAAAGGGCACATTTCGGCTTTTATGAACAACCTGGTAAGCATGACCTGGGGAACACACGCGCTGTGTGTAAATCAAAGCTATCTGATTTATCAAAACGATTTAATTTACACTTGAGCACATAAATATATCTTCGCAAAACGGACATAAATCCGATCTTCAATTCCCGCACTATATGCAGATTTAATGGAGTTCACGTCACCGAAAACAACAGATATGAGCATTTTATTGATCATTGGCTAATTTCAAAATCAAAGACCGCAATAGGAGAGAGCACGGCAACAGCACTGGTAAGATCATTCAGTTTCTTTACTTTTTATGGTGCGTTCACACCGGACGCGAATGACGCGATTCGCGCGAGTGATTTACATGTTAAGTCAATGCAAAACGCCAATAGACATTCTTCAGTTGACAAATCTGAACCTTGGCGGATATTCGCGCTGTGTTAACCAATCAGGGGCTTGCTCTAGTAGTGACAATAATGAGGAGAAAATCTGTATATTAATATCTGGTTCAGACAATATGATTATCACTGTGATAACATTAAATGACATGAAACACAAACCAGTCTCTTTTTGTTAAATGCAAGTTTATGTATGATCAATAATACAAAAGTATAAGTAAAAGGTATAATAAGCTATACATGAAATAAAGCAAACAATTCAGTCAAACATTTAAAGACGTAAAGTAATAGCCTAAAAATAAAAAAGTAATGAAACTTCACTTTGCCCTCAGCCTAAACGATTTGCCAGGGAACAAATTATAGATCCATGAGACCAAAGATCGCCCGTTACATATACACAAGACGAATTATAGCTCGAGACACACCACAGAGACATCAGAGCCAGCGGCAGACGGCAGAAGGACTAGCCGAGGAAAGGCTGCTCTCGCCGGGGTTAACGAGCGCGGAGCGCCGCTGATCCACTGGAGCTCACAACTCCGAAAACGGCAGATAAAATGTTCAAATAGGCACTCTTTTTTTAAATAAACCACAGATTTGTGCTTTAAACAACTACATTATCGCCTGAAAAAGTCTTAAAACGAAGTTGTCACACATTAACAGTAGATTTTAACAAAAAAGATGTGTAAACACAGCCATGTCAGCCATTTCTCAACGAGACGAGCCGGCTGGCAGAAGCCCCTCCCATGACGCGAATTCGCGTCTGTTGTGCAGTGAATGTCACGCGCAACTGAAGCGAGTAAACTCGAAATGTTCAGGCGTCCAACTTCGCGCGAATATATGTTGAGCACCTACGACTTTACTTTCAGTTTGTGCATTAGCTTGATGAAGATATACGCAGCTGCTCATCTGCAGCGATGCGTGCTTCAGTAGCGCTGTCATATCTGGCTATGTCATATAACCCACAACACGCTCTCAGTCTTGCACGTTATTTTTTTTTTTTTGCATTGTTCCGAGGAGTAACATTTACATATGTGGTATCAACAGCCAGATGCATTTAGACTTTAGTTTTGACTGAAGTGGCTTTTAGTATTTTTTGTATTTGTTCTAAATGTTCCTGTTGTCTTCTGTGCCCAGACTTGAGTTTTGTTTGATACATTCAAGAAGCGTGTTTTCTTTGAGCAGGTAAAATTAAAGGTTCAGTTCATATAACTGACTGACAAAATTGTATACATGAGGATGCAGTGCATCGTCAATGCATAGTGATGCATCGTGATATCGAATTGAATCGAATCGATGACATGATAATCGTAATCAAACCGAATCTTGAGACCAGAGTAGGTTCACACCCTAACTATCTAAGTAGAGACTTCCTGTAGACTTCTGCTGTTCTTCAATTAAACATAATATAATAAGTACTGGGGGTACCCACGGTGGCTCAGAGGGTGGCTCACTGTTGCCTCAGCAAGAAGGTCCCCGGTTCAAGTCCCAGTTGTGCCAGGAGGGCTTTTTCTGTGTGGAGCTTGCACATTCTCCATGTCCGCGTGGGTTTCCTCCGGGTGCACCCTAAAATCCAAAAAACACACATCATAGGTTAAACAGGAGACACTAAACTGTCCGTAGGTGTATGAGACTGCAAATGTGTGTGTGAGCCTTGTGATGGACTGGCTATCTGTCCAGATATTTCCTAACCTGTGGTCCAAGACAATGGACTCCAGCATCCCTGCAACTCTGCAAAGGATAAGCAGTTTGGAGAATGAATTGATAATTACTATTGACTAACCCTAACCATTTAAAACTACTTAAAATAAAACATTTAACAAGTGATTAATAATTTTGTAGCTAAACCATTTGCACCATTAAATTCTAGCTGACAAATTTCATATTAATTGCAGATAGCTAATTAAATGAGAATATGAATATTCTGTAAAACGCTATAAAAAATAAAACCACTAGCAGTAAAAAAAAAAGTTTTTAAAGATTAGCCGTCACTATTAGATAAAAGTTACATATGCAAAAATAGACAGAAATGCTTAAATATCCAATATCGAATGATACATTTCCAATATGGACCCAAACTAATATGTTAATATGTGTAGATAACTGATATGTTACCAATATATTGAGCATTTTCTACATATAGGGGAAAAAAAGAAAATTAATGTTTCTCTTAGACAGCATTTTTTCAGACAGCATTTGGATTAAATAGAGATCAAATGTAACCCTTTGCCTAAGCCTCTTCTAAGATTTTTCTCAAGCAAGAAAAAGACCTTGATAATGTCACTTGTATCTCCTCTGGAGTTTGCAAAGATACCTCAACTAAACTATGCTCAGATTTTTCCAAGATAGCAAAGTCTGCAATAAAACAACAGAAATGTCAATATCAACTCAAGCATTTTTCATCAAATAGTTTGAAGACCAAATTATCCGAACTATGCCATCCACATTATTTAAGCTCTATAACCTCAATGTCAACATTTTTCTCAGTTTATTATCTTTTTCCCCCACATTTTTTTCCCTTAGAAGAAACACCTTAGACGAACGGAAACAAAACCACAGTGAAACATAACTGAAAACTCCAGCTCGGCTTCTGAGGGAGCAACCTTTGAAGTGCCATTGAGCTAATTCTAGGGACCTTTTTTAGCAATTTCCTATCCAGAACTACAGCTAAATCATTCATACACATAGAGCCCCTCATACTGGCTGAGAAACATGCAGTGAGCATCATGAATGGCTAAATGAGGGTTGGACTATCTCCTATCTGTGTCCAGCATGCCATCCACTGGCTCCCTAAACACTGGAATTGGATGGTGCTTTGGAATCCCACCCAAAAGAGAAACCCTGACATTTGAGCGCACCCATAATCCTGAAAGGCACTAATTGCCAAAAAGCTCAGTTTAGGAATGGTAGATTCACTTAACGCCAGGCCGCCCTCACACAACGGCATGCTCACGCCAATACTCACTTAACCAGAACTCACTCAATTCCTCTATTCAACTCAATCATGTCCTTTCCTCTTCTCACATACACCTTTTAGACACCATCTATTCTGTCATGGCGGCTGGCACTGTTTGAGTTATCATTTGGTTTCATCAGCACATTGCCATTTATCAAGAGATTCAGATACAAAAAATATGCTATAGACCCACAATGCCCCCTTCTGGTCACTTATTATTATTCATTTGTTTCTCAGGAGAAAGGCACATTGTGAAAATAGGATCCCTCACTGCATCATTCAGAGACCTACGTCTATATACACAGTGATGACAGTTTTATATTCAATATTGACCCGGATATTATGGCCATAAAAAATCATGGTATAATGATATCTGACATAACCTAAACCTTATTGGACCTCATCAGTAGAAAACATTGTTAAAGTGTCAGTTTAAAACTAGAACTTTCTATAGTCTACAGACAATTACCACCCATTCCACAAAACAAACTGCTTCACTCTCAAGGTTTTGAACTCCCTGGAGGCCTTTTAATCTCCAGTTATAACTCTAATGGGTCCAAATATAGCTTTCGAAGGTAGCTCTACAGGTAAGGCACAGTCGTGTTTGAATCTAGGCTAGATTTAACCACAGAGTGCAAAGAGTAAGAGATATGTGCTACGCTATGCACCTTTGTCCACATACTCGATGTTTGGTGCCTTTCAAAGTCTTATTAGCCCAAACCACTCTGCTAACCAGAAAGAAAATGCTAGAGATGTTTCAGTGTAGCATGCTCTCTCAATCTCCTTTGCTATTACTTTTTTTTGTACTTTTTGCCAACGCAGGATAGGAAAAATGTCACAGCAATGCAAGAATATTTGCCAATGTCTGTCTGCGAGAGAGAGAGAGAGAGAGAGAGAGAGAGAGGGGGGGGGAATGAAGGTGGTGTGTGTGTGTGTGTGTGTGTGTGTGTGTGTGTGTGTGTGTGTGTGTGTGTGTGTGTGTGTGTGTGTGTGTGTGTGTGTGTGTGTGTGTGTGTGTGTGTGTGTGTGTGTGTGTGTGTGTGTGTGTGTGTGTGTGTGTGTGTGTGTGTGTGTGTGTGTGTGTGTGTGTGTGTGTGTGTGTGTGTGTCTGTGTCTGAACAGAATCTTTGATGTTTCACACCTTCTGAAGTGGGCCTTCTTCAGGTGTCTAAAGTGGAGAGGTCCTGGAACTGTAGGGAGAGACGTTCTTGTTCAAAGACTCGCTCTCTCACTCTTTCTATCACTCCCTCTCTCCTTCTCTGGAAAAAGAAATGTATAATTTTGACTATTCACTGTAGCCTGTGGCACACATAGGCTACACAGCAGCAGTTTTATTATGTCAAAATAACACAAGGATTTTTATACAATAATACTTTTCTTTCACATTAATTCAAGGTACAGCATATTTTTTTCAATGTTGTAATTAGGGCTGCAACAACTAGTCGATAAAATTGATAATAATCGATAATGAAAATCATCGATAACGATTATCATTACCGATTAGTCGAGTCTGCCACCAACTTCCACCAGTCGCGCCAAATTACAGCACTGAATAACGCATTTGTATGGACAAAATGTGCATCTAGAAATAGTGGAGTGGAAACAGAGTGAGCTGATGCAGGAAAGGTACATGATCCAAGTGCCCAAAAGGTGAGAATTGTTTATTTTAAGCTTCAAGCGAATGCATTAGCGTTACCCTGTCGCTTTGACAAATGTGTGTGCGTCTGCATTCTCAGCGTAAAACGTTCATTTTACAGGTTATATCCACTGATCTATATAGAGAACAGTAGTTATATCCTCATCTGTAAATGCTACCGATTCACGCGAGTATTTCCATTTTGCATGAAAGCGCATCCTGACAGTCTGTGGTAAACTTCAAACTTCACTGAACGAGCGCCGTTGCGGCGGGCGCGCATAAACAGACAGAACGCAGTCGAGAGGGAAACCATTAATATTCAGTGCAAAAACATTAATTTAACTAAAATATTGGCTGTTGGACGCTAAATTTAGTTTTAAAAGTCAACGTGTAATTCAAGTATTTTATGAGAGTAGCAACTGTAAAGGGATAACAGCGTGTAATTTGAATATAAGTGTAAGACGTTTCTACAGGATAAAGAAATGACAGTAGGCTAACAGTTACTGTGTCCATAGAGTGTGTGTGTTCCTGCAGAACATTCCTCTTATTTGGTAGCACTGAGTTTGTGTTTTTGTTTTTCTTTAATATTTTATTGTAGGGATTTAAACTGTTTTTGCTTAGTAACTTTTTTTTGTACATAATGTATAGCACAAACATATGAAAATTAACCATGGTTCTATTAGATAGTAAAACCATGTTTTTATTATAATAAAACCATGTTTTTGCCTTGATGACTATTTGTATAACCACACAAATACCATATAGTTAAACTATGGATTTGAAGCATTTTTGTGGTTATTTTTTGTAAGGGTAGATATATTCACCATGTGTGTTTTCATAGCACTCAGCTGGCAAGTTTGTTTGAAAGACAGCATTGGGCAGGATGTGGAATAGTGTGCTTTGTCAATACAAAAAAAAATGGGCTTTTACCCGATTAATCGAAAAAATAATCGACCAACTAATCCATTATCAAAATAATCGTTAGTTGCCTATTCAAGATTATTACGCAGACACAACTGAAACAATGTTGTACCAATATGAAAAAGCATTTTTCCCATTATTGGGCATTCAAACATAACACTGTATTATGACGGAAGAAAATATTTTACAAGCAACAAATATATTGAAATGTATTGTTATATTATACAAGTATTATACGAACACAATTGTTTTCAACATTGATTATAATAAGAACTATTTATTGAGCACAAAATCAAATATTGATTTCTGAAGGACCAGTGACACTGAAGACTGGAGTAATGGATGTTGAAAAGTCAGCCTTGCCATCACAGGAATAAATTACATTTTAAAATATATTAAAATAGAAAGCAGTTAATTTAGTAATAAATAAAAATAAAATAAAATAGTGTATGATGGTGATGCCATTAGGGCTGCACATTTGTGCACAATATATCGAAATATCGCAAATGTACATATCACGATATGCATATCGCAACGGCACGCAATATCTGAATGATTTTAATAGGCTACTTCAACATTGTGAAAAGTGTACGTTTTAGGTTGACGCATATAGCAGAGAATAGACCGGACACACCACTGTTACTTATGTGACTTGCTTGACGTTAAAAAGTTATTAAACGCAATAACTTGCGGAAAACAACTCCTTGCAGTCTTGCACTGTCTGCTGTCTGAGTATTCATGAAAACACAGTCAGTTATGCTTTAAGCGAACGATATTAGTTGGGGAAAGAAACCGAATGTGTGTCACTAGGATCCGTGCATTACGTCTTAAAGTGACAGCCTGCTAATACAGTAAACCTGCCGCTATCTGTCAAACAACAAAAGAACAAGAGAAAATCTATCAGTGCTCTTGGCTGAATAACCTTTGTTGCTTTATTATGTATCAGTGTAATACCCCAGATAGTAAAAATCATCTGGCCCAGAGTTGGCCCAGGCCATTTGTAAGTTATGTGCAAGATCCGCGCATCGGACTTGGGCCGGTGTCTTTTGGCACAGTGGGCCAATACCGGCACGGATCCGTTTTTACTCATCCGGACCAGCACTGGGCCAGCTCCGGACCAGATGCGGATTCCTTTATGGCGATTTGGCCCAAATGTGGCCCGAATCTGCTTTGCGACTGTTGTTCCCGCCCACGAAAACCCGGCCCGGGCTGGATCCGGCTGCTATCTGGGACACTCAATGTATATTTAATTCATGTGATGACTACTGTTTTTAGATCTTATTTTTAATAACAAAATTAAATAAAAATAAAAATAATCGTCCACCCCTAGTTCAGGTGTCTTTGTTTACCTGGATATTCTTGATGTTAAGATTTTGGTTGATATAACTATATATTACCAAGTCAAGCAAAGATTTTTTGGTATTTAAATATTGGCATTACATTTTTGTTTACATTGATGTTCAAATTATATTGACATATTTGTGACATACATTTTTGCTAAAACACTGCTGGTCACTTTCAGAAGTTGTAGCGATGCTTTCTTTTCCCAGAAAGAATGTGAAACTCATAAATGGTATCATTCTTCTCAGTTTTTAAATTTTTTTTTTCAATATCATTTAAATAGATTTTACACACTTAAAGCAATATCGTATCACATATCACATATCGCATTATTCAACAAGGTATTGCATATCGCATTTTTCTTCAATATCGCACAGCCCTAGATGCCATCATGTTCCCTTTCAGTCGGTCACTACGACGTACGTCGGTAATACCGACGAATTGGGATCACTTCAGAGAGCCCCTATCAGCTTCGAGAACTTAAGAACAGGCCAATGAACAATTGGCGTGCGAGATTTGCATCTCGCGCTCCGCGCCGCGGGTATAAACAGGAAGCGAGAGCATCGCACTGACGTCATTCACTTCAGAGCCGAATGGCGTTTGAAGTCTACAGACTGCTTTCCTGATTTAATTCAGCGACTGTCAGAGAACTGAGAAGAGGAAGAGGATCGTTGTGTTGGTGTGACGGCACTCTTCAGCGGGACCGCGAACTCAGCTGCAGAGGAACAACTGCTGTTATCACAGCAAACCTGTTGGTTTCGGTGGGCGTTCCATTTTTGAGTGCAAACACAGGCTGCACTATCCCCTGTGTGTTGCCGCAGTTTCCCTGGGTGCTTCAGCACTCTCTTAAAAGAGCGTTTCCTCACAAAAAGAGCAACACGGGTGTGACTGCGTCTTTCTCAAGATGTCATTCCACCCGTGCGTTTCTGGATGCGGTCGTTCCCTCTCGCCCGCTGACGGCCACACTCACTGCATCACGTGCCTGGGCTTACAGCACGCTGAGGCAGCGTTTGTGAATAGCTCGTGTTCTCACTGCGGGAACATGACTATTGCGGTGCTTAGGTCTAGACTCACCTACCTCCGGGAAGGCGGAGTCCCCCTCCCCATACCTCGATCTAGAGCTATCCCTAACCAGGATAGACCTACTTCGACGGATGGCCGGGGTGATCTGAGGATTACGTTCAGGACAAACCCACCTAGTGTCCCTACGCAGGTCCCTGAACCCTCTCAAGCACCGCTGCCGGTGGCGCCACCGGAAGAGATCGCTGGTCCCGCCCACGGGCGCCCAGTCATCTCTTTCGGGGCGCCCGCGGACGAGCAGATGTCGATTGCAGCATCGGAGGGGGAGTTCCAGTCCTCGAAGGATGAAGACTCAGCTGTACTGCCTCCCTCTGGGAGAGTGGCAACGGTTGAGTCGGACCCCGAGTTGACGGCTATGCTTTCCCGGGCCGCCGAAAAGGTCGGGCTTGTGTGGAACCCTCCACCACGTCCCGAACCTTCTAGGTTGGATGATTGGTTCCTGGGGGGGGGTCGCGCTGGTTCTCAGCGTCCCGCCCCAGTGCCATTCTTCCCGGAGGTGCATGAGGAGCTTTCCAGGTCGTGGACGACACCCTTTAGTGCCAGAAACAGACCTGGAGGCTCCTCCCTCCTCACTACCCTTGACGGTGGACAGGCCAAGGGTTACGAGAGGATCCCGCCGTTGCGATGCAGCTGCGTCCGGCGACCGCCTCAGAGTGGCGTGGTGATCCTCGTCTCCCATCCAAAGCCTGTAGGTTTTCGTCCAGTCTGACTGCGAAGGCCTACAGGTCCAGCGGACAGGCCGCGTCTGCCTTGCATGCCATGGCGTTGCTTCAGGTGCACCAAGCCCAGGCACTCATGGACATGCACGAGGGTAGGTCTGACCCAGAGCTCTTCCGGGAGCTCCGGGCGGCGACGGACCTCGCCCTCCGGGCGACGAAAGTTACCGCCCGTTCCGTGGGTCAGGCGATGTCCACCTTAGTAGTCCAGGAACGGCATCTCTGGCTCAACCTGGCCGACATGAGGGAGACTGACAAGAACCGGTTCCTGGACTCCCCCATATCGTTGGCCGGGTTGTTCGGCGACGCGGTCGAGAATTTCGCCCAGCAATTCTCGGCCGCCCAGAAGCAGACGGAGGCCATTAAACATATCCTGCACCGGCGGCCCGCTGCTGCCTCCACCCAGCCGCCGGCCGCAGCACCTCCGCCTGCCCGTCGCCGAGGACGTCCTCCTGCGGCCGCCCCCGCCCCCGCTCCCGCCCCAGCCCAGCAGCAGCCTTCCACTGGCCGTGGGCGTGGAGCCGGTTGCGGGAAGAACGTCCAGCCCGCTCAGGCCGCTGCGAAGCCAGGTGGCAAGCGCCGTCGGAAGAGACCCTGAGACGGGCCGCCCAGAGATGGAGGAAACTGCTCTTCAGGAGATGGCTGCAGCACCAATCCTTCCCCCGGTGGAGGGCCGGGGGAACACTATTTGTATGTCTGTTCCGCCACTGGCCTCAGTGCCAGTGGCACCCAAATTTTCAATAAAAGAGCAGTTTCCAACATCTCTGGGTGCCAAGAGAGCGCGTCTGGCGGTATGCGACGCTACCATGCCTCGTACCCCTCAGACACCTCTCTCCTCGCCAACAGGGGGCGTCGGTTGTGCGGACGCACACAATGTGCCTCCCCACGCTCGCCCGTCCCCTCAGCGGATGCAGGTCGTGTGTCAGACCCAGACCCCTGCACGGACCACTCCCATGTCGTCCTGGGGCCCCTGCGTTCCGCTGCGCTGCCCCGCTCCGGGTACGTCTGTGGTGCCGATGATCCCGCTTGCTCGGTCTCTGGGGGCCTGGCTAGCGCTCCCCAGCCCGTCTCGCTGGATCATCCGCACCATCAGACTCGGCTATGCGATTCAGTTCGCCCGGCGTCCCCCGAAGTTCAGGGGTGTCCACTTCACATCTATAACGAAGGAGGGCGCCCCGGTGCTTCAGGCGGAGATCGCTGTCCTATTGGCGAAGGACGCGATAGAGCCGGTCCCTCCAGCCGATATGAAGTCCGGGTTCTACAGCCCGTACTTCATTGTACCCAAGAAAGGCGGCGGGTTACGACCGATCCTGGACCTGCGTTACCTGAACCGCTCCCTCCACAGGATGCCGTTCCGAATGCTAACGCAGAAACGCATCTTCAGGTGCATCCGTCCCCAGGATTGGTTTGCAGCGATCGACCTGAAGGACGCGTACTTTCATGTCTCGATTCTCCCTCGACACAGACCGCTTCTACGCTTTGCTTTCGACGGACGGGCATACCAGTACAAAGTCTTGCCCTTCGGGCTGTCCCTGTCGCCCCGTGTCTTCACGAAAGTCGCGGAGGCGGCCATTGCTCCCATGAGAGAGCGTGGTGTTCGCATCCTCAACTATCTCGACGACTGGCTGATTGTTGCCCAGTCGCGGGAGCAGTTATGCGAACACAGGGACATGGTGCTTCGGCACCTCAGCCGGTTGGGTCTTCGGGTCAAATGGGAGAAGAGCAAACTCTGTCCCGTACAGAGGATCTCTTTTCTCGGGATGGAGATCGACTCGGTCACCATGACAGCGCGCCTCACAGAGGAGCGCGTCCAGTCGGTGCTGAGCTGCTTGAGTACGCTAAAACGCAGTACAGCGGTTCCACTGAAACATTTTCAGAGGCTCCTGGGGCATATGGCAGCAGCAGCCGCAGTAACGCCGCTAGGGCTGCTCCATATGAGACCGCTTCAGCACTGGCTACACGACCGAGTCCCGAGATGGGCGTGGCACAGCGGGTCCCTCCGTGTCCAAGTGACACCGAGATGCCACCAAACCCTCACTCCGTGGAAGGACCCTTCATTTCTACAGGCAGGAGTGCCTCTAGAACAAGTGTCCAGGCATCATGTTGTCTCCACGGATGCCTCACCCACGGGTTGGGGTGCCACATACAATGGGCTTGCAGTATCGGGTCTGTGGACGGGGCCCCAACTGCAATGGCATATCAATTGCCTAGAGTTGCTGGCAGTTCGTCTTGCTCTCAGCCGCCTCAAAGGGTCGCTCAAAGACAAGCACGTTCTGGTCCGGACGGACAGCACGACGGCCGTTGCGTACATCAACAAACAAGGTGGTCTACGCTCCCGCCGTTTGTCCCAACTCGCCCGCCATCTCCTCCTGTGGAGTCAGAAGCATCTGAGGTCCCTTCGTGCTATTCACATTCCGGGCCTGCTCAATCGTGCGGCCGACGAGCTGTCACAGTTGCCAGTGCTCCCCGGAGAGTGGCGACTCCACCCCCAGGTGGTCCAGCTGATTTGGAGTCGCTTTGGGGCCGCACAGATCGATCTGTTTGCCGCCCACGACACGACCCACTGCCAGTTGTTTTATTCCCTGACCGAGGGGACCCTCGGCACGGATGCACTGGCACACAGCTGGCCCCGGGCTCTGCGCAAGTATGCGTTTCCCCCAGTGAGCCTTCTTGCACAGACACTGTGCAAGGTCAGGGAGGACGAGGAGCATCTCCTCTTGGTAGCTCCGTACTGGCCCAACAGGACGTGGTTCCCGGAACTAGTGCTCCTCGCGACAGCACCTCCTTGGCCCATTCCTCTGAGGCAGGACCTCCTAACTCAGAGACGGGGCACCCTATGGCACCCGCGTCCAGACCTCTGGAAACTCCATGTCTGGTCCCTGGATGGGATGCGGAGGTTCTAGGTGACCTACCGCAAGCGGTAGTCGACACCATCGCTTCCGCCAGAGCCCCCTCTATGAGACGGCTATATGCGTTGAAGTGGAACCTGTTCGTCGATTGGTGTTCTTCTCGCTGAGAAGACCCCCGGAAGTGTTCGGTCGGATCTGTGCTATCTTTCCTTCAAGATGGGTTGGAGCGAAGGCTGTCTCCCTCCACCCTCAAGGTATATGTTGCCGCTATCGCCGCAAGCCATGACCTCGTTAACGGTGAGTCCTTAGGCAAGCACGATCTGATCGTCAGGTTCCTAAGGGGAGCGAGGAGACTAAATGCTCCTCGCCCCTCCTCTATACCCTCTTGGGACTTGACTCTGGTGCTGACCGCACTGCAGAGGGCGCCCTTCGAGCCTTTACAGTCAGTAGAGCTTAAGATCTTGTCTCTAAAAACAATCCTCCTGATTGCATTGGCCTCAGTTAAGAGGGTAGGGGACCTGCAGGCATTTTCGGTCGACGAATCGTGCCTGGAATTCGGGCCGGGTGACTCTCAGGTGACCCTGAGACCCCGGCCTGGATACGTGTCCAAGGTTCCCACTACTCCCTTCCGGGACCAAGTGGTGAGCCTGCAAGCGCTGCCTTCGGAGGAGGCAGACCCAGCCCTGGCTTTTCTCTGTCCAGTTCGCGCTCTGCGCGTCTATGTTGACAGAACGCAAAGCTTTAGGACCTCAGAGCAGCTCTTCGTCTGTTACGGAGGACAGCAGAAGGGAAAGGCTGTCTCCAAGCAGAGGATGGCCCACTGGATAGTGGATGCCATCGTCTTGGCGTATGAATCCCAAGACGTGCCCTGCCCGCTCGGGGTTAGAGCTCACTCCACCAGGGGTGTAGCTTCTTCCTGGGCGCTGGCTCGTGGCGCCTCGCTGACAGACATTTGTAGAGCTGCGGGCTGGGCGACACCTAACACGTTCGCTAGGTTTTATAGCCTACGTGTAGAGCCGGTGGCTTCTCGTGTGCTCGCTTCCCATAGTCAGCTTCACTGAAGTGCCCGTTCTAGTGTCGGCTTGCTGCGCCATTCCCTTCCTCTGGAACGGATACGTGCGCTTATTTTCTCCAGTCGAGTTCCCCAGGATTGGCGAACCCTGTTGAGTCCTCCGCACCCCTCGGCAGTCGGATGTTGCGGAGCGTCCGACGCCAGGTCTGGCACTCGTATGCATTGGTGGAACTTGTGTCAGACTGGGTTCCGTATGTCGTGACCCCTACGGCGGTCCCATACATGTATTCTCCACGGTACAGCTCCCTACGGCGAGCTCGTGTCTTTCCCTTGGCAGAGTTCCTCTGCCGTCTCAGTAAGGTGTCGTCCCCCGCCTGCATTAGGCCGGGGCCACCCCTGGGACTTTCTTCTGTTGAGCTGCCCACGGCCAGCCCATACGTTTCTTTCCACATGGTAACTCCCTCTGGGCATGATGTGGCTCCCGCAGCGTCCTTCGGGCACGCTTTCCCAGCGTTATCCAATCAGTCTGCTGAATGGGTCTTGCGGAACAGCAGTGTGACTCTCCTGGCGTGAATCTCCCCGCCCGCTTCAGAACGGGGTCTGAGGGGCTCTTGCTGGGCGCTGGTAGTGGTAGTAACTGTGGCGCTTTCCATAGGGATCCCAATTCGTCGGTATTACCGACGTACGTCGTAGTGACCAACTGAAAGGGAACGTCTCCGTTACGTATGGTAACCCTCGTTCCCTGAAGGAGGGAACGGAGACGTACGTCCCGTCGCCACAGTTCCTTCCATCACTGCATGGCCGAGTCACTGGTTCGGCTCCTCAGTGAAAAACGTCAGTGCGATGCTCTCGCTTCCTGTTTATACCCGCGGCGCGGGGCGGAGCGCGAGATGCAAATCTCGCACGCCAATTGTTCATTGCCCTGTTCTTAAGTTCTCGAAGCTGATAGGGGCTCTCTGAAGTGATCCCAATTCGTCTGTATTACCGACGTACGTCTCCGTTCCCTCCTTCAGGGAACGAGGGTTACCATACGTAACCGAGACGTTTTATTGAAGATTCTGGACACACTGAGATTTTGGTGTCATTCAAGACTGTACTAAAACCTTGTCAATGACCGCAAAGTGAAGCCAGAAGCTCTTCATTGCATCTTCATGTGTGATCTCTCTTCTGTCACACTTTGTGAAGGCGTTGTCTTAATGAAAAGATTCTCATTATTTCTCTTGGTTCTCTCATATACACTGAGTTAAAATCACAATGATTATTTTGTAACAGCATGAACAAGACAGGCGTTCACTTAAACTTTTTCTGCACCATTTTTGGACACAGACAACTTCCCATCAAATAACGTGTTTCCAATCCCTTCACATCACTCACAAAACATGCACCCATTAAATGTGAAGCATGTGATTAAGAGATAGATTTGCTTTGTAGAGACCTGTCTGATAGAAATGAGAGCAGAGACGCTAGCTCATAAACAGGCTGGCAGTTTTTATGCTCTTGAATAATTCATTTCATTTCATGTGTTGCCTGTATATTAACTATAACAAGCCCAAACCTGTCACAGTCAGAATATCTCAAAGACATCACAATGAGCTGTTGAGAGACGACAACCCTGCCTAAATGACTCATCTGTGTGTGTGGGAGAGAACAAAGAGAGAGAGAGCGAGATCAGATGCAGGTCTCTGTGTGTGACCCAGCACAGCAGGTCTCTGATTCTATGCCTGACTGACTTAGACATTTGCCACCTGTGCACACATACAAGTCACAACCACACATGCTTACATGTCAGCTTTTCTATCACAGTGAAGACTTTCCGACTTCTATTATTTTATACTGAGCCAAATATATATATCTATATATATATATATATAAATATATATATTATAATCTCCCAACTCCTGTGGTTAAACTGGACTGGAAAGCACCTTTGAGTAAAAATAGTAATTATTTCAAAAGAAACAATGTAATTATTGAATATATATATATATACTAATGATAAGCCTATACAATAAAAATTTAGTTCTATAATTGTTTGCATTATAATTTTAAATAATTATTTCAATGTATGTAATTAAATGTGCATTCATTTTGTTATAATTATATTAAATAAATTTAAATTTGATAAATTATTAAATTTGCATATTAGCCTACCTATGTTGATATTTTTTAAACACACACAGATCCATCACTAAACAAATTTAATCATACCCATCTGACCTTTATTTAATTTTCATACCATCTGAACAATTCAAGCTTGAATTAACACCTAAATGCGAGTTCACAGCCAGCTCAGCTCCAGCTGCTACCATTGTCATGAAGATGTTATTTAGTATGTTTATTAAGCTGTTTTCCTTCCAACGTTCCCCACAATGCAAAACCTGCCCACCACACACACGAATACTGCTTCCATCATGAGTCAATATATTCTCTAGTCAATGGAACTAGATTTGCAAACGCAACATATATGACAATGATGCAGTGAACCTAAATTCAGGCCTCCTTGTATGTGCATGTTTATGCGTATACATGCATGAAAAATGTGTATATTACCGACTTGAGAGAGGAGATATCAGCCATTTCGATCTGACAAGATGCATGGCAAACCTGCCAGGCTTGATTAAGTTTCCATATAAATTGCATAATAAGCAACCCAGTCATGTTTGAGATCAATTAACCCCCAAAACACATGAAGACCTAATATAAACAGCAATATCAGCTAATATCAGCATGCTTTGAAGGATGAAGACAGAGATAAAGACTGATGCACATCAGTGTGTGAACAACAATAGCCACAGACCTTGTTTGCACATGGTATTAATCAAACTATGTTGAGGAGTGGATCTCTGGCTATACATCATTACTGTGCCACAAGTACAATAAGCTCGCATGCATTTCTGACTACCTCTGAATGTGCTTTGTGATCAGATCCTCACTTGTATTTAGTGCCGTATTGTGATCTGACCATAAAACAGCTTCTTCTGTGCGAAACGAAATGGGCATGAATGTCCAAGCTCTTTTCCATACAATGATAGTGAATAGTTATACCATGGCTCTCTCAAGCAAGATTTTCAACCTATTTTATGGCTTCAAAACATGTGAAATGGACTGCTTGAGTGCAATTCTATGGCATAGTCCGTTTTGGAGCTCAATATTCCCCATCAACTTTTATTGTATAGATGAGAGCAGCTTCAATTCTCCTTTTTCATTGTATGAAAAAGAATATGACATCGGGATGACTTGAGGGTGAATAAATATTGGCAGACTGTTAATTTTTGGGTGAAATACCAGGTGTGAACATGTTGTCCGTCTCTGTAGCAACACTGCTGTCAAGCAGCATAGTACACTGGTCATCTCAAAAGAGAGAGAGCTAGGGGGAGCGGATAAAAGAGTGAAAACCAAATACAGCATCATATTCAGAGGAAGAGGCAGAAGAGATGAGAAATGGGAGGATAGATTACATGGACAGAGAGATGGAGAACTTTTATCTCCACCTTAAGGGGACTGACATGGTGGAGGCCCCGATGAGACAGCTCCTCCACTGTAGTCCATTTGTCTCCCTGTTCCAGTCTGTCTCTTAGGAACAAAATCAATATATCTAACCTTTTCAGCAGCCGGAGGCTTAACGCACACGCTCGCGCAAACACTGACACACACTCTTCACCTCACCTTGCCTCTGCTGAGTAAGATTTAGTAAATCACACATCACCTGCTGCTGTTCATCCAGAGACATCGAGCTAGATGGCACGTATATGGCTCAACACACACACACACAGACGCACAATAAATGAAAGATATACATATGGACAAAGACGCATTGAAAACTCAGAGGCACAGTGCCATCTGTAGGTCAATAAGAGAACAGCTTCAAAATGGGTAGCGTTTTGCAGAGGAGGAAGTCAAGTTCTTTGGATCACAAAAAAAAAGAGTCTCAGAGCAATAATTGATTCTTTTATCCAATTCAACAGTGATGAAGCTGCGGTTTAATCTGACAATGTCCAGATTTGAGATAAAATTCACAGTGTGAGCGTGTATCTGATAGCATACAAGTGGGGAGGAAACATTATCTGTTAGAACAGACTGCTATTAGAAAGTTGACTTATAATCTTCATGGTGTCTTTCTGCTCATCAAGAGAGCTCTGATATCTGCATTTTAGGCTGCGAATGACGTGAATTAATCACCGTTTTATGATATACTCTCCACAGCAGCCCTCACAAAAATCAGCACAATCCTTCTTTATGATTCATTGAGGAGAGGATACTAAAGACCTCTCAGACAGGCTGTCTGTTTGTAAAGTACACTGTGAGGCCAAAGAGTTCAGCCTACGGTGTCAATCATGGTTACTGACTACATCGCATTCGTAAAACCTAATCTCATTTGTTTTCAATGAGAGCTGCTAACTTACAATGACATGAGTGACAGCGAACAAAGTTAAGAAAAGTTTACGCCAATGTAAAGCGGCTACCAATAGAAGTGAAGACATTCAAGCTCATGTGATCATTATCCTTCAACTACTGTAGTCGTGTGTCATGACTAAAAATGGAGAAAATCATCTTTAAGCAAACAATTTAAAAAATTTTATGAAGAAAATAGTATGAATTGTAATGTTCATAACCTTTACTAAATTGACACAGTATGTGCTGCCCCAATGTCATGTGAACTTTTGGATGCCAAAATTATCTTTATTTGATATTCTGGCGGAACTAAAAGTGGGCGTGACAAACACATACAAATTCATATACACCTATATTGTATGGTTATTAGGGCTGCAACGACGCGTCGACGTCGTCGATGACGTCGACTACGAAAATACGTCGACGTGCGTGAAATGCGTCGACGCGTCGGCGGCACATTATTTACGTTCTAGAACGGAACAGAAGATCTAGAATAATGGCAGCTTCTGCTCCCGGGCATAGTGAAAATGATCATTTATCATATAAAGCCAGACCGCGACATTCAAAAGTGTGGGAGTACTTTAAACAGAAGCCGAATAAAACTGTGCTTTGTTCGCTCTGTAATGCCGGTTTCACATTGCGCGCGGTGGCAGAGCAGGTGCTGCGCGCGTGGAGAGCGGGAGCTTTCACACTGCCAGTCAGTGTTGCCAAGTCCCGGTTTTTTCCGCGGAATTGGGCTACTTCTACACTTTTGCCGCGGGCTGTGTCTCATGTCCGCGGGTTGAAGCGATCCCAATTATGTGATATTTAGCCCCGGGAATGAGAATTTTAGCCGGCAGCCCTGCAAAAAAACACACATATTTAACCCCCCGAACGCGATGTTTACCAGAGAACCTCCCCGAAACGCGATTGGGCTTGTTTTGGACTAGTTTTGAGTAACGAATGGGTGGGTTTTGTTGTGTAAACCTGGCAACCCTGCTGCCAGTGTTCTCTCGCGCAGCTGAACCGTGGCGCGTGTATTGTAACAGACGGTCACATTTTCCGGTGTTCTTCTCCGACCCCAGTACGTCTCGTGCTTTTATTTATTATGGGCTGCATATATCTCCTGTTAATGCGACCTGGTTCCGCTCTGTCCCAAACACATATGCATAATAACATGCTGTATATAGGTAGTTTGCATGATTAAAGTAACATTAAAGTTAAGATATGCCTCTAGCTTTAATCATTTAAATGTGTCTTTGAAGTTTGGGCTAAAACTTCTGGCAGCTTTAGTCGTTGATTATGCACATGTATCTTCAAAATAGACAACTAGTTATACTATATTAAAACTATGCTGAAAGCTCCTGTATGTGAACCTTTTGCAGATAAATACAAGTGCATTTTCGTTTACTATTGACACAAATCAATAAGTAAATCATACTCAACTACTATAGTAAACAACTTTTCCTAATTAGGCCTACTCTGTATACATTTTATGATGAATAGTATCATTATATATTATGTTTAAAAAGCTTCTTGTGTTCATATATTTCTTTATAAAATGGCATAGCCTACTATGTACACTACCCTTCCTGAAATACAATTAATATTGTCATCATTCATTGATTTCATGTTAAAATAATATACAAATTCACTACCCTCTTTGAAGTACAATAATCAGTAAAAAAGAATCATAAGGTTAATCCTGAAAAATAATCGTTAGATTAGTCGACTAATCGAAAAAATAATCGTTAGATTAGTCGACAGAAAAAATACTCGTTAGTTGCAGCTCTAATGGTTATGTTATAAAATAGTAGGATATACACTCAGTAGTAAGTATAATAGTATAATACTTATTTTTTTGGGCTCTGAATGTCCATGGTGGTTTTACAAACAACATTAGTGGTTTCATATATTCACTAACATTTCTAAGAATTATGTTGTTTAAATATTTTAAACCACTTAACTGCTTTTTCAACCAACTGGTAGACCCTAGTCTGATAGAAGATTAAACATTATGAATCAGGGTCAGCTCCGCATAGCTCATTTTCTAACCCATGAAAATTAAATCTCCATCAGTGCCATTAAGAAGCAAGTCATCTTATTTTAGCATTTTGAACTTGATAACATTAAAGATAGAGAGTAGAAGTGTGCTTAAAACATTGATGTTCGTGTTTGGAAAAGGTTAGTTAAGGATGTCAACTGCACCGTTTCTCTTTAGAGACCCTACAGAGATTACAACGACAACATATTTCTGAAATATACAAAATGTATAAACAGATGATTAAATCAGCCCATCAACCTCCCACTGATGGAGATGTGAGATATATGTAAGAGCCTTCAGTGCCACAGTTCTTTATTTCATATCACCACTGGATATACCATTTGCCACACTGATCATATTAAGGCAATGAGATTCAATTATTTCATTATGCTTAATACAGTTTAAGAGGTCAAGATTTTCATTAAAGATGATGAGGAAAAAATATAAAGAATATTTTATTTCACTCACTTTATTTTTATTTATTTTTTTATTCTAATGCATTTCTTGTAGTGGAACGACAAGTGTGTGACAACAGTGTGTGGCTTTGCCTATACACTGTGGGGACATTTGGCCAGTAACACCTGAAATCACCTACCCATTGGCTGGTTCCCACAAGGAATTCATGCTTTTTAAAAACAAAACAAAAAACAAAAAAAAATTCTGATTCAGGCAAACATTTAATACAGGGGTCTCAAACTCGTGGCCCGCGGGCCACTTGAGGCCCGCAGGATGATATTTTGTGGCCCCCTACTTGACATCAAAGTTTAGTGTTAGTGCGGCCCACACGTTGTTCTGAAAAGCACCTTTTTGCACAGTCGTTGCATGTGCAGCGCTTGCCACGCTTGCTGCCTCCTTTGTGTGCGTGTGTGTGTGTGAGTGAGAGAGAGAGTTGGCTCGCCCCTCCCTCATGCAGTATAATTGGTTGACACCGCGTGATTGACAGGAACAGACGAACGAAGCTGATCAGACAGTCGAAATGAATGTGGTCTAACAGCGCTCGTCAATGTCAAAATGATTGAGATGGCCAATCAAATCAAAGTAGGCGGGTTTACGTTCTATTTTGGCTCGTGCAAACTGCACAGTCTTCAGACACAGACGAGCGTGTCAATCTATCACTTAATACCGTTGCTTAGAGAGACTCTATTCTTTCTGGTGAAATCACAAAACAAAATGCACACAAACGTGTCCTTGCTCTTAATATACAATCATTGATGAATATCTTTGATTTTAATGAAGAAAAACAATTTGAGGGGGGATTAGAACCCGGAACCTTTGACACGGTTGACAAAAAGTCTACCACCAGACCACTAGAGAATTCAATAGTTAATTGCGGATCTATGTATTTATTCACTCATGCGAAGAATATCGGGATATATTATTAATGCAAATATTGTTTACAAATAGTCCCAAAAAGATTATTTCTCAACTAGAATTAGACCTAGAATTTCGTTCACTGTTCTGTTTGACCTTGTTACGGCTTTGAATTAGTCTATTATTTTAAATAAAATTAAAATAATTTATTTCATATTACATTTCATTTCTATAGGCTATATTTTAAAAAATAGAGTAGGCAAGAGAAGCCTATGTTCTGAAAAACCGTTCATGTTCAGAAGGAAAGTTCAAATTCAGAGGAACAGTTCATGTTCACAAGAAACATTCATGTTGAAGAACTGTAATAATATATTTGTAAAGTAAAGTTGTGCTACTTTTTTTTGGAATACTTGAAACACTTTTTAAGTATAATACTTGATGCGGCCCAGCCTGACCCAGAGTCTACCTCCAGCGGCCCCCAGGTAAAATGAGTTTGAGACCCCTGATTTAATATGTGATTTGACTAATGATGACGAAGCAAATTTGTCATTGTCAAGATCTTCTAATGGACCTTGACATACACAATTACGTATCAAAGTAGCAGTAAGCGATTTCTGGAAAACACTGTTGATATTTGAAATCACCAAAACAAACACGCACCTACACAAAAAAAAAAAAATCACACCCCTATCTTGATGCCTCCGCCCCCACATTCACATTCACGCTATACAACACAGGCAATGACTATGGCGGAATCTGCTGAGCCTGCCGCCCGAGGGTACTATGATGTCATCAATAAGTGAAAGTGATTTGTGTTACTATGATAATTCAGGTTGAATGTCTAATTGTTATCTAGCTCCTCTATTCCTTCGATGGCAAAGACATCCCTTCCATCCCAAAAAACTAACTCTGTTTTCATGAACAGCTCCATACATAACACGATAGTCCTATATAAGTAACTAATAGAACTCAAATGTGATGAGTATGGGGTTATAGCGATCACTAAAAGGAGAACCAAGAGAAAAATCATAAATTAGGAGTATGCTATCTCACTTTTCAGACACACTTTGGGAGCTAAAGCTTGAAACGAGCGGTGGAGGAGGTTTAGAGGTGTACTATGCAGGATTTTCAACAACAACAACAAAAAAGTATAGACTCCTACAAAAATAATGCCTCTCAATTATTACTTATGGTCCACTAGAAGTGTGTAGTGGTGTTTGCGTCTACAGAGACATTGCCCTGTATCTGTAATTTAATATTGTCTTCTCGAATTCCTGCTCGGGATGTTTCTGGGTTGCAACCTTTGGCCAGCAGGTGTGTTGCTCTCTATAACGACACACAGTGCATGTGAGTGCGTGGATTTATCGCCTGGGTGTCTGAAAAGCAGGAAGCTCTATTATGTTGTTGTGTCCAGTGTTGACAGATTGACGGGTGTCGCCCCATTAAAGGTGTACTATCCTACCC
Source organism: Gobio gobio (assembly GCF_949357685.1). NCBI lineage: Eukaryota > Metazoa > Chordata > Actinopteri > Cypriniformes > Gobionidae > Gobio > Gobio gobio. Next base: position 38,237,173 of record NC_137109.1, read on the forward strand.
AATTAAAGGTGTTGCTGACCAATTCAGTAGCCCCTCACTACAGAACACCCTCACCCTGGATCTCGTGTTCTGCAGTGAGGACCATCTCGCCCAATTGGGCTGGTTTGGGGTTTGGTGGTTTTCAAACATCTAAATTGTATAGTCTAATTGGTTAATAAACAAACGTCGCCGCAGATCACACACTTTTAGCCAATCAGCAGGCAGACGTGATCATTCATGACTGACAGGTTTTTTTGTAGCTGTATATTCAAGTGATTGTTATGCCAACGTCGCATAAATATACAGTAAGTTGTATCTACAGTAAAGAGTGGAAGAGTGACCCAACTAGGGCTGAACGATACATCGAATTTTCATCGTCATCGCGATATGAACTCGCGCGATGAACACATCGCAACAGACAGCCTGACACGATGAATAAGGGAATACAGTTTATTACATGCGCCAATCTGAGTAAGGTATTATGAATAGGTATTACTTCCACATTGAATTGCATTTTATAAGTGTAGGAATGCGGCCATCAAATCCTGCTTACTAAACATATATTATAAAATATTTAGCTAACGTTAAACGGGGCCAACGGCTCTTGGGCTAGTAAATCAGCGCATAGGAGAACATTATGCGCTGATTTACTAGCCCAAGAGCCGTTGCACGTCAACTAAGCAGGAGCACCTGCGGTGGTCGGCCAAAATACTTTTTTTTTTTTTTGTATGTGAAGCTTTTTTACGTGAATATTATGACACGAGTGAAGCACAAAGTTTTATTTACAAAATAAATAATAGGTTTGCAGTTAAATGTTACATCACAGCCATGGAAACATATTTCATGCCGATCGGCTTTATGTGGTGAGCCAAGTTTAAGTTTGCTTGCGTTTTGCTATCTGGTCACACGATTTTCCCCGAATTTAACAATAGGCTTACTCCATTTTATTCTACTGGACATGGAATCTCTTATTTATTTTCCCAAATCCTCATTTACGTCTCTGACAGGGGATTAAACATTTCTTCCTTGTTTGATTTATTTAGGAGTAGGCTGTATTCGCATCATTTCCTGTGGTAAAGTAGAAAAGGTAGGACAGATACATTTTACCTCAAACTTTACTTTATTTTACACAGTTTGTGTTGCTATTAGACTTGGTTTTGTGAGATTTTGTGTATAGCGCATTTCATACACGCCGGAGATTTTTAGTTTCGCTTTCTCTCACAGCGCACAATCAAACAAAGCCTAAGTTCTTGACCCTGTGGAAGATAATTTCGTTCTTCACATTTTACTACAAGTAGCCTATCATTTTTGGAACATCAGAAGAAAACATGAAGATATTAGAAAACGATGCTTCTTTCCTGCTCGTGTCATCCCTTTCAGCGCAAAGGCATATGACAAACGTCTGTGGGGAAATATAAACGATTTTTTTCAATAACTAATATTTAACTTATATTATTTATATTTCGATTATTTACAGATATGTATTTAAATATTTTACAGGCTGTAGTAGGCTATGTTGTTTCACTGACGGAAGTAGGCCTACTAAAATAAACACGCATGTTTGAGCCTTATATTTTTTTTATTTTCAAAATGTAGGCTATTTAATTGATATATATATATATATAGATATATATAATTGATATATATATAGAGAGAAGCATCGAACATCAGGGAAAACAGCTAGTGTGTGAGTTCTGTTTACATTTTCCTCATTTGATCTGTAGTTCAGCTGTTCTTTAGAACGCTGTCTGTTTGCTGTAGTTGGCTGTTTGTTGTAGTCTGGTTTGTTATTGTTTGACCTCGTGCGAACTAACGCGTTTCACTGGGCATGGCCATAAGCCAGCGTGCTATATAGAGCGTTCATTGTTTACTTTGAGTCAGAGAGAAGCATCGAACATCAGGGAAAACAGCTAGTGTGTGAGTTCTGTTTACATTTTCCTCATTTGATCTGTAGTTCAGCTGTTCTTTAGAACGCTGTCTGTTTGCTGTAGTTGGCTGTTTGTTGTAGTCTGGTTTGTTATTGTTTGACCTCGTGCGAACTAACGCGTTTCACTGGGCGTGGCCATAAGCCAGCGTGCTATATAGAGCGTTCATTGTTTACTTTGAGTCAGAGAGAAGCATCGAACATCAGGGAAAACAGCTAGTGTGTGAGTTCTGTTTACATTTTCCTCATTTGATCTGTAGTTCAGCTGTTCTTTAGAACGCTGTCTGTTTGCTGTAGTTGGCTGTTTGTTGTAGTCTGGTTTGTTATTGTTTGACCTCGTGCGAACTAACGCGTTTCACTGGGCGTGGCCATAAGCCAGCGTGCTATATAGAGCGTTCATTGTTTACTTTGAGTCAGAGAGAAGCATCGAACATCAGGGAAAACAGCTAGTGTGTGAGTTCTGTTTACATTTTCCTCATTTGATCTGTAGTTCAGCTGTTCTTTAGAACGCTGTCTGTTTGCTGTAGTTGGCTGTTTGTTGTAGTCTGGTTTGTTATTGTTTGACCTCGTGCGAACTAACGCGTTTCACTGGGAGTAGCCAGCTGTATTCAATAACGACATTTAATGCGAGTATAAATTGAGTAGTACTCCGCGGAAGCGGCAGCCCTCGTGTGAAGCCCTCCTCGTGTGAAGACCGAAGAGTGTAAAGACCATCGACTCTACTCTGCGCGACTCCACTCGAGCAAGGACACCGACAAGGCACTTGAGTATAGCTATATATATATACTTTGTCCACTTTTGTGTTTTTGCTTGTTTTCATCTGCTCATTTCTCTGACCCGTATTCACAATGTGCTTCCAAATCTCTACTATTATCACACACACCCGTAAATCACGCTCTGTACATTCTAGACACCGTAATCCTACTAATCTGCGTAGTGTACCCATTTCCTCTGCTACATTAATGTCCATTCCAATTGGTCTCTGGAATTGCCAGTCTGCTGTAAACAAAGCAGACTTTATTTCATCTATTTCCACTCATTCACATCTCAGTCTCATGGCTCTAACTGAAACCTGGATCAAACCAGAAGACACTGTCACTCCTGCAGCTCTCTCAAATAATTTCTCTTTTTCACACACCTCTCGCCAGATTGGGAGGGGCGGAGGTACTGGTCTGCTCATCTCAAAGGATTGGAAATTTGAGCCCATCCCTTCTCTATCTGGCAACTGCTCATTTGAATCACACTCAATCACTGTCACTCACCCTGCTAAAATCCATGTTGTAGTTATTTATCGTCCTCCAGGTCAACTGGGTAACTTCCTGGAGGAATTGGATATGTTACTCTCTCACTTCCCTGAGGATGGCACTCCTCTGGTACTGCTCGGTGACTTCAACATTCACCTTGATAAACCCCAGGCTGCAGACTTCACCACTCTTCTGACCTCATTTGATCTTAAGCGAGTATCTACTACAGCTACTCATAAATCAGGTAACCATCTTGATCTTATCTACACACGCTACTGCTCCACAGACGTCACTTTAGTTACTCCTTTACACACCTCAGATCACTTTCTCATCACTCTTAACCTCCTACTAACTCCTAACACAACACACACTCCTCCGCTGATTACCTTTCGGCGTAATCTACGCTCACTCTCTCCCTCCCGTCTATCCACTATGGTTTCCTCCTCACTCCCTCCACCTGCTCAGTTCTCAGCACTGGACACTAACAGTGCTACTGACACTCTTTGCTCCACTCTAACATCCTGCTTAGACAACCTCTGTCCCCTTACATCCAGGCCAGCCCGCACCACTCCCTCTGCCCCCTGGCTGTCTGATGTTCTCCGCGAACATCGCTCTGGGCTCCGGGCGGCAGAGAGGAAGTGGCGAAAAACTAAAAACACTACTGACCTAACCCTGTATCAGTCTATTCTCGCTTCTTTCTCTAGTAACGTCTCCACTGCTAAAACTACATACTATCACAACAAAATACACAACTGCTCTGACTCTCGTGCACTCTTCAGAACGTTCTCTTCGCTCCTCTGTCCTCCTCCCCCCCCTCCTTCATCAACTCTTACAGCTGATGACTTTGCATCATTTTTCACACAAAAAACCTCCTCCATCAGCAGCCAATTCTCCGCACCACAAACCGACATGCACATCTCAACAACCATAACACATACACTCCCCTCCTTTTCTCTGCTCTCTGAAGCTGAAGTCTCCAAACTCATCCTTTCCAACCACCCCACTACCTGTCCGCTTGACCCTATCCCCACTCACCTCCTTCAGGCCATTTCTTCTTCTGTTACTCCTGCACTCACTCACATTGTCAACACCTCTCTTCACACCGGGACTTTCCCCACAGCATTTAAGCTGGCTCGGGTAACCCCACTGCTTAAGAAACACTCTATGAACCCAGCACTTTTAGAAAACTACAGACCGGTATCCCTTCTGCCTTTCATTGCAAAGACACTCGAGCGAGTTGTTTTTAACCAGCTCTCTACGTTTCTTGAACAGAACAACCTCCTGGATATCAACCAATCAGGCTTCAAAAGCGGCCACTCAACTGAGACTGCCCTGCTCTCGGTTACGGAGGCACTGAGGCAGGCAAGAGCGGCTTCCAGATCCACAGTACTTATCTTACTGGATTTGTCTGCTGCTTTTGACACAGTTAACCACCAGATCCTCCTGTCAACTCTCATGAAGATGGGCATCTCAGGAACTGCTCTCCAGTGGTTCAAGTCTTACCTCTCAGGTAGGTCCTTCAGGGTGTCATGGAGAGGTGAAGTGTCTAAGTCACATCATCTAGCCACTGGAGTTCCACAGGGCTCAGTGCTTGGACCACTTCTCTTCTCCATCTACATGTCATCACTGGGATCGGTCATTCAGAAACATGGCTTTTCCTATCACTGCTATGCAGACGACACTCAACTCTACTTCTCATTTCAACCAGATGATCCATCGGTTGGTGTTCGTATCGCGGCCTGCCTAACAGACATTTCTGCCTGGATGAAGGAACATCACAATCATCACAATCATCACCATTCAGCTAGGATCATCAACCATAACTCCGTCCAGGACAGCCAGGAATCTTGGAGTTGTGATCGATGATCAGCTAAAATTCACTGACCACATTACTGCAACAACCCGGTCCTGCAGATTTGCATTATACAACATTAGGAAGATTAGAGCCTTCCTATCTGAGCAGACCACACAACTCTTGGTCCAAGCTCTTGTTCTCTCCAGATTGGACTACTGTAATGCTCTTCTAGCAGGCCTTCCGGCATGCACTATCAAACCCTTGCAACTGATCCAGAATGCAGCGGCGAGGGTGATCTTTAACGAGCCGAAGAGAGCGCACGTCACGCCTCTCTTCATCAGACTCCACTGCCGCTCGCATCAAATTCAAGGCACTGGTACTCGCCTTCAAAGCAACCACTGGCTCTGCACCAATTTACCTTAACTCGCTTGTTCAGACATACACACCCTCCAGGAGTTTGCGTTCTACCAGTGAACGACGCCTTGTGGTGCCATACCAGAGAGGCATGAAATCACTGTCACGGACCTTTTCCTGGACTGCCCCCACCTGGTGGAATGACCTGCCTATCTCAATTCGAGCAGCCGAGTCTGTAGCCATTTTCAAAAAACATCTAAAGACGCATCTCTTCCAGCAGCACCTGACCAATCAAGAATAGCACTTAACATTCTATTCATTTTTCTGTCTGTCTAATTTATTTAAAAAAAAAAAAAAAAAAAAAAAAAAAAATCCTGTGTGTTCTGTGTTAGATTAACTGAGACTTGTTACAGCACTTGCATACTGTAGCCTCTGACTGTTGTAGTTGCTTCTATTGCTCTCATTTGTAAGTCGCTTTGGATAAAAGCGTCTGCTAAATGACTAAATGTAAATGTAAATGTAAATATATACATTTGAATATTTATCGCAAGTCATATCGTCATCGCAATATTAAACAATGTTATCGCACATCGCAGCTTTTCCTCATATCGTGCAGCCCTAGACCCAACTCTCAAAACGTAGATTAGAAATTTGGTGGGAGATGACTCGAAGGCTCTTTATGAATATAACTTACTCTGAGAACACAGATGAATGACTTAATTGAAATCGAATATGGGACAACTCCTGTCCATCGTCACTAATCAGGACATCTGCAACTTTTAAACCATCCAGGCTGCACTCTACTCTTCCCCAACAGCTGCTGAAAGAGGGTTGAGTCAACGATTAATCAGTTTTGACTGCTAAGATTTCACATTCACGAAAGACGTACTGAAGTTAAAGTGCAACACAAAGTTGAGCACATTGTTGTTTTTGTTTATTTATGATTTTTTGTTGTTCCTGGATTATCATACAGTATCAATGAAAGACACATTTTGGCTGTGGTGTGTGAATGAAAGTGTGTGAAATTCCTGCTAATTACATTGCTTATTCTAATTAATTTTATATTTTGCACTTAAAAAGACTTGAAATTTTGCACTTAAAATGATGCCTGTGTTTTTACGAGTGTTAAAGTCATCGGTTAATTTCTTGATTATCATTTTGACAGTTTCCAGCAGGACATTTTATTCATATTTACAAATTCTCTGTAATATGTTTGCCCTGTTTTGATCCGTTTTTCTGGAAAATATATATTTTTATTTTTTCATCATCCTTTTTTTTAAGGAGATAAAAATTGTGCTTATCAACCACGATTGACATGGCAAGAAAATTTACATTAATTTGGCAAAGTTTTGGGCAGGTTTTTCTTGCAGTGGATGGGTTTTAGTGAGCTTCTGGGCTGGAAATCATCAACTGAATGTTGTGTTGTGTTCCGACACAAAAAGCTAATCGCTAATGTTGCAATTGCCTTATTGACTGCAATATGTAACTTGAGTCAGATTAGCATTATAATAAAAACATGACACGTAATAATTAGCGAACTAGACTAAAGATGGCTAAACTTGCTCGTACATTACATCCAGTCATCTAACTATCAGCATAACTGTTCTTTCAAAATTTGCATAAAAATGCTATTTATGCATGATAAACAATATTTGAAAAATAGCTCATCACTCATCTCCCCACAGCGGCTGGGGTGCGTGTGCAACTGATATCATGTCAGAGGAGAGGGCATGCACTTCTGGCAGTGTTCCGCACAAGTTTGATTGTTGTGGTCACAAACAGTAACTGAAAATTCATAATTTTCTGCAAACACCACTTCTGTGGAACACCAAAGAACACATTTTAAAAAGCGTTGGGATCCAAACAATACTGAAACCATCTGACTTTTACTGAATGGACTTTTTTTTTTTCATTATTCACAGAAGAAAAAAATTCATACAGGGTTTGGAATGACATGATGGTGAGAAAAGTATTTTAAATCAGCACAATCTTTCAGAAATCAGCAAAATCAGAAAGCATTCAGTGTCATGTCATGCATTTTTTGATGGCCTTCGCATCTACTTCGTGAGGGTTTTTGAAATGGCAATAGACTCCCTGATACTATAAATTGGCTGTGACATAAGGCACTGTGATGTACGGTTTCCATAGGGTGTCTTATTCATTGTGACAAGGTGTTTCATAACGGCATGAATTGCAATGAAGGCCCTGACTTAAAATGCAAATGCATGGGGTTCCAATGACTAACTATTTGTACACAAAGAACTTGAAGCAAAATAATGTCATGCATGAGTGTTTTTCCTTGTTTTACTCTGAATATTGTGTGCCGCTTTGACTTGGCTGTCACTGAGGTACTAGATTTTTCAATATTGGTTTAGTGATACCTCCCTGTAGCTATCAATTTTCATTCAATTCAGAAAAAAAACACCTCTACAGACATTAGCTACGGCTGAGTGAAGTAATTCATCACCGCAAGCTCTTCAAATACACAGGCGTTGCGTAAAGCAACATTAATGCATTGTTCACCAAACATGATGCTCTCATTTCTCAAACAGCATAACTATGCTGCTCTGGGATAAACCTTTGTGACCTAAAAAGACATTTTAAGCTTTACTTTTCTGCCGAACTAGGATCAGTATGAATGATAGAGACAGAGAGAGAGAGAGAGAGAGAGAGAGAGAGAGAGAGAGAGAGAGAGAGAGAGAGAGAGAGAGAGAGAGAGAGAGAGAGAGAGAGAGAGAGGGAGAAATAGCTGCCGCCGTTATGCCTGGGTGAAGAGACACATTTGAAGGAGTGTGTGGGTCGGGGATGACAGCGGGGCTTTTTCATTTGACTTTTAAGTGCTGTAAGATGGAAGATGTAAGGCTGACAGGTCATGTAAGTTATGAGAGGGTGAAAAACATATCAGAATGTGACTGCACCAACACACATACATGCAAACTAGCCTGAGAAAAGCAAACACTCTCGACACACAATTATTAGCATGCACAAACAATTCCCGCCCTTTGGTGTACCTCTCTAGCGACGGTGAATTGATGAGCGAAATCATGGTTCCGTCGCCATAACATCTGGCTGCATCTGGCTTCAAATCAGTGTTTTTGAACCAAAACCGTCTTACCTATGCCTCAAGGTGTCATTGAAAGAGGCAGGGTGTTAGTATATCCTGCACGTTTGGCTCACAGCACTCCACTAAAGAGCCGTCAGTGCGGAACATTCTGAATAAAGAAAGTCATTTAGCTGCGTTTTGCTGCCGGACAGAGAATAAGTGATTGCCCTGGGCTCCTCTCTACTCGCTCTCAAAAACAAAGTCATAATTGAGGTCTTTGTAGGGGAGAACATTGGACTGTGAAACATTTATGCGCGTTTGCCTGCCGAATAATAATAATGCCAGCAGTGTTGTCTCTTTAATATTAAAAAACACAAACATTTGCACGAGTTCAACTTTCTTTATTACCAACTGCAATAATGAGATGTTTGTGCTACCAGATGATTCTAAGGGAGTATTTCATCTACTGCTAACAATGTCAGCTTTGCGGATGTGAATAGGTGACTATGATTTTTGCAATGCTGAAAATGCAAACTGAATAATGAAATCCAGTCATAAAAATCAAGCGTAAAGCGTCGGTTCTGGGAGGTCACATTAGTCAAGCTTGCATCAGCTGACACTCTGTCTACCTATAGGAATACAACTCCTATCACGACATTATTATTTAAAGGTGCAGTGTGTAGTATTTTAGGATCTATTGACAGAAATGCTATATAATATACATAACAATGTTTTCAGTTGTGTATAAAGACCTTACATAATGAACCGTGGGCGGGCAGTGGACCATTGCAATTCGCAACCTCACCACTAGATGCCACTAAAATGTACACAGTGCATCTTTAAGTTGCTTTTGATAACCTTCAGCTGCTTTCATTGTGTTGCTCTGGAGCTAATTACCCTCAACCAGATCCTCTTCTTATCCAGAGTCAGGATTTAGCCTCTGACATGGGGCTGGGCGATAAAACAATAACGATATGTATCGCGATAGACATGTAGTCGATATCAATAAAAAATGCGTCCGATAAAACGTTCAGTAATTTTTTTTTTCTTCGCCGGAAGAAACCAGATGCTGCGAAGCAAGTTTGGTTGCATGAACAAAGGCACTCACTCTCTGGTAACCAAGCAACGTAGGGATTACAGGCTAACAGCCAATCAGGTAACTGTATATATTTGGTTGCGCCATATCGTTGTCTTGTGTTGGATTAATTCTTCAGTAAACAGAACCAACGTGGAGTGATAAGTGGAAAAGGAGTGCCGCAGCGAGCGAGGAAATTGTTGATAAAACAGGAAAACAAGTCAGCTCGCCAATATGGCAGTTTTTTGGATTTTATAAGTCTGACCGTCATCCCCACCAAGACTGGTCAGCGCGAGCCTCCACTGACGGCGCGCGCGCCTTGTTCGTTTGTGTTATTCTTGACTTTGGCTGAATCCGAAATCGCCCCCTAAACCCTCAATCACTATTCCCTACTAGGGATGTTAACCGATGACCGTCTGACCGATGGTTGACCGTATCAACGTTAACCGATCAAAGTTGTCGGTTAAAAAAAAAAAAGTGATCTCTAAATTAGGCTATTATAGACAGTGGACTAAACGCTACTACAGTTAGCCATCTCATTCCAAAATCTTTTTGTGTGAAGTGAACAAATCCCTCACACTCAATTTTTCATAACTCGACTGTTTGTACTTAATAAACCAATAAAAACATTTGGCGCGAGGTCACAGCGTTTGGGTTTGCGCGCTCACAAGGTTTGCGGTTAGAGCCAGGGCAGACGACAGTATGAAGCGTGCAAAGAAAAGTAGTGTGTGGGACCATTTCACCAAAGAGAACGACACAGATGTAAGTTGCAACTTGTGTGATACAGTGCTTAATTAGAAGGCACACAGTGAGTTAGACCTGCCTTGGCCGGTGCGTCCTTTACGCATTCTGAAGATGCCTGTTTTATGCATTGGTTTTATCGTGTTGCAGTCTATTAGACAACATTCCGCATAAGATGGGCTTACATTTGGAAATATATTACATCTACATTTCAGTGGTAACACATAAGGTGTTGATCATCATCTTTCTTTATTATTGTTAGCACTACCTCGAACTAAAGCGGCGTCTCTTCGGAGCTGTCATTTTCTTAAATGAGCCGCGGCAATGTTTCAAATGAGCTTCTAACGCTAGACAAATGCCTTTATTTTCAACGCGATCACCTTGTACCCAAACCATTTAGAAACTAAGGAGCCATTTGTCCTCCGATTACAAACAAGGCGGCGCTGGGACAGTGTGTGTGTGAGAGCGGGAGGCAGAGCAGCAGAGAGATGCGACAGAGTTGCGAAATTGCAGGCGTGGCTCGCGGCTGTTATTTCAAATAGCGCAGCATATTTTAAACTAATCGGTTAACCGGTTTCAACCGGCTAATGAGGCTCGGTGGTCGGTCAAGAAAATGTTTAGTTTTCGCCATCCCTATTCCCTACTTTAGACCACTGATACAGTTCACTTGAAGGAGTGAATGAAAACGAGTGAGCGAATTCGGGCAGGCGCTGCGTGTACATCGACTGTACACTCGTTATTGCGGTGCAAAGTGGGATAGAATGAGTGCACTCAATAACTTCCACTATGGTTTCGGACACCACTACAAATGGCTGTCCCCTCAAATAATGCCCAATTTAAGGGTATAGGGAGCGATTTCGGATTCAGCTCATGTTACTCTGCATCAGTGCCTTATGACAAAGCATCTAAACGGTAACCGTTACAAAGAAATGACGGAGGCACTGCACCTTAATGTTAAGAGATAATTAAGTGTTCATTGTGATTTTAGACTAGAAGTGTTTATATTTTAATTATTTGAGTGTTTTCCATGGTTGTGTTGACATTTCTGCCTTTATAACTGAGTGGATTATAATCAGAGGAAGGTTAAGTTTAAAATAAAACTGTTTAAATGTAAAATATTTTTCTCCTGGTCCTTATTTTAAATGGGTCATAAAACATATCAATAATTATCGATATCGACCGATATGAAACACTTATATCGTGATACAGTTTTCAGTCATATCGCCCAGCCCTACTCTGACATTCTCTAATGATATTGTCATCAAGAACATTAATCAATTACAGATATCATTAATATTGCTTCAGTTTACCACCAGTTCAACCTGTATGCTAATTGTCAATTATCTTCGACAGATGTGGTCCTGACAGAATTTATGTGAAATGTCAAGCAAAATTTGGCTCGAAAACTGTTATGAACGTTAACTGATAAATGACTGAATTTTATCCTATTTTTGTTTAAATAAATAAAAATAAAACACTAAAAACTTAACTCAGTCATTGCAAAAGCCACATATAAACTTAGGCATCACAACATTATAATGTACAGTATAAAAACTGTTTTATTTTGAGATTTGGTGAAGATTACATTTAAAGGGATAGTTTACCCAAAAATGAAAATTCTGTCATCATTTACTCACCCTCAAGTTGTTCCAAGCCTGTATGAGTTTCTTTTTTCTGCTGAACACAAAAGAAGATATTTTGAAGAATGTTTGTAACAAAGCAGATAGGGAAAAAAATACTAGTCAATGGTTGCTCTATCTGCTTGGTTACAAACATTCTTCTAAATATCTTATTTTGTGTTCAGCAGAACAAAGAAACTCATACAGGTTTGGAACAACTTGTGGGTGAGTAAATGATCACAGAATTTTCATTTTTGGGTGAACTATCCCTTTAAAAGTGTTATTAAATATGAACTTTAAGTTTACATTAAAAGGTATAGTAGGCATTTTTCGGAGAGGCTGGCAATAGCGAGCTAGCTTTGAAAGCCACAACCAAGCTGTTTCACATTGTTGGCAAATGTTTCAACTATGTAAGAAAATATTTTGGAATTTTACAAAACAATTCCGCACGTGTAATGGCTAGGACTTTGAAAATTATTTTAATATACAAAACTGTTATCCAATCATAGGCGTTTACTTCCAAGTCTTGCCCAAGGCGTCAAGCCTATCAAAATTTCAGAATTTTTAGATCAGAAATTATCCTAGTTTAGAAGCAATACGCTATAGCAATATACATCCAATACATGTATATTAAAGAGCACCTATCATGGCATTTAAAATGTTCCAAATATTGTTTTAGAAGTCCCCAACAACAGTTTTGCATGCATGCAATGACAAAAAAGACTTTAGTTTTCTTATAATATGCATTTATTTTTACCTGTTTTGACAGCGATTCTCAAATGATTCCTTTAGTGATTCACTTTTCAAAACCCCGCCTTTACGTGACGCTAATCTGCGGTGATTGGTCAGATGACCCAGTCAGTTGTGATCGGTATAGTCTGTGCAGATATTCTCGGAAACGGAACGCCCATCAAAGTCTTATAATGACAGTAATTTGTTAATATGAGTCAGGAGTTATGAATATGAAAACCGCGTCGGTATTGTTTGATTGTAATATGAGCCTCAGCTGATCTCATTCATAAAAAAACTCCTCACGAAGACTCGCGACAAATCAACATCCCTCAGGGCTTTTAGTTCAAAAGTGTGCAGATGAGGAGACATATTGATAGATTCTCATATGTCTGTGTCAAATTTCTAAACAGAGGAGTATTTTTTATTCAATACTTCCTCAAAATGGGCAGAAATAGCCTAATCATTAACGATTGAGTCTCTTATGTGTTGTTTTCAATTCATACTGGCAGCCGGAGGGCGCTCTGTGCACATGTAATCCATATATGGTACAGACAGACGAAGAAGATACCATGTGCCATAATAAAAGTCCATAATAAAAGCTTCCTGAGATCGCGAAACATACATTTGACGACTAATAATAAACACTCAATCGCGACGATGTATGGTTTGTCTTCAAGCCACTTAGTCTTCAAATGCTCATCCTTGGGCAGATGAAAAAAGTTTGCTTTTGAGTCGCACTTCAGAACACAGCGTCTCGTGGCCATGATGTTTTCTAGTTTTCACTGGCGTCTCGTCGCCATGATGTTTTCTAGTTTTCACTGGCGTCTTGGAGCGCAATAAGTGGGCGTATCGTATTCAAATAACTTGACAAGTTGACGTCATCTAGTCAGAGAAAAAGCTTCGGTCTTCTAACGATTCTTAAAAATGACTCAGAGTCGACTCTTACTTTTGAAAGAAAATAACTATATATACGGTGCACTGTCATATTTCAAGCTATCACAGGATGTTTTTGTTCACTTAGATCTATGTTACACACTACATGAAAGGTAAATTTCAAAATTCCATGATAGGTGCTCTTTAAATAAATAAATTATAAAAATAAACATACATGGTATTGGCACAGTCCAAAACACCAATGTAATACCATGGTTACATTTTGGTTAGTTTTCTATGTGCTGTATTCAGCCTTCATTATTCAGTTGATACAAATGTGGGCAATTAATCTTTAAAGCTGAAGAGATCCACGTTGGTAGTCTGTAGGATGGCAGCTGAATCTTAATCTCTGTTTTAATAGAAGTTGTCTTCAGCACAACCTTATTGATCACTTCACTAGGCCTACTGAAGTTGGGAAAGGAATTAAGACATTATTACAAATTCCAACCACACTTGCATAACATTATTCTGGGCAGGCATTATGAATGTAACTATAGCATATACTTAAATATTAATATTTAATGTGATACTATTATGCTTTTTACATTATCAACCCTCTTTAGTGTTTAATGTTGCTGCTAGAGCATGAAAAAGTTCTGCAAAAGTTAAAAGGCACAAAGTTCACTCAAAAGAGAGTTATTCTTAGCATTACTGATAAACTGGGAAGTTGTTTTTTTTACATTCAAGTATGAAAACCTATTTTAGACACCCAAAACAAAATCAAGACTTTGAAAAGGGGCATGTATACTATATTGTTAAAAGTATAGGGACAGCCCTCCAAATCATTGAATTCAGGTGTTCCAATCACTTCCATGGCCACAGGTGTATAAAATCGAGCACCTAGGCATGCAGATTGCTTCTACAAACATTTGTGAAAGAATGGGTCGCTCAGTAAATTCGAGCGTGGTACAGTGATAGGTTGCCACCTGTGCAATAAGTTAATTCGTGAAATTTCCTCCCAACTAAATATTTCACGGTCAACTGTTAGTGCTATTATAAAGTAGAAGCAATTGGGAACAACAGCAACTCAGCCACTAAGTGGTAGGCCATGTAAAATCACAGAGCGGGGTCAGTGCATGCAGAGGCGCACAGTGAGCAGAAGTCACCAACTTTCTGCAGAGTCAATAGCTACAGACCTCCAAACTTTGTGTGGCCTTCAGATTTGCTCAAGAACAGTGCGTAGAGAGCTTTATGGAATGGGTTTCCATGGCCGAGCAGCTGCATCCAAGCCTTACATCACCAAGTGCAATGCAAAGCGTCGGATGCAGTGGTAAATCACGCTTCTTTCTCTGGCAATCCGATGGTTACCAGGAGAACGGTACTTGTGTGACTGCATTGTGCAAAGTTTGGTGGAGGGGGGGATTATGGTGTGGGGTTGTTTTTCAGGGGATAATAACTAATAAAATAACTCTTAATTATTCAGCATACCAAGACATTTTGGACAATTTCATGCTCCCAACTTTGTGGGAACAGTTCGGGGATGGCCCCTCCCTGTTCCAACATGACTGCACACCAGTGCATAAAGCAAGGTCCATAAAGACATGGGTGAGTGAGTTTGGTGTGGAGGAACTTATCTGGCCTGCACAGAGTCCTGACCTCAACCCGATAGAACACTTTTGGGATGAATTAAAGCGGAGACTGTGAGCCAGACCTTCTCGTCCAACATCAGTGCCTGATCTCACAAATGCACTTCTAACGATGGGCCAACTCCATATCAAACCCTAAGGATTAAGAATGGGGTCATTTGCATGGTTCATGTGCATGTAAAGGCAGGCGTCCTCAAAACTTTTGGCAATATATTGTAGATCCCCTTTAAAGGTAATCACTTTTTATCAATTTAACACATCCTTGCTGAATAAAATTAAAACAATTTCAAAAAACGAAAGAAAAAAACCCTAAACTTTTAAAGGGTAGTGTATATTGTAACAAAATATTTCTATTTTAAATTAATGCTGTTTTTTTTTTACTTTTTATTCATCAAAGAATCCTGAAAAAGTATCAAATAAAAAAGTTATTAAGAAAATTGAGTGATTTCTGAAGAATCATGTGCTACTGAAGACTGGAGTAATGGCTGGATGAAAATTTTTTGCATAAATTATTTTTATATTAAAAGTATATTAAAATATAAAACCATTATTTTAAATTGTAATAATATTTGTAATAATATTTCACAATATTACTGTTTTATTCTGTATTTTTGGTCAAATAAATGCAGGCTTGATGAGCATAAGAGACTTCTTTCAAAAATATTAAAAATAGTAATGTAATATATATCAGGGCTCGACATTAATGCTTGTCCGCTTGCCGGGACAAGTGGATTTGTATTTGTTTAAAGGGGCAAGTGAAAAATAATTTACTTGCCTGACCGGACAAGTGTCCTGATTAAAACGTCAATAACAAAAAAATAACGGGAATCACCAAAATGCAAGAATGATTCTGCATTGATTTAGTGTAAGTGGCGATCGGTAGTGGATAATAATATATAATGTAATATATAATGTTGTTGTTAAAAGTACAGACCGTGATACCAAGTCGAAATTTTTAAAGATTTTGAGCGCTGTTGAACGGAATCGTAAACACCTCTGACTGGCCATTGTGCTCACGCGCTCATCAAATATGTCTGTGATTGGCTACAATGACCAGCGCTTCAAAAACATGTTGTAAATATACATCAATGACGCTTTTCACAGAGCGCTTACACAAATACACACGGGAGCGTTTGAATGCAGGCGCCTATCATCTGCTTGTGCTTTCAAACGCTCCTGCTTTCAAAACACTTTCAAACACTTCCGTGTGCTTTCAAACACTCCCATGCGTTGATCATTGTAGCCAATCACAGACACATCAGATGAGCCCATGAACGCAATGGCCAGTCAGAGTTGTTTACGATTACAGCTCAACAGCGCTCAAAGCATCACATTTTTTACATTTCAGTACCGACTTGGTATCGCGGTTGGTACTTTTGACAACACTAATGTATGATGAACTGACAACAAGCTTGCACTGCTGATGCTCGCCTCTCGGGGAGAAATCGAAAACAAATGAGCGCCTCTCACACAAAGAAACTCAGTTAAACAAAGATAACAGCAGAACCATAAAGCATCTCACATACCCCTTTTCCACCAGCATGAACCGGGTGCTAGTTTCGAGCTAGTGCTAGTAGTGCCGGTTCAGAGTTGGTTCAACTGATGAGCTTTCTAAGAACCGGTTTGCCTTTCACAGGCTAGAGAGCCACCACAGAGCCAGGTCTTACGTCACTGTATACTTCTCATCTTTCTAAGTAACGCTAGCGAGGCAGCGTTCAAGACCACCTAAACTGAGACCAAGTCGAGACCAAGACCAACGTGTGCCGAGACCAAGACAAGACCAAGACTTTGTGGGGTTGAGACCAAGACAGGGGGCGAGACCGAAGAACAAGACCAGACCAGCACTCTTTAAATTCATCTAAAAGATCCATATCTACTGTCTGAGAAATGACTTATATTTAATGAATAAAAACAATTACATTTACAATAGTAAGACACTATAACCCCGTTACCAATCAAATCACTAACAATAAAATTCATGGCACAGAAGTTGAATCTGAATTGGTACAATTACACCTGCATAAATAATGTTCAGATTAATTTAACATTAAAACATTAACATTATTTACCAGTCACGGAATCATTTATTCAACCGATTTGTTCAAAGCATCTGATTCATTTAATAAACATTGCCGAATTAGCAATAATTAGTTTCAAATTTGTCATTTAATATTAACTTCTTGTTTATTGAACGTTTGTATAAATCAATATCATTTGCAATCACGCTTATATTTATGAAAACAGCTCTCTTGCGATATTGCTTAATTATATTCTATGTTATATAAAAAAAAACTAAACCTCTTTTGTGGGTATTTATATTAATTTTGGACATTTTTGAGACAATGCTGCATTGATTCTGAACCCGGCAGCACAGAAACAAAAGAAATCACATAACAAAGAAGTTATTGATTGCATTTTAAGTAAGTTTTACATCAAATCACATTAATGATGTTAAATCAGACCGGCAATTTAGTGATATCCTTGCAGTTGTGGTCTTGACTGGTCTTGAGATAAAATCCCGAGTCCGAGTCCGAGACCAAGACAAGACTGAGGAGAAATGCAGTCGAGACAGAGACAAGACCAAGACCGGTCTCGAGTACTACAACACTAACAAACACACCAGGCTTGATCGAGATGCATCGGCGCTGCGCAGACCGATCAGTGTATGACATCAAAGTACTGCAAGAACAATTCAAAAGCATAAGGAGTCGTATGTTCATAAGGAGTCATATGATCGGTCTGCGCTGGGTAGATGCATCTCGAACAAGACGTCCATCAACAATTGCGAACGTTGCGTTACTATTGATGCACATGGCTTTGCGAACCTACATCGCCATCAAAACACAGCGAATACAACGCATTCGTGCAGCTGGCCAAAATTTGTATAGACAGAGATTACAATCGAGCAGCTATTAGCTCAATTAGCTGCTATTTCAAAAATGGCGGTCACAAGTTTGTGTTCATCTTGTTGGTCAAAGTAACCCCGCCCCCAGCCCCTGACGCAATCGGTTCTTACTTCTAGAACAGCAATGTTTTGGTGCTACTTACAGTGATGGAAAGAGTACTGAAAAAGCATACTCAAGTAAAAGAACTGTTACTTGTCAAAAAATGTAGTGCAAGTAGAGTAAAAGTACCTGTCCTAAATACTACTCAAAGTAGGAGTAAAAACTAACCCTTGTAAAAGTACTCAAGAGTAGTGAGTAGTGAGTATTATGCTATGAATGTTATTCCACCTTATACCCTGCAAATTAAAAATGTAGCTTACTCTTTTATGGATGATTCTCAGTAAGAACAAAAAAACATGAGATCAACCGTATTTCAATATTTCTCCAAGTTTTATTTTTGACTGCTAGCACTTAAAATACAGCCATGTAATATGTGAGAAAGCAACCAATAATCTGGTAACATTTATGACAACCAGTCTGTCGAGGTTTTCTTGTGGTTAATTAAAAAAGGTTGCAAAGCGTTTTACATGAACAATTTTATGTTAAAAAAAAGAGTTCTTTCTTTTCAAGACGCATTCATTGTACTGCTTTAATTTCAATGGATGATTTCTCTGTTAAAAGAATAGGCTACACTTCAGAAATCAGAATCGAGTAACTCACAATTTGTAATTAAAAACATAAACCTGATTTAAATATAAATCTTGCTATATACATGGACTACAATTTCAAATCGCCATGTGAGAACACATTACATTAAAATATGCACTTGTAATGAGTGTAAAATCAACATCATTTTCACTCAAAATCTTTTCTTTATTATTAAAAACTCTGATTCGCTTATTTTGAATATATATTTTTAGATTTTCATTGGATTGTCTTTTGATTTAATTATGCTGGTATGTATATTTTTGGAGTTTTATATATGATTTGTAATGAAGTGTACAGCCCCTTTAAGAAACACTTAACTTTGGACGCGTTCTCTCCTCGCTCAGTTGATAAACTACGCTGAGATGAGGATGTATGGTGGCTCACGGAGCAATTTCACGATTTAAGTCATCATACTCTAGGCTGGTCGCGGCTCCCTAACGCTATGGTTGATATGGCGGGAGTCACACGCGTGACGCATGGAGACAGGACTTATTATTAGCCTTGGCCAATCACATTGGCCAAGACAAAAATAAACATAATGTAGCGAGTCTAGCGACTGCAGGTTTAGGGAAAATAGCGCAGTAAAAGTACCGATACAGCACTTAAAATGTACTTAAGTAAAAGTAAAAGTACACTGTTTTTAAACTAGTTAATAAATTACAATTCCTGAGAAAAACTACTCAATTATAGTAACGAGAGTATTTGTAATTCTTTACTTTACACCACTGGCTACTTAAGAACCACTTTTCCTGGTTCAGAGCTGGTGCTTTGCGTGTCGAAAGACAAAAAGCTGGTTTGAAACTAGGCTCTGGCTCGAACCAGCACTCAAACTGCCTTGGTGGAAATGGGGTAACAGCAACAGTGCGTTACTGAATGAATCAGCCGTTTGAATGAATCGTTTGAATGAATGATTCAATGACTCACTCATTAAGAAGGTCACCTGTTGCCACCAACTGCTGGTTTAGTTTCATATTTAAACATTCTTTCCAACATTTCTTATTTGTATATTCAAAAATATTTAAAACAATCTCATAACATTATTTAATACGGATGTAATTTTTCAGTGTGAATTATTTAATTTGATTGATAACAGCCGTGTCTTATTCTAATTTAATTTATTGATTAAATTTAAGAATATAAAATGAAAGCTGAAGCATAGCCTATATTTAATAAAATTATGGAAAAAAATGCCCTTTATAAAAGGTACAAATATGCAGATTTAAATCCATCAAAGCTGATTGAACACTGGTGAGAATATTGCTTCAGAATAAATTATATTTACAACACGTCAATTTTTTCCAGATATTTTTCCTGATTTTTACTCAGATAAGTGAATGACATATTACAGGCTTAATGTCCTGTGTGTGTGTGTGCGTGTGCGTGTGTGTGTGTGCGTGTGTGTGTGTGTGTGTGTGTGCGTGTGTGTGTGTGTGTGTGTGTGTGTGTGTGTGTGTGTGTGTGTGTGTGTGTGTGTGTGTGTGTGTGTGTGTGTGTGTGTGTGGGCATGTTTTCGTGAAATATCAGGACACAAATGTGTATAATGACATGGGTATGACATAGGTATTACAAAAAGAGGGTGAAATATGAGGACGTTCCCCATGTCCTCACTTTTCAAAATGCTTATAAATCACACAGAACAAGTTTTTTTTCACAGAAAGTGAACTGTACAGTCTCCTGTGAGGGTTAGGTTTAGGTTTAGGGGCAGTGTAAGGGGATAGAAAATACGGTTTGTACGGTATAAAAACCATTACGCCTATGGAATGTCCTCACATTTCACAAAAACAAACGTGTGTGTGTGTGTGTGTGTGTGTGTGTGTGTGTGTGTGTGTGTGTGTGTGTGTGTGTGTGTGTGTGTGTGTGTGTGTGTGCATATATATATATATATATATATATATATATGAATGAAGATGCTTCATTTCAGTGTTATCAACTCTGTAATTTCTTTATATAACATAAACAATATTCATAGATCCCTGACTGCTATGATCTGTGACATTATTCAAGCTGAGATGTTACATCTGTAACAGTGTTTTACTCATTCATTTTTCTATGGAATATACATTTACCGCCATGTCTAATCATTAAATTATTATATTGTTAAATGCTATAAAACAGGCACTGCATTTACACTCTTATTTACAAAAGAAAAATTAATTGTCTTTGTACCTTTTCTCTCTGAAAGCTCTTTAAAGTATGTACACGTTGAGACGCACACACCATAAATTAATAAAAGGTTTCATATTTCTTTCATACAATATAATCTGCATATTGGCCAGCTGAATGAAGTAGGCGGGACATTCTTTAGAGCAATGTAAAAGGCAAGAGAGAGAGAGGGATTTCTTTGCTAAATGTAATCTCCTGTATTGGTTTGTGAGTAATGGAGGCAGATTCAGTATTTCATTAAGTTGGCCGAAGTGATGTATCATCCCTCTCTTCTCAGTAACGTTGCATTAACTTATTAGCTTTACTCTCTCCAGCTCTCTCTCCCGTTTTCACTTGCTCTCTTTCCCCTCGTCTGTCATTGAAACATAATCACCCTGTAAAAGTAGAGATAATAAAAGTAGAGGGAATAAATGACTTCAAGAGACACAGAGAGAGAGAAAGAGGTAGTTTACAAGATGAGGGCATTTTCTCCCTTAATTTCATGACCGTGGCTGAATAGACGGAATGACAGTGGGTCATATATGTGGTTGTGAAGAACGCATCTGATATTTGTGTGTGTGTGTGTGTGTGTGTGTGTGTGTGTGTGTGTGTGTGTGTGTGTGTGTGTGTGTGTGTGTGTGTGTGTGTGTGTGTGTGTGTGTGTGTGTGTGTGTGTGTGTGTGTGTGTGTGTGTGTGTGTGTGTGTGTGTGCGCGTCAGTGCACATGTGTGCATATTTGCATGTGTATTAATGGCTCTCTGCATGAGTGGAGACAGTTCATTACTGAAGCTGTCCTCCATCCAATGATAAAGCCTTTTTAATTATGCTTCATGAAACAATATTAAAGATTATTGGGGTGTGCCTAATTTTTCTAGACAGTGCCACTCCTCCCTGGGACAGCTGCCACCGAGGGACAGATGAGAATGACTGACGGTGGAGTGAACTTCAGAGACACGACAGGAAGTCACTTGAGAAAATTAGGGCTGACTCAGCTCTTTTTGGCCCATCTAGATGAAGAGCAAGACGTCGTGGGCATTTTAATAATGGCAAATACTTCTAGCAGATGAAATGTGTGAGAGATAATGTACAGACAGTCAGTTCCTATTATGGTACAATATTTTGCGATAATGACCAACTGACTGTACATCATCTATCTTGTTGTACAGCGACTGAATTTGCAAACATTAAATATTGATTTAAATTATTTTCAATATAAATTATATATTTTATAGCTGCACCTGCAATGTAAAACGGTTTAAAAATCTTTAAAATTACCTTACCATATACAGTGAAAAATTGTAAATGGTTTTACATTGCATTGTCCTTTTACTGTAAAATACTTTCAAATATGCAATATGCAAAATGGCAATGCATTTCAGTATTTAAATGTACATTTTCCATACCCATGTGTGCAAATTTGGAGCAAAATGATTCAAATTGAATAATATAATTTACATTTGCTATTTCCTACACTAGTTTTAAAGGAACGCAGACTTTTGGGGATTTTAGCTTATTCACCGTATCCCCCAGAGTTAGACAGAGTTTACATACAGTTATGTTGTGTCTAATAATATTATTGTTGTCATTATTTTGAATTCAAGATGTTCACAACACAAAAATGTCATTGCAAGTGCAAAAAGTGCGAGATGTTTTTTTTTTTTTTTTTTGCTAGTGCTATTTTGCGACGTCGATAGTTCTTTCGGTTTTAGACAAAGGTTGCATTTGACTATTACGTTATTCTTGTCCTTATCTCTGACAAACTCGAAGTAAAGCTTGGTACATACTCTGCAAGAACAAAGAAATGTGTTCATTTTCTCAAGGTGGCAAGAACAAGAACAAAGGTCGTTCTGGCCAGTACATTCCATACTTCATGAGAAAAGCAGGTGCCGAACATCTCAGTTTCTCCGCATTAACCCCGCCCACTTTAAAATTCTGACCAATCAAAGGATCCAAGTCTTTATCCAAATATTCATAATATGAATATCCATCCATCCATCCATCCATCATCTTCCACTTATCCGGGGCCGGGTCGCGGGGGCAACAGTCTAAGCAGAGACGCCCAGACTTCCCTCTCTCTAGCCACTTCCTCTAGCTCTTCCGGGGGAACCCCGAGGCGTTCCCAGGCCAGCCGGGAGACATAGTCCCTCCAGCGTGTCCTAGGTCTTCCCCGGGGCCTCCTCCCGGTGGGACGTGCCTGGAACACCTCCCTGGGAAGGCGTCCAGGAGGCATCCAGGAACAGATGCCCGAGCCACCTCAGCTGGCTCCTCTCGATGTGGAGGAGCAGCGGCTCTACTCCGAGTTCCTCCCGAGTGACTGAGCTCCTCACCCTATCTCTAAGGGAGCGCCCAGCCACCCTGCGGAGAAAGCTCATTTCGGCCGCCTGTATCCGGGATCTTGTCCTTTCGGTCATGACCCACAGCTCATGACCATAGGTGAGGGTAGGAACGTAATATGAATAGACCCAAGCTATTCCCAGATATTGCCAGATAATCACTTTACCGCTACCATACTTTTAAAAGACTTGGATCGTTTGTGATTCATCCTTTCTTGCATTGTCTTGAGCCTTCACTTTGCCAATTAAATGCTATATTGTTAGTAGCCTGGATAGCCCAGTCATTATGCTACATCACATCACCTTCTACTGGATGTACAATGCTCTGTAGTAGCCTACATTTTGCAATTTTAGAAAGTTAAGTTTTAAAGTTCAGCAGTTATTTTGGTGAAAGTAACTCAAAAGTAATACAGGAGTAATGTAATGCATTACAATTCTGAGACAGTAATATTGTAAGGTAAAGAATTACTTTTAAATAACAGTAACAAGTAATCTATAATGTATTACAGTTTGGAAGTAACTTGCACAACACTGGTCACGTTGGTTATGTTGATGGAAGTTATATCATTGCGCCGCTGCACCCATGGTCCGGCAGCAAAGTTCCCTTATTATTACGCAGGAATGAGAGTATAGTTCCTAGCCATATCGGTCTAGAAAATAGCGGTCTTTTCATTTTCTGTCAGTCTTAGCACACAATGTAACTATACACATCACAACATGTAAATAAGAAAATGTTGCCGTTATTTTGTCACTTATTGAGCAGTAGGCTTTACCTCCAGTCTTTGTGCTAAGCTAGGCTAGCGGTGGGTGCATCAGACAAAATTATGGCACGCACAGAGATGAGAATGGTATGTATGGACTTATCTAACTCTGGGGGATACGGTGAATAAGCTTAAGTCTTAAACTAAAAAGTAGGCGACTAGGCGTGTTCCTTTAACATATCATTTAAACATATTTTAACACTTTATGAGTGTCATTTATGTAGTAGAAATTAGGGATGTTAACCGATGACCGTTTGACCGATGGATGACGGTATCAACGTTAACCCATTTAAAGTTGTCGGTTAAAAAAAAAAGTGATCTCTAAATTAGGCTATTATAGACAGTGGACTAAACGCTACTACAGTTAGCCATCTCATTCGAAATACTTTTTGTGTGAAGTGAACAAATCCCTCACACTCAATTTTCCATAACTCGCCTGTTTGTACTTAATAAACCAATAAAAACATTTGGCGCGAGGTCACAGCGTTTGGGTTTGCACGCTCACTGTAGTATATGCAGTAGATGGTTCAGTCTGGGTCACCCCCATACAGTTCGTGTAGTTGGTATGAACCAGGGTTGTACTGCGCATGTCGATATAACTGAGCAGGTGTAAAAAATGCACTAGTAAAGAGAAGTTCAACACATCTAACTCTGTGTGTGTGCCTTTATGGGAATTAAGTGTTAAACGAAGAACACAACATGGTGTCAGAATCGACTGTACCTACTAACTAACGCCGCGCACGTCAAGAAGTGACAAAAGATCACCGCTGCGCGAGCGACGAGTGACGAAAGCATCACAGGCACGTTGAAGCGGCGAATAAGATGGAAATGCTTCATCCGCCGCCACCTTTGTCTCTGACGGGGAACCTGGCTGAAAATTGCCGTAAGTGGGAACAAAGATTTAATCTGTACCTTACTGCCTCAGCGCTAGTGGATAAACCTGAGTCGAGACAGATTGCTGTGCTGCTGCATTGCATAGGAGAAGAGGCGCTAGACATTTATAACTCGCTGGAGATTGAATATGCGGACGCAGAACATAAAAAATTATCAGAGGTGCTCGCGGCATTTCACAAATACTGTGCTCCGCGAAAGAATGTCGTCTTTGAACAACACCAGTTCTGGGCACACACATTTTCTGAGCAAGCAAGCATAGACAAATTTGTCACAGAACTACGAAACAGAGCGCGCACATGTGAATTCGGAGAAACGGAAGATCTCATGATACGAGACAAAATAGTATTCAGTATAACTGACTCTGGGCTTCGCGAACGGCTACTGTCCATATCTGATTTGACGCTTTCAAAAGCCATCGACATATGCAGAGCTAAAGAGTTCACAAAAGCAAAAGCCACAGCCATGGCAGGATCATCTGAAGCACAATTTGTGCATGCCATTACAAAAAAGGGCTCACAGCCTGTGTACAAATCAAGCAAACCCGCAGTAAATAAACAATCTTCAAAGTCAATGAGAGGACACACAAAAACCTGTGGAAAATGCGGACGCATTCACATGCCAAGACAGTGCCCAGCCAATAATGAAGTTTGTAAAAAATGTGGCAAAAAGAACCATTTTGCGATTGTGTGCAAATTCAAAGCTAAAATGGACACGCTTGACATGGACACTGAGCTATCTGGAGTAGACACACTGTTTGTCAGTACTGTAGTTCACTCAAACACGCTTGACACAGGCTGGCACACAATTCTGCGCATGGCAGGCACAATTGTCAACTTCAAGCTTGACACGGGTGCTGAAGCGAACGTCATTCCAAAGAAAATCATTGATCAGCTTCAGATTCCTGTGAAAATCAAAAAAACAAACACAGTGCTTGTATCGTATGGAGGCACTCGCATCAAACCAGAAGGTGTTGTTAACCTCCATGTGCAGGCTAAAGATATAATGACTGACATGATGTTCTTTGTGACCTCAGCATCAGATATAGCTCTACTTGGGAGACAGGCATGTGTGCAGTTGGACCTCATAAGAAAAGTAGAGGCCCTTACATCATCATCGCCCACCACAAAAACGGAGCTCCTCACCCGCTATGCATCGGTGTTTCAAGGTTTGGGCCAGTTTCCAGGATTGCACCATATTCACACTGACCCTACTGTTCCTCCTGTGATACATGGCTGCAGGAAGATTCCATATGCAGTCCATGACCGACTCCGAGAGACGTTGGATGAACTGGTGAAAAAGGGTGTGATAAGCAAGGTGTCTAAGCCTACTGCATGGGTTAGCAGTCTGTGCATCACAGAGAAGAAAAACGGCGCACTGAGAGTCTGCCTGGACCCTAGAGACCTAAACAGGGCCATACTCCGTCAGCACTACAACATACCCACCCTGGAGGACATACGGAGTAAGTTAGCTGGCAAAAAGTTGTTTACCATCCTGGACGAGAAGGACGGCTATTGGCAGGTGAAGCTAGATGAGGAGTCAGCAGACCTGTGTGCTTTCAACATGCCATGGGGCAGGTATCGGTTTCATCGCATGCCTTTTGGCATCAAGTCAGCAAGCAAGGTATTTCAGCGTTTGAACTCAGAGAGCTTTGGTGACATTGAAGGCGTTTTCATGGTGGCCGACGACATGATCATAGCGGCATCCACCAAGACAGAGCATGATACCATCCTAGAAAAGGTGATGAACAGAGCAGAGAGTCTCAATGTCAAGTTTAACAAAGATAAGCTGCAGTATATGGTCAAGGAGGTGACATACCTAGGCCATGTCATCACATCAGATGGAATGAAACCCGACGAATCAAAGGTATCGGCAATAGTGCAGCTTCCTCCTCCCACTGACAGAAAGGCACTTCAGCGTCTGCTGGGTATGACACGCTATCTGTCACAATACATACCCAACGAAGCCACCCTTACTGCACCACTCAGACTGCTGCTAAGGAAAGATATAGCCTGGCAGTGGCACCCTGAACAACAGTCAGCACTTGAGCAGCTGAAAGCAACCATAACAACGGCTCCCGTTCTCAGACATTTTGACCCAAAAGAGCCTATAGAGGTACAGGCAGACGCCTCAAAAGATGGTCTGGGAGCCACACTGATGCAGAAACGGCAACCAATAGCGTATGCTTCACGAGCACTATCTGTAGCTGAAAAGAACTATGCCCAGATAGAAAAGGAACTGCTGGCCATAGTGTTCGCTCTAAAGAAGTTTCACCAGTATGTTTATGGCGTTCCCATCAGAGTCCAGTCTGATCATAAACCACTAGAAGCGATAATCTCCAAACCCATCGGAGCAGCGCCAGCACGTCTTCAGAGAATGTTGCTTCAATTACAAAGGTATGACATCCATATCGTCTACACTCCAGGTAACCAAATGCTAATCGCAGACACACTGTCCAGGGCATACATTCAGTCTGACGGAGCAGAAA
Source organism: Gobio gobio (assembly GCF_949357685.1). Taxonomy (NCBI): domain Eukaryota; kingdom Metazoa; phylum Chordata; class Actinopteri; order Cypriniformes; family Gobionidae; genus Gobio; species Gobio gobio. Next base: position 38,264,406 of record NC_137109.1, read on the forward strand.
GTCTTGACCTGAGTGAAGAGAAAGTAATCTATGCGGTGAATGGAGAAGCTCTCAGTGGTAACATCATGTACATGATCCAACAAGCCACACAGTCAGATCCTGAGCTTCACCTGATACGGCGACTACATGAGCAAGGATGGCCGGACAGAAAGAAAAATGTCCCACTAGCTGCTCAAGCTTACTGGCCAGTCAAAGACACTATCAGCATAGATGATGGGCTACTCTTGAAAGATGATCGGATCATCATTCCTCGTGCACTGCGACCAGAAGTGCTGAAACGACTTCACACGGCACACCAGGGTATACAGCGGTCTCTAGCACATGCCAGATCATGCTTCTACTGGCCAGGACTCACTGAAGCCATACGTCACATGGTAGAAGCCTGTAGTTGCTGCCAAGAGAGCTTTCCTGAAAATCAGAAGGAGCCACTTATCCCGCATCCGGTTCCAGAGGGACCCTGGCTGAAAATAGCTGCTGACATTTTTGACTTTCAAGGGCGACCATTTCTTCTGATAGTGGACTATTTCTCTAAATACCCAGAAGTCCTACAGCTGTCAGACAAAACATCAGGCTCACTAATAGCAAAATTCAAAGCAGTGTTTGCGAGACATGGTGTGCCTGAGATCCTGATCGCAGATCATGTACCTTTTGCCAGTGCTGAAATGGCTCGATTTGCTCGTGACTGGGGTTTCAACATCACACACTCCAGTCCAAACTACCCTCAGTCCAATGGCATGGCCAAGCGGGCCATAAAGACTGTCAAAACGATGCTGAAAGCTGCTGCTCAGTCTGGCGCTGATCTGCACCTAGCCTTATTGAATCTCCGCAACACTCCTGTCACTGGTCTCAAATACTCTCCAGCCCAGATCCTTATGGGTAGAGTCATACGTTCCACCTTACCAGCCAGCAAAGCTGTCCTGCGACCTTCTGTACCTAAACACGTTCAGGTAGCACTGCAGCATCGCCAATCACAGCAGAAGAGCTGGTATGATAGAACAGCAGCTCCACTTCCAGCCTTAAAGGGGGGACAGAGAGTATACATGAGAATCAAAAACATGTGGAAACCAGCCACAGTTGTCAGTATCAGAGATGAGCCCCGCTCATACAATGTTGTCACAACATCGGGCACAATCTACCGCAGGAACAGACGCCACCTCAGACCGGACAGGTCAATCAAACCTGATTCACAACCTGACTGTTCCATGTACACTGACGATGACTTGTGCAAACACACGATTCCAGAACCTGTTCAAGCTGAACGACCCCAAAGCGTGGAAAGTGCTGTGCGATGTTCTGAATGCACTAGAGCTGGACACACCATCAGACGACCTGCACGGTTCAAAGATTATGTGCTTACTTAAGTATGCTAGACCACTGCTCACATTGCTTTTTACAGTAAATGTTTATTTTCACACTAGTAATTTTACAGCATACCATTTTTTGTTTCATGTCTAATTAACACTTTGTTCAAAGCTTAAGAAGGGGGATGTAGTATATGCAGTAGATGGTTCAGTCTGGGTCACCCCCATACAGTTTGTGTAGTTGGTATGAACCAGGGTTGTACTGCGCATGTCGATATAACTGAGCAGGTGTAAAAAATGCACTAGTAAAGAGAAGTTCAACACATCTAACTCTATGTGTGTGCCTTTATGGGAATTAAGTGTTAAACGAAGAACACAACACTCACAAGGTTTGCGGTTAGAGCCAGGGCAGACGACAGTATGAAGCGTGCAAAGAAAAGTAGTGTGTGGGACCATTTCACCAAAAAGAACGACACAGATGTAAGTTGCAACTTGTGTGATACAGTGCTTAATTAGAAGGCACACAGTGAGTTAGACCTGCCTTGGCCGGTGCGTCCTTTACGCATTCTGAAGATGCCTGTTTTATGCATTGGTTTTATCATGTTGCAGTCTATTAGACAACATTCCGCATAAGATGGGCTTACATTTGGAAATATTTTACATCTACATTTCAGTGATAACACATAAGGTGTTGATCATCATCTTTCTTTATTATTGTTAGCACTACCTCGAACTAAACTTTCTTAAATGAGCCGCGGCAATGTTTCAAATGAGCTTCTAACGCTAGACAAATGCCTTTATTTTCAACGCGATCACCTTGTACCCAAACCATTTCGAAACTAAGGAGCCATTTGTCCTCCGATTACAAACAAGCTCCTCGGCGCCACGTTTGCGGGACTCATGTTTCGCGCTGTAGGGGATTTTAAAAAAGTGACGTGAGTGGAAGGCAGGCAGCGGCGCCGGGACAGTGTGTGTGTGAGAGCGGGAGGCAGAGCGGCAGAGAGATGCGACAGAGTTGCGAAATTGCAGGCGCGGCTCGCGGCTGTTATTTCAAATAGCGCAGCATATTTTAAACTAAACGGTTAACCGGTTTCAACCGGCTAATGAGGCTCCACTCCCAAAGCCATGGCTATTGATTATCACTTGCCCACCGCGGCACCGCCCCCCAACGTCGTTTTGATATTCATAGTAATAAAATAATTTCGTTCAGTAAGAGAATAGACTCTACAATTAAAAACTGAATGTATCTTTTCAATAAAGTGTGAGTGAGCCGAATGAAAGTCACGTCACAGCCACAGCAGGAGTCACGAGAGAAGAGCTGAGCAGAGCCGAGGTAAGCGCGACAGTCATTCTCAGCGCTTGTCCAGTCTGGCGCGTTATCAGATCGCATGTGGAAGCAAAACTTTCATAGGAATTCATTGAAAAGTTGAAACACTTTGCTCCGTACCGCTCCGTTATGAATGCCCGAGTCAAGCCGCAGCGGGCGTGCGCATTTACATTCTGTGAGTGAGATCCCACCCCTATGGGCGGGTTGAAAACATGCGGAAGTAGCTCCTGTAGTATCTAGGCTCTGGCCAAAAATCCTACGATGACGCAAAATGACGATATTTACGTCATCGGAGGATTTTTTCCAGAAATAAAATGCAGAATTATCTCGTCTCAGGGGGATATGAGGGGGGGGGGGGGGTACCATAATTTGAATATACTACTGGGTTTCTACAGATTCAATGCTTAATGCTAAATCAATGAAGTTACCCTTTAAATACTGAAATGCATTGCAATTTTACATATTGCATTGCAAATTAAATATTGCTACCCATATGCTTCCATAATAGTCTATAGTCTAATTAAAAGTGGTAATATGTAATGTATTTTGTGTTGTGCAAAAAAGGTCCCCAAAACCCCATAGAAGCTGGATGACGAGACGTGGGAGGGTATGTGTGAATTATTTTTCTTACTTTCATTTTGAAAATGTGACTGTCCTGGACTTATTTCAAAACTTGACTTTTCTCAAAGATTAGCCAATGTGAGCTCTCTCTCTCTCACACACACAAGCAAAGGCAAGCCACACAAATCACAGTCTCCTCTGATGCACTGATGCATTTAATCAGAGCGGCATTTTTCAGTGGAGGGAAAGTAATCATTTTTGCACAATAAGGCCCATCTGAAAACGTCCACTCACATTTGTGTGGTGGCAGCATGCAGCCCGGTGGATGCATTATGCATTCCAGTGATAGATTAGACTCATAGTATTTGTGCTGCCCTCTTGATGCTGAATGTCACCTTCTTTAATCATTCTTCCCCAAACAAACAACTCAAGTCTGCTCTTTTCCAAAAAATTTAGGCCCAAACTGAAGAGAACCCACTCCACCAGGAGTGCTATATCATTTACAGAAGGAATTGCAATCACGGAGGGAACGTTGATTGTCTGGAATGGAAGAGGTTCGTGGAATAAACATCTTTTACTTTATTATTATTAGTAGTAGTAGTATTATATTAAAGAATCGGTTGAATTAATGATTTAAAGGGGGGGTGAAATGTTGTTTCATGCACACTGAGTTTTTTACACTGCTAAAAGACATGCTAAATATGGACAAAGTTTAGAGGGGGGAAAAAAACGTTTTAAGGAGTATTTCTGTGCCAAAAATACTCCTTCCGGTTTCTCACAAGTTTCGGAAAGTTTTTTCCGAGTATGGGTCTGCGTGGCGTCAACAAGGGCGGCTCTTCTCCTGGAAGGGCGCACGCGACCAGAGCGAGAGAGCACAAACTGCTTCAAATTTCTTTGATTTGTTAGCTATCGACGTGTAAGTGCACCTCAAGTAAACCTGTTCCGCTTGCTACTGCCAACTTTAAGTCGCATACAATAGTCCATAAACCAAATCATGTCCTCATAAACCATGAGTAAACACACACAAATGTTGTAAAACTCGCGCATGACAAGCCGCTAAGCAGTTACAGTACATACCACACATAGAGACGTCCTGCTGTAGTCGTTGCTGCTGCTGCTCCTGTTAAATTTCAGCCTTCAGATCAGATTCTGGATCATATATTTGATTTGTGGTTGAATCTGATTGATAGTTTAGGATGTCACAGCTTTCAGACGCTCTCAACGCAATAGCTGCGCGCGCTCGGGATTCTTAAGCTCCGCCCACACAATACGCCTCCAGCCGCTCGTTTTTTTCGGAAAGACTCGGTACAGTGTATCTTTCTTTTATAAATATGATAAAACTAAAGACTTTTCGGAGATATGAAGGATGCAATACTACTCTATAGGTACTCAAGATTGACAGAAACAGAGTGTTTCACTGTTTCACAAGCTGGACATTATACATCTAGCCTATATAATGTAATATCATATATATTCTTAAACACATACAGTAATTGCCTGAAAGCGACAGCGACACAAACCATTTTTGTAGCTTTCAACACTTGTTTGTTTTACTGAGGCTTCCAAGACAATCGCAGTCATTTTTTGAAAATTCAATAAAATCTCATCCGTGTAAAACAACATAATTTTGGTGATAATTAGCAGACAACAATGAGCAATACATCTTTGAAAACAAAACGTTTAATTGTGCAAGGCATAAAACTGATGTATGTATTATTTTATGATTTGTCAACATTTTAAGTTATCTTCTCATTGAGTTCCCATTAAAAGAGGTAGGCTACCAAACTGATTTCATAATGTTTCTGTAACATGTCTGGAGCCATTCTACAAAACCTCACTATAGGCTGTGACTATGCTAGCAGTTAGCGTTAAGTTTATTTCTTTCAACAGAAACGTTTATCGAACAAGTTTCTCTCAGACATACATTTAATTACAAAGATGCACTCTGCATCCCAATGTGCATAGGCCTATTCACCATATCTGCCCTAAATAGTAGGCTATTGAATATGACTAATGTCATAATATTTAGGATAGATAGTATGCTCGTTGAGATGCATTTTTAAGTTGCATGTGAGATGCTGAAAAAGCAACAACTATGCAATGGCCAACAACACCCATCAAGCACATGTTTACACACAAACAATTAAAAAGCAGCACATTGGAAACCAAAAAACGCGTTTTGTATGAACCAACCACCCAAGTTTATTTGAAACTAGCATCCTTGTAAAAAAAAGATTATATGAAGCATTTCTACATAAATTGTGGAATACATTGCTTATTCACCCTGCATACCTGAATAAACAAGACAAATTAAAAGGCGTGACTTGTCACTGGCTTACCTAAAGGTCAGGGATTCTTCTCAATCTCAGCGTCTTGACCTTGGCAGTTCGCGCGCATTTAACGTTACTCCAGAGATTATTTACACTTCGACTGCGTTCATGCCATGTCGTTACCGTAATTACATGTACGAGATGGCAACCGGTGATGTCCTACATCTGTTCGGCTCTGGTTCACGTCCTCAAAATCGAAATTATGCATTTCTGCCAACACTATCAAAGCTCATTTAAATCTTCAGTGGTCAGGTGGTAAATTACAGCGGTCAAAGTCGGCGCTCTCAGAACATTCAGAGTTGTTATTAGTTGTAGTTGTTATTAGTTGTTATTTTTAATAGAATAAAATATATTGTTTTAAACGTAAATGTTTAGAGGCTAGGCAACAAAGTTAAAAAAAAAAGTTATTTATTTATTTATTTTCTGTCTGTATAAATATTGACTCAAAATTGTGGATTACTGACAAAAAAAAATGTATGAACAATATTATCAACTTGTCAATAAAATAAAATACACCAAAAATGGGTTTTTGTGCCACTGGAATTGTGATAGTCAACTCATAAGTGCTCATTCAAAAAGGAGATCAACTTGTTTAAAATATATAAATTGTAACTATGTTGGACATAGCTTGAGATAAATAAGCTGTCCAACATAGTTACAATCAAAAATATTAATTCATTCACTTAATTAGCTACTTACATTTACTTGCTTACTTAACCTACCTACATATTTTGTCCATTCATTTTTATGGGACAGCAAAATAATAATAATAATAATAATAATAATAATAATGTTAAATAAGCCCACATGTTTTGTTCACTGTGTGAAGAGTTTTTTGAGTTTTGAAGTATCGAGAAATGTGTCCTAGTAATTGTAAAATAATAATAATATAATAATAATAATTAAACACAGAATAATTGATAACTATTACTAGAGACATTAGTAATAGACATTTGTGTAAACCACAAAGCTGACTAAATATGATCTGTCTTTTTTTTTTAACTAAAAATTTAGGGATGTTTCCAGCTTTAATATTAGTTAATGAATTGTTAATTGTTCATCTTTTCTTTTCTTTTTTCTTTTTTTTTTGCAATGAACTAGCCTGACATGACAAGTTTTCGAAAGAAACATTCCAACATTCACAGATTTCACACAAAAATAAGTTTTTAGTGAAACAGTTGCTAGTTGGTGTGGGGTTCAAATCAGACTCTCTCTTCATCCTGCTGTTCTCTACTCAGCTCCTCAGATCAGGTCTGCCCCTCAGCTTGGCCTCACTACATGACAGCCCATCGTCCATTAAACGTCATGCGTCTTAATGGCTTCAGGAGCATGCTGCCAAATAGGGAGGAAGTTCAAAAGTGGGTGGAACAGGACTGGGAGCAGTGGAATGAGGTTGGTCTGATGGACTGCATTCTAAACATCACAAAACCTCTGTGCGGCAAAGGTGGAGAATGAAAAAGATTGAAAGGATGAAATGACTGGTTTTCCCAGAGACCATCTCGCTGTGCCTTGAATTTACTGATCTTCTCCCAGATGTCATGGGCTACCTCCATCTGATTGGCTGCAGAAGACTCATTAGTGTGTGTCTGTGAAATGCTGTCATGATGCCAAAGAGGACACCTAGAACTGCTTAGAATAAAAAGATCAAAAATCAAAGGAAACAGACTGTTACAGTTGTTGTTGTTTTTTATTCGCATTGGTACCATTTTCAAAAGTATTACAACAGATCATCAAAAGGGCACTTTTAAAAAAAACTAAATTTGCATTTTGCATATTGCATATTTTCAGTTGAGTTAGTATTATACACAAAATCAAAAAGTATCCTTTTCACTACACAAAATCATTTATATGTTTCATTCAGTTTTTAGGTGTGTGTGTGTGTGTGTGTGTGTGTGTGTGTGTGTGTGTGTGTGTGTGTGTGTGTGTGTGTGTGTGTGTGTGTGTGTGTGTGTGTGTGTGTGTGTGTGTGTGTGTGTGTGTGTGTGTGTGTGTGTGTGTGTGTGTGTGTGTGTGTGTGTGTGTGTGTGTGTGTGTGTGTGTGTGTGTGTGTGTGTGTGTGTGTGTGTGTGTGTGTGTGTGTGTGTGTGTGTGTGTGTGTGTGTGTGTGTGTGTGTGTGTGAGTGTGTGTGTGTGTGGGGACTGGTAATCCCCACGTTATGGGGACAAAGTGTCCCCACAAAGATGGCAATATCCGAAATCCTCGTCCTTGTGGGGACATTTTTAGGTCCCCATGAGGAAAACATCTTATAAATCAGACTAAGTGATGTTTTTTGAAAATGTAAAAATGCAGAATGTCTCCTGTGATGGGTAGGTTTAGGGGCAGGGGCAGTGTAAGGGGATAGAATATATGGTATGTACGGTATAAAAACCATTACGCCTATGGAAAGTCCCCATAAAACATGAAAACCCAACATGTGTGTGTGTGTGTGTGTGTGTGTGTGTGTGTGTGTGTGTGTGTGTGTGTGTGTGTGTGTGTGTGTGTGTGTGTGTGTGTGTGTGTGTGTGTGTGTGTGTGTGTGTGTGTGTGTGTGTGTGTGTGTGTGTGTGTGTGTGTGTGTGTGTGTGTGTGTGTGTGTGTGTGTGTGTGTGTGTGTGTGTGTGTTATCAGATTTACCAGAGCAGAGATGCATCAGTAGAAGGGACACAGATGTTATCAAATCCTCATGGCTGTCATGCTTAATCACAACTTTTGATAAAACACTGTATGAATTCAATTACATAAGTTAGGTAATGTAAGTGTATTTTCTAATGAGGCATCTGTAGTCTGTATTACTATAATTAATTTGAAACATGTATCTTGCATTGTTGCTGTTGAATGAACTGATTGTTTAACATACTAAACTGAAAGAAGATCACACTGCTGTGTTTCGGTGATGAAACCGAATATTCTTATTACATATTACAATAATTTTATGTAGGATGAAAATATGTGCAACTGAATGAAAGCATTACATCAGGTTTTGAAAGAGTGAGCTGTGTTATAAGTGTTATCAATTTGGAGTTTTGTACTAAGAGTTTTGAAAATGTACACCTTATAGGGTAAAAATAGTATAAAAGTGAATAATAAAACTGTAATGAAATCAGTAGCTTTTTTTCTTGCTTTTTTCATCCTAAAAAGTTTTTATTTTACATTCCATAGATAGATAGATAGATAGATAGATAGATAGATAGATAGATAGATAGATAGATAGATAGATAGATAGATAGATAGATAGATAGATAGATAGATAGATAGATAGATAGATAGATAGATAGATAGATAGATAGATAGATAGATAGATAGATAGATAGATAGATAGATAGATAGATAGATAGATAGATAGATAGATAAAATGCAAAATGACCACTAGATGGAAGCATTGTGCACATTAAAGCCTCTAGAGCAGGGGTGCCCGGCCCAATAATTGCTGACACTACTGCATAATTACATTATTGTCACTCATTTATTTGAATTTTTTAATGGCGCACACCACCTTAATAAAAGCATTAATTTGATTCAGTATAATATCAGGCACCATGTATTTGAAACAAAGTAGGACTAACATTGTATTTCACACAGCCCTAAGAAAGCACACAGAGAGAAAAAAAAAACGAAGATGAGTAGGAGAAACCTTTATCCTCATTATTTCCAGACTGAGGGGTCTCTGGACACTTAACATTTCTCAGGATGAAAATATCTCTCTTTCCCCCTTTGGATTTAGATCTTGGCACAGACAGATATCAAGAGAGCCATCCCCACTTCTCTTATTCCAGGGATGTTTATAAATTTCCTTAAATGTCCCTTCAGCCACTGTCACTTGTTTGCTCCCAGAATATCTAAAGATCAATTGCAGCGGATGTCATTCTGCTCCCATAAGCATGTTGTACTCAGATTAAGGATGTTATGTAAAAGACGAAGCCGCTCTTCTCCCAAGAATACATTTCTCTCAAAAGTGATGAAGATGCGACAAAACAACCTAAAGTTCAGCACAGTTTATTTGGAATGAAGTGAAGATTTACTTTATAACACATGCTTGTCAAATAAATTACTTTGACCAACCACCTCACACAGACAAATCGCTGTATTTCTATGGCTCATACACACAGGAAGTCCTAAACAAGCTTGTTTGCACTACTGTTCCCTGAGGAGTTGGAGTATGTTGTTAAATCAAGTTATCGGCATGCGTTGAGTGTCCCTCTGTGCTCTCAGCAACTTGGCTGTGTCCTCACATTGAATATGAAAGAACAGATTGAACAAACTATTTTTGGCGCAACAAACTCCCAGACCACTGTTTAATCTAGCTACTCAAAACATGTATTAACATCCTTTAAAAGAGGTGTGAAAGCGCTATTTCATCTATTATCAACATCAAATCGATCAAAAATGTAACTTATATGAAATGTAAACAACTTGGAAATATGTTTTGAGAGGGAATCCCAGCGTGAAGGATGCTTTGATTTGCCTGAGGACTCTTAAAAGGGTATCTGTTATATGAAGTTGTTGGCATTAGTGCCTCCCTACCAGGATGAATGCTGCTTTCAAAGACTGGATTCCTACCTCAGCCACAACAGATAAAGACAGCATATGTTTCACATTGAGCGTTCACAATGTAACCATGTGTTTTATACAAGCCATAGTAAAAAGGGTCACACTGAGTTAGGCCTCAGAGAGATGGAAGCTTTTCTTTGACCTCACCACTGCCCTTCAAGGCCTTGCTTGCTTTTCTTTCTTTAAGTGACTGTGTGTCACATGGACATGATAACAGTGTGGTATTTTCCCTAGGTTTATTAAGGTGTGGTCCATTGTCAATAGTGTAGCAATGTATTAAGCGGTAACACTTTACAATACAGTCCTTTTAGTTAACATTGGTTAAAGGGGTCATATGTCGGTTCTAAAAGAACATTATTTTGTGTATTTGGTTTAATGCAATGGGCCTCATTCATGAAACATGAGCAGAACAAATTTGTGTGTAAATCGTTCGTAAAGCTAGCCTGACAAGCCAGACCCACATCAAGATGTTGGGTCTGGAAACTCACCATTGGCAGGGCTCAATCCGAGGGGCGGGATAAACAGTTGTCTTTCAAATTCCCTCTGCACGCAATTGGATAGCGCCATGAGCGCCACAACCAACCAGAGCAAAGAAGTAGGTGAAGCAGAGCTAACGTTAGTTAATAGACTTTCGCCGTATTCGGCAGGCAAAACTTTGAACATATCTTCTTTTCTTAAGAATGACTTCAGTGCCGTTCTTTGTTCTTTTCTCAAAGAAAAGCTTAACTCCAAGTCTTCCAGAGTCACGGCCAAAGCCGATTCAAAAGACCGCTGTTCGTCAGCTTCTTTGTTTACGAGTAGCACGCAGAACCTCCGCAACTCTTCCGTGACGTGCCGTCATTATGTTAAGCCCGCCCACCGACTCTAGACACGCTGTGATTGGCCTGACCAGAGTTTGTTTTTTCCAGCTCTCAGGTCTACCGAGAGTTGCTAGACTACACTCGCGGCAAAATAAATTTTCTGCCGCTAGGGTGAGTCTAGATTTCTAGGCTATAGTAAAGCCTCTCTGACGTAAATTTTCGGATTCATGAAAATTTTCGTATTTTCAAAATGTTAGTTGGTATGAAAGAAATGTACACCTGTTCCCTACCACGTGTAAATGGTGGGTAAAACATTTGAACGTTCTGTGTTCTAATTTAGGCAAACTGATGACATTGCATTTTGATGCACTATGTACCGTAATTATATTTCAAGAGTTCATTTGCCCTGTGTTTTTTTTTTTTTTAACTGTTCAACGTTGGGTAATAGGCAGCGCTCGTCACTGTCACTTTTTACCCGGCTGTCCAATCACAGTGGAGGAGGGGCGGGACAAAAACTACACCGACCAATCATCCCACTTGTACACAGACTGAACAACAATAATGGAGAAGTTAAAGGAACACTCCACTTTTTTTGAAAATAGGCTCATTTTACAAGTCCCTTAGAGTTAAATAGTTGAGTTTTACCGTTTTTGAATCCATTCAGCCGATCTTTGCATCTGGCAGTAGCACTTTTAGCATAGCTTAGCATACATCATTGATTCTAATCAGGCCATTAGCATCTCATTCAAAAAATGACCAAAGACACTTTCAATATTTTTCCTATTTAAAACTTGACTCTCCTACAGTTACATCGTGTGCTAAGACCAACTGAAAATTAAAAGTTGCGATTTTCTACACCTATATGGCTAGGAAATACTTTCTCATTCCTGCGTAATAGTCGCGGATCTTCGCGGCAGTATCATGGCTGCAGCAGCACAATGATATTACAGCGCCTGAAAGTAGCCCCCAGCTTGGTAACTTTCAATGTGACCGGCACTAAGTTCGTGTAGTTGCAGAGAGAGTTTCAGGCTTGCAGCCGACAAATTGTGTTGTGGATTTACCTGTGTGATTAGCCATGGTTCTGTGTGTTGTAAAGGGCTGTGATAGTAAGTCGAAGGTGTACCACCATGTTTCACAGAATACCAACGAATCATTGCGACGCTGCAGCCATGGTACGACCGCGAAGATCCGCGACTATTACGCAGGAATGAGAAAGTATTTCCTAGCCATATAGGTGTAGAAAATCGCAACTTTTCATTTTCAGTTTGTCTTAGCACACAATGTTACTGTAGAAGAGTCAAGTTTCAAATAGGAAAAATATTGAAAGTGTCTTTGGTCATTTTTTGAATGAGATGCTAATGGATTGTTTAGAATCAATGATGTATGCTAAGCTATGCTAAAAGTGCTACCGCCAGATACAAAGATCAGCTGAATGGATTCAAAAACGGTAAAACTCAACCATTTAACTCTAGGGGACTTGTAAAATGAGCCTATTTTCAAAAAAAGTGGAGTGTTGCTTTAATACTGCTTTTTACTGCATTTTTTATATTCAGTAATATTCTTCAAAATGAGATACTATGGATATTCTATTTCATATTCATAGCAATCAAAGTATCTCAGCTGGAAAAACGCTGCCCTTGCAAAGCGCTTTCAAGCGCCACCAGCTGGCCGTTTTCAGAAGAGCACCAGGCAATTTTTAGCTGGCTAAAAATGCTTCGGTGGACACACGATAATTGAATATTTATTGCTAGGCATATGGCCAATTAGGCAAGGCAAGGCAAGTTTATTTGTATAGCACATTTCATACACAGTGGCAATTCAAAGTGCTTTACACAGAAATGAAATAAAAATATTACAGTTATAATAGGAATTTAAAGAAATAAAAATAAAGAAAATATTGAAAGATAAAAATAAAGAGTATAATTAAAAATAAAAATAAAAACAGGGTTAAATTTAAGCATATAAATTAAAATGCAAGCAGTTCGGACAAAGCACGTACAGTGGCACAGCTCATTCAGTAAATGCACAGCTAAACAGATGTGTTTTGAGTCTGGATTTGAAAGTGGCTACTGTTGGAGCACATCTGATCTGTTCAGGAAGCTGGTTCCAGCTACGGCTGGCATAATAGCTAAAAGCAGACTCTCCTTGCTTTGAGTGAACCCTTGGTATTTCTAATTGACTTGATCCTGATGATCTGAGTGATCTGTTGGGTTTGTATTTAATCAGCATATCTGCAATGTATTGAGGTCCTAGGTCATTGAGTGATTTATATACAAGTAATAGCACTTTAAAATCGATCCTAAATGTAACTGGAAGCCAGTGTAAAGATCTGAGGACTGGTGTGATATGGTCATATTTTCTGGTTCGGCTCAGGATCCTGGCAGCAGCGTTCTGAATGAGCTGCAGCTGTCTAATGGTCTTTTTGGGAAGGCCGGTGAGAAGACCATTACAATAGTCCACCCTGCTGGTGATAAAAGCATGAACGAGTTTCTCTAAGTCTTGCCTGGAAACAAAGCATCTAATTCTTGATATATTTTTGAGATGATAGTAAGCGGATTTAGTTATTGCTTTGACATGACTATTGAAACTCAGGTCTGACTCCAAAATCACACCAAGATTCCTGACTTGATTTTTTGATTTCAGGCCTTTAGCCTCAAGATATGCATTCACCTTCAGAATTTCATCTTTGTTTCCAAATGTAGTAATTTCAGTTTTGTCTTTGTTTAACTGAAGAAAGTTTTGGCACATCCAATTAGTCTATTTAGCATTTATGCAAAAAAACTGGAGTCAAACCTGAGAAAGAATTCCAGAAGATTCCACAGCGTTCCTGGCAACGTAATTTGCAGTTGTAACTCATGGGCGGGGATTATGCTAATTGTGAATGAGCGTGCACACGCGTCCTCTTTACAAATGTTTGGAATTCATTAATATACAAACGTTTAATTACCGAATCGGTGGTATACGAAGCGTTTGTGAATCTGGAGGAGAGTTTTCGTAAAGGTCCATTTTACGTGCAAATTACTTGCTCATATATTTACGAACGTTTCATGAATGAGGCCCAAAGTGTTTATACGGTTTTAGGTTAAAAAGTCATTATTTTACACATACCATACATTATTGTTGCTCCTTTCCCGGCTTTCTGAAACATGTCGATTTTTACAAAGCTCGACGTTCTGAAAAGTACGGTGTGCTCTGATTGGCCACATTAAGCGTGTGATAATGTCGGTACCTTATCAATTTGAGCCCAAATTTGATCTGGAAAATACATATGACCAAGCTGATCAATCAACTTTATTATCAACGAAGCATTTGTTGCATCCATTGGGGACTTAATTACTGATTATAATGACTTATTCTGTCTTTTACGTGTTACGCCCTGGGGAAAGAAAATATGTAAACATTAAACCATGTCTGCATTTGTGATCGTAGAAATGACAAACAAGCGCTACTCTATACTGCTCAAAACTTGCGTTTGAATAGCAAATTCTTAAAAAAATGAAAACACAAGCGGTGTCTGTGAGTCAGAAGCACCGTGCTGTATTGCAAAGATGTAATTGTCCCACTTTTTAGAATCAGCCTTTGTGCACAGCCGGCCTTGTACTCTCTCAGGTTCGGGAAACAGTCCTCCGAAAAATGCGTAGCACAAAGGTGAATATTTGGGTTGTACTGTTCTGGAACAGTGTAGTAAATAAAACTGAACCACTGTTTTCTAATTGTGTAATCTTTTGGAAGGCCAAACAAAGTAGTTTGTCTTTCGCAATGAAAAACACACCGTCACCATGACATGGCGGCAACAATACTACAGCGAAAATAAAAGTTACGCTGTCTTTCTTTGCGTATACATTTTGGCGGTGTTATGAAACTCTGCCCCCACATACTGACATAGATTTATGGAGGCATGTTTGAATGAAGCGTTTTAGGAAGGTGTGGCTGAGCCCAGAGATGGAAATTCGAGTCTGCGACTTGGACTCGAGATGCGCTTAAGCCGCAAAAAAAATTACTTGCGACTTGACTTGGACTTGCGAATAACTGACCTGAGACTTGATTCGAGACTTGACTTGGACTTGACGTGGACTTGAAAACTGAGACTTGTGGAAAAAATGCAAGTCTTTTGGCACGGCATTCTCGATTACGTTCTCTATTTACTACCCCACATAACAGCACAAAACACCACCTTTTACTATTCATTCATTCACAAATATGTGCTGCAGCAGCGAATATCACAAAACATTTCTAAACACACCAAGTGAGCGAACGCGTGACGCATCTAAAGGCACGCAACTTCATCACCCATTAGAAAACTGCTGTTAAATAAATTAGCAACAAATAGTAACAATATTGTCAAGCTTCACCTTACAAAACTTTGTAATTTAATTTGAAAAGCAATCAGTTCATCCGAAGGGAAGCTGTGGTGTTGCACAGCAGCAGAGGCTTGCTTGCGGTCCATTTTCAAGAAGTACACATTTTCATGTTTTTCCCCTAAGTAGGCTATTTGCTAACATATGCATAATCTAGCCAAGAAATCTAGACGCACCCTAGCGGCAGCAAATATAATTTGCAGCCAGGGCAACTCTCCGTTGGCTTGCAAGCTGGAAAAATGAAACTCTAGTCAGGCCAATCACATCGTGAGAGTCGGTGGGCGGGCTTAACATAATGACGGCAGAGTTGCAGTGGTTCCGCACGCTTCTTGTAAACAACCCGCCCCTCTATTTGAGCCCTGCCAATGATGTGTTCCTTGTCAGGCTACATATAATCCAGATTTACCAAGTTTGCATATGGATTGCACAAACACTTTCACACGCAATTTATGACCCTGTCCGACTCATTTCCACAAACGAGACACACAAATGTTGTTCTTTGTGTCGTTTACTGTAATGCTTGTCTATACACAGGTGTTGTTACCACCGGCACTCACTGGAAGACTACATTATCCGGCATTGCTTGAGATCTACAGCAAACTACGGCAACTCAAATAGCTCAAAATTCACAGCACTTTTCCCCCTTGTGGTTCTAAATGGTATAATTTTGTACAAAGTTGGAAAGTAATAGTAATGATTTAAGTCGTATTTTGTGTGCTTTATCATGCAATTTTAAAGTAAAAGTAATCTGTTTAGATAGTTCTAAAACTATTCTAAAAATAGAACAAAGACTTGACTTGAGACTTGACTTGGACCCTGAAGACTTGAAACTTGACTTGGACTTGGACCGCAGGGACTTGTGAACATGTCTGGCTGAGCCTTAACTTTTACAAAGAATATCTCATTAGGTTTGAGACTTTGAGATTTATAACTCTGCAGATCTTATCCATACACTAACAGCAACACACCAAATAAAAAGGAGAACAAGAAATCGTTTCATATGACCCCTTTAAATCATTAAAGGCAAACTATGTCGTTTTTCACATCTGACTGTAGGCCTACATGAATCAATAAATTTCAGAAATCACTGGTCACTGGTGATTTTGGTTAGACACATAATCCGTACATATCAAACAATCTGTATCAAAGCAATAGTGACACAGGAAAAACTTTTTTACTCACAGTGTCCTGTCAAATCCAATATAGAATGCACAGCATTGTTTTGCTTTTAAATCCAATGTAGCTACTGTGCTTTTCCACAACCTGGTACTGCACAACATTTTGCTCTTCAAAGACACGTTTATCGCTTAGTTGCTCGATCCAGTGTTAGCGTCACGTTTGTTATTTACCTACTACTTGTGTTGGAATCAGTGGGCAGGGTTACTGAACTTTAGGGTTTGTGATGTCACCAACCCGGGAAAAAGCTGGTTGTTGTCCCTACCAGCCGTTTCCTTAAAAATCGATTTCTGTAAAAGAAAATATCTCCCTTTGCATTCAACTTTGAGCGTCGTAACTTTGCAGATGTTGTTTATGCTCAAACAGCAACATTACACACTAACTAAAGTTTTAAAAAATCATAATCAAGGAGCCATTTAAAGACTTCACAGATTAGTAACTTTCAAACCAAGACAGCAAATTTACTTGACCAATTTGAAATTGATGAGGAAATATTTCGCCTTAATGCTACATTTGTCCACGACAAATTCGCCAAACAATGGTAAACGTGACCGCACCTTTAGTCCACGCCACACTGCTCTCCCACACCAGACACTTTTCAACGACATCCAAAAGGCCCAAACTCTAATGCACCCTGACACACATTTCAGACAGGCTATTTCTCCCAGAAATCCCTCTTTCTTTCCTGTCACAGCCGTCAGCTCAGGCTGACTGTAATTCAGACGAGCATATCTGGCACTAAGAGCACGAGGGCATGTTCAGCCCGAGCTGCCTGAGACTTCCTCCTTGAAGTGTAAATGAGATTTGTGTCCCTTGGGATCCACATCATGTCTGTAACAAAACTGTGTTGGTGACTGTTTGACCTGAGATGGAGGATAAAGCCACATCGAGGGGTCTGCAAAGGTGCTGGGGTTTTAAAAAGGTGAAATACGAACCGCATAAACACCGTGGCCTGAGACAAAGTGTCACAACAGGCTGCTAAAGAGCATTTTACCCACGAGACACAACATAGCTGTACTTAAGGCATTTGAACATGATTTTACACAGGTGCACTTTGCAAAAAGAACAAGGTTTTATTACATGCCCCTAGCCATTTTATTTCCGCACAAAGGAAATGTTAAAATGACATGCTTTAAATTAAATAGAATGATGTGAAGTCTTTGTGTGAAATTTGCATAATGTACCTGGCACAGAGACTTTATATCTGAAAGTGAAGGTTAATTTATGTTTACTGCACTTTAGCTTCTGAAGGTTTTCTCAAGATAAATCATATACATTTTAATAAATGTCTACTTGTGGAAATGTTATGGTGGCTCAGAGAGCCATAACTCCGCTGACAGTTTGTCTATTCGTGGAGCTCAGCGCTTAAGTGTATCTTAGTCTGAAGCACAACAAAATACGATCAAAAAGAGACATGTTGATTTCAACACTAATCTGACACAGTTTTAATGTGAAGCAAAGAGGGAAAAGATTTGTATTTAAGCTACAGATGAATGTTCATCACAGCGTTACTTAGTTGTCAGAGGCTAAGTAATGAAAGTAGGAGTGAGAGGAATTCACAAAAGATAAATTACCAGCAATGCTAAACTGATGAATTACAGTAATACCATACCCATATTTCAGTAGAGTTTCTTCAACAGCCACAGTTGGCCCTGATAAGCATTTTTAACAATTTTACAAGCATCACAGGCAAATACTGTATTTTTTTCCAACATTCTTTCAAAAAAAAATCAATTTAAGTACACAAGTAGATTATACCAATTTAGGTCAACCAATTACCAAGCAGTGCTTCATTTTGTTCAGTCTGTGGTGTAAAAGGCAGCAAAAACACTTTAGAAAAACATGGTCAGGTCAAAGTGTTTTTCTGTGTTTGGTCCCAATTTTTATTAATTTTACTGGTAGTCCACTGTATGAAGAATTTTTGTTCATAATATGTCACAGTTTACTTTATTTTGCTATACTCACTTAGAGCATAGTGTCCTGCACCCACTATACTAAAAAAATAATATCTAGTGTCTGAATAATTTTTGGTTTGACTGTATATGTAAAATATGCCATTTTTTGTGTAAAATATTATTAAATTATGCAATTATTATAATTATAGAGAGTTATTTTGAACAGTACATGTATAATTTGAGAAAAATACAGCTTTGAAATGCACATAATAACATATGCATATTTCCTTAAACATGACATGATATTTATTATATTACGGCCCGGTTTCACAGACAGGGCTTAGACTAAGCCAGGATTAGGCCTTAGTTCAATTAGGACATTTAAGTAACTTTTATAAACGTGCCCAAGAAAAAAACATTACTGGTGTGCATCTTGAGACAAAACAATGCCACTGACATATTTTAAGATTTGTCAGTGCAAGATTCTTTCAGTTAAAACAGCTCAAACATGCATTTTAGTCTAGGACTAGCTTAAGCATTGTCTGTGAAACCGGGGGTAAATTTAATATAATAAATTAAGTGTCTACTTATATTTAATAATATTTTAAGATTTATAGTTTGGCTCTGGGACAAGGGTAAAACAATAAAATTCAATGGCATTTGAAATGAAGCCAAAATAAATGATGGTGAAAGGTCTCCATGACAGTTTTAAGGTTGAAATATGTTCGTTTGAATAAAAAAATCAACCCTTGGAACATAAAAGTGCCTGAAGTTGATGAAATACTTTAGAGCTAATTAACCAGAATGGACAGGGTATATCTCTACCAAGTCCTACAGTTAATCATTCATCAAGACCAAAAAGGTCAGGCAAATAATTTTTAACATCATATGTATAGTAAACTGAACATCATGGGAAATGTCAAATCCCCATGCTAATAGGGCATTTAAGTGTATGTCTCGGTCCAGAGGTATAAGGCTCTTTCTCAGCTCCGGTACTTTCCCCATGGCGTAGAGAAGGTGATGCGCTCTCAGTTCCCACACTCTGATGATTTGGGTATCAAAAAGTCCCTAGCATCAGTAAAAGAAAACTCACTCCTCATCTATACTTAAGCCTGACATGCTTACATATTTCAAAACCAGAGCATGACTGAAGTCAAATATAGCTGACTTATTGTAAACAAGCCTAGATTACTCTAACTGATGATGGAGACAACGTTGATCTATTGAAAGAACACAGAAGTTTCGTTTATATCAAAAATTGAAAATGTGTCACATGGACGACTTCCCTAGTGAAAAAAAGCCTATACCAAAATGTATTTAAAGTACATTTATTTCATGCTAAGTACAAATACATGATACTGATATAAATATTACTTTTTTTGGAGTACTTCTTTATTGCACAATGCAAATGTCTGTGTATGTCACTAATATTAAGGACATTATGATCTCTATCAGCCTTTCCCAGGTGAAAAATGCTTACTATTAAATGTAGTAGAAATGCATTATGGTATATTTGTACTGTACTAAACATTTTTAATGCATTTAATAGTACGTCTTTTTCACAGAACGTGTACCAAGTATACTTGCAATAGCTTCATTTTAGCACAATCAATTCTTAAACATATCTTTACACTCTAAAAAATGCTGGGTTAAAAACAACCCAAGTTGGGTTGAAATTGGACTAACCCAGAAATTGGGTTGTTTAAACCCAGTGAATGGGTCGTTTTAACCCAGTGGTTGGGTTAAATGTTTGCTTAAAACAACCCAATCGCTGGGTTAAAATAACCCAATCGGGTTGTTTTTAACCCAGCATTTTTTAGAGTGTAGTTGGACCTCAGCAATATTTCCAGACTAAAGTGCATTAAGTAGAAAATTAGTGTTCCAATTTAGCAGACTTTATGTTTTAATATACCAATTTAATATACCATGGAATATAAGGTATATACAAATGTATTAGTGTGCTTAGCATGAAATAAATTTGGGTATATTTATTTTTGCTTGTTTGTTTTGATGAAGATGAAAAAAAAAGCTCTTTTTCGTGTCTTATGGACAAGTCACTGGCATGACGGTGAGTAAATAAGGACAAGATTTTCATTTTTGGATAAACTATCTCTTGAAGAGTCCATGAACTACTATGATTTTGAGTTTATTCTGTCCGTGCTGCTGTTCTCCCCTGGGCTTTTAAGTCTGTCAGTGTATTTCCATTTAAAGCCACTCAATACCACCTGAACTCTATATAAGACTATGTTATGTGAGCAATGTTTAGAAAACAGATTATTTTCAGAGTTATCTCAAGGCATCGTAAACTGACTTTAAGTGGATGGATTTGTGTTCTTATTTCAGGGCACCAGCAGATGCCATGGGTTTGATTAATAACCCGTAAGGTCAGAAGGTTGTAATGTTCCCTTGCCAAACAAAACGCCTTCCAGGTGCTTGGACAACCAAAAAAATCTCTGTCTGAATATGTTCTCTGAAAAAGGACACAGGACAGTTCCTCATGCCAAGCATCAAATGTACCTGATAGTGTCTCGCTGCAAACATTTTATAGTCGAAACTATTCTCTTATCAGGACGAAGATGCTTCATGTACTTTGAAACCCCTAAGCATAATAAAAGCCCTCTGACATGAAAACAACAGGAGATTAATTAATATGTATGGGCAAATTTCCTGGAAAAATATTAACTCTCAGCATGAACTATATTACACTGTTGAAAGAGATTCTACATTGAAAACACCTCCGACAATAGGATTAATCTGTATTAGAGAAACCGCTCTATGTTTTATTCATCTCATTCCCAGGTGCTATGTTGAAAAATAGACTAGAAGTAGATTCTCACCTGTTAAAGTATGGTGAGCTAAAAGACTGATAAGATTCAGCTAATTCTGGAGGGGGGAAAAAAATGAAAAATATACATAAGTGCTGACAAATAAACTTGGAAATTGAATGTGTGACAATACAAAAACAATGTTGAAGTAGGCTAGGCCTACATAAGTGGCATGTTAATGCAATACTGGTGTAGGAAAATCATTATTAAATTGAATCTCACATACTTTTTGATATTAAAATTGCTACGTTATTTAGTGGTTTCTTTCTACCAAATGGTGTACCAAATGTTTTCAACAAGAGAATAAAGATTGGGACCTAAAACGCTGTTCCTGGCACACCTTGAGATTAAAACCTTGTGTCTCCAACCCCAATGAGCTCATCTTCAGACTCCACAGGAGATATGCTAATGAAGTCTGCATGAGACGAATTCGTGTAGAAAAAGTGGCATGGTTATGTGGTTTCGTCTGGGTATAAGTGTATAAGCCAGAAATCAACCGAGTTTACTGCATGCTTCACAAAATGTTCTTGAACACTCGATTTTTTTCTTTGATGGCTTGAGATATATAGCAGGTAAAGCTGGTAGGCTATAACCAAATGTTCATTATTATATTTTAGTTGTAGGGGAGAGCGGGGCACAACCTAACGCATTTTGACTTTCTGAAAAGTAACAACATAGGGTATATTGTAACATGTGAGGGGCACAATAACATGACCAAATGACAACTTAAAATGTTATCTGATCTGGTCAATAAAATACAATTATTAACTTTTTCATATATAAGAATGGCATTTTTTAATAATTAATAAGTAACACATTTTTGAGTTTGACAACAAACACACGGCAAAACACAGTTATACAGCATAGTTAAAAACAATAACAATGAATCATTTCTGAACATTGACTCTCATTCTTTTTTCACTTTTTTCTCATGGTTTCTCAATAGAATTAATAAAAAATATAGAATATAATAGCATAGTTCTAATAGGGGCAATATTGTAATGCAGGGTTACAACATGTGCTAAAGAATGGCACTTGTTTTTAGGCTAGGCACTCAGTGATCTATTCTATGTACTGACACCAGTTTTGTGTGTGTGTGTGTGTGTGTGTGTGTGTGCTTGTTTATGTGATTTATGATGTCTATGGAATGTCCTCATAGTAGTTGCACCAACGTGTGTGTGTGTGTGTGTGTGTGTGTGTGTGTGTGTGTGTGTGTGTGTGTGTGTGTGTGTGTGTGTGTGTGTGTGTGTGTGTGTGTGTGTGTGTGTGTGTGTGTGTGTGTGTGAGTTGTTGTTTATATATTGTGTATAATGATACATTTAATTTAAACCTCAGTAAATTCTTTTTTTTTAAATCTAGTTGGCCCAACATAATAATAATTAGTTTGACAAATGCAATAAAATTAAGTTAAAATACATTATTTTGAACAAATCCAACTAAACTGATTTATTTTGAATTAAATTGTGTGTAAAAATGTCTTCAAATAAATTCATATTTTGGAGCGTATAGCTTTAAAAATTAAAACAGATCCCCCTCGTTTGCAGTGATCAGCAATAACTTTGGAAGAAGAGCTTATGTTGCATCTATTTCTTTCCCATTTTCTCTTGTTAAATTATTTGGATACATGGTGGATTTCTAAACTAATTTGTGTCATTTGTTAAATGTTATTTAAAAGTTTAAGACAGTGTTTCCCATGTGGCTAGTGCATTTTGTAAGCTTTTTCAGCTGTTGTAAAAAAAAAAGAGAGTTTGGACTGAAGCAGAGATGGGCGGTAACGTCTTCCCCCTGAGACAGAGACTCTTATTTTCACATTACATGGGTGCATCAGAATGAAAACATTGCTCATTAGTAACTCACGCAATGTTCTAGTCATTTATTAGGAACCTGACTCAAGCAGCCAACCAACGTGTCAGCAATGGAGAACATTTTTCGCCAAAATGAACCAACAAAATGAAGATGAAGTCACACAGTCCTGGGGAATCGGTTCTTTGGACGGATATGAAGAGTCATCCAATTCAAATTCTTCCGAGTTAAATGGCACAGAACTCGAGCCTCTCCACCTGTCCCGTGCCGTCCCACTCGGCTTGGCTTTGGGGACTTTCATTATATTCGCGGTGGCTGGAAACATCCTAGTGATACTGTCAGTTGTGTGCAACAGGCACCTGCGAACTCCAACTAATTATTTCATCGTAAATCTCGCTATTGCCGACCTGCTCCTGGGCACAACCGTGTTACCCGTATCAGCCACCTTGGAAATATTGGATTACTGGGTGTTCGGGAGGATTTTCTGTGATGTTTGGGCCGCTGTGGATGTGTTATGTTGCACCGCATCCATCATGAGTCTTTGCGTAATATCCATTGACCGTTATATCGGAGTGAGCCATCCGTTGCAATACCCCAGTATCGTAACGGGACGCAGAGCTTTGCTGGCCATGCTGGGAGTTTGGGTCCTGTCTTTGGTCATCTCTATCGGACCCCTACTGGGATGGAAGGAGCTTCCGTCAACGGACGACACGGTGTGCTTAATAACAGAGGAACCCTTTTACGCGCTCTTCTCATCGCTCGGCTCATTTTATATTCCCTTAATTGTTATTCTGGTCATGTACTGCCGTGTTTATGTAGTGGCTAAACGGACAACGAAGAATCTAGAAGCTGGTGTGAAGACGGAAGCGATGAATTCGGGTGAAATCACGCTGAGGATTCACAGGGGTTCGCAGGTGCACGAGGACGCCAGCACTGCAGCCAGAAGTCGCGCTCATCAGGCGAGGAATTCTCTGACAGTCAAACTCCTGAAGTTTTCCAGGGAAAAGAAAGCAGCTAAGACCTTGGGGGTTGTGGTTGGAATGTTTACGATGTGCTGGTTGCCATTCTTTCTCACTTTACCCATTGGTAGGTCTTTATTATACAGCAGTTGCACAATTTAGCCCCCTCTCCCATTCATGTTATCACACTAAAGTTGTCACAAAGAGAAATTGCAATGGAATAGTAGGGTGAACTCAGGTTGATTGGGACACCTTTTGCCATTAAGAAAAATTAAATACATTAGGCCTACTTGAAACACCCCTGGTTTAAACTGCTCTGATCATCTAAAAACCAGCTGACAGTTTTCTCCATTTTTATATTTATAAAATAATAAATTAAAAAAAAACTTTTTTATAACTTTATAAGCTTCATGGGATCCTCAATTTAGGTCCCCACACTGACACAAGTCCCCATGAGTCTGTGTGCATTAAGGATGAGGTTCCCACCGAGATTGAAAAACATGTACACACACACACACTGCATCATTATGCCGGTTTATATTCTAGCTGGTATGCAGTTTGACCAGTAGAAAAGTGGCCAAAACCTTTTTAAAACCAGCAAACCGATCAGCACAGGAGACTACTAACCACCTTAGGTCATTTATATATTATTGTAGCTAGTGTTAGTAGTAAAAATAATAAATTCATACTATTTTAAATTCTTAATAGCATCCTGCCCTTTATCCTGTTTGGCCTTTATACATCTTGATGCCTTATATTGCAATGTGCCTGCTAATATTTGTTCTCATGTCATTACTTAGGATCTATGAAAGGTTAGCAAACAGCAATTAAGATAAAACAATCCTCACAAGAATAAATCATTATTACGGTTTAAATTTAATGCAAATAATGAATCATTAGCAAATTAATAGTTTGGCAAGGTAAATGGAAAACTTTTTTTCCAATTCTATTTTTATTAAATTTTGTTATAGGCCTACGACAGGAAAAACACAAAATACATAATATACAAAAAATAAAAAAGCATGACAACATTTTATAATAATTTAACATAAGTAAATTGCTTAAATTACTGTGGAATTATCCATTCTGTGTCTAAATAGATCCGCCTTTACACTCACAGGAAATACGTGCAAATGATTTATCCCAGAAGCCTTCTGCTGCTGGACGCTTGAGGTCAGTGGGAAGACTGCAGAGTAGGGTCAAGACAGAATAAATCTTTTTGCACTTTATTTCCTCGTCCCTCTCATGGGGCCCCCAGTGTGGGGTCTGCTGCATCCGTCGTTTGGCTGTCACAGCAGGGAGTATGAGAACGAGGCCCTGGACCACAGCCATTCAGACTCAAAGACAGGTTATTATTAATGAATTAGCATAGTAGTCATTCCTGTCCCAGACAGGGTTATCTCAGCAGGGCAGGGTGCTTGGAAGTTCAGCTGGCCTGGTTCTTAATTAGGCAACTGTGGTTTTCTTTGAATTGAACTTAAGTGGAAAACAGTAGTGTGTTTACTGGGTCCCTACAGTGGATTATTGTAGATACAGAAGTCATATTAACGAACACATCATGATACAATGTTTCAAGTTAACACGTTTATTTAGACGTCAGTTTGTTTTTAATGAAAACTCTTTAAAACTTTGAATCTTTAAAATCATTTCAATTCAAATCTTTATTTAGTTTGTTAGTAGTGTAAGTGGGATAATATAGCTGTTCAGCTTAAAGGGATAGTTCATCCAAAAAAGAAAATTATCCCATAATTTACTCACCCTCGGTGTCTATGACATTCTTCTTTCATAAGAATACAATCGGAGTTATATTTAAAAATATGTCCACACCAGACGCGACGCAACTACAAGATGCCAAAACAATCAAAAACCACAGCCAATCAGAACAGCGTGTGGGCGGGCTCTCGTGGCGAGTGTGAAGGAAATGGATAAGTACATAAAAAAAATTCACAAATATTACGCCATTTAAACACTACTAAAAATACATACTGAGTCACTAAAACAACCTTTGTCATAGAATATAACTGTTTGTTCACAGTTTGAACGTTCTTGTTTCCATTTGTTTCATTTCAAGATCTGAGGTGAATTATACATTGTTGCTTTTAGCACGACTACGTTACAAAGCTTGGAGCACTAAGTGATATACAAAGTCAAATTGCACGCTTTTAACATTAAATAAAGCACATAAACATTACCTGAGATTATGTTTTGTGTTGTTGTTCCAGCCACGACGTTGCAGAAATAGAAACCGTTTCTGAAATAGAATCATCGCGTGTCACGGCTGGTTAGGACAAAAACTCAATTTAACATGAAAAACATACCTTTTATCGAACGTTGCGGCGCATGTAGTTAGGACACGGTGTTACGCTTTTTCTGTAAGTTGAATACAGAAGGGGGTCTGCCGGAAGCTAGATATTTTACTTTACAACATGTTAAATATGGATATTTTCCTCCAATTGATTGGCTTAGAATGTCTTTATTAACCCCTATAGATAAGATAAATATAAATATATATATACAGTATTCAGTATATACATGCAAATATTTCTTAAATGTATAAATGAAAGAGTTGTATTTATACACAGTACACACACACATATATTATGTAAACACAAACTTTTGTTTTGGATGCTATTAATCGTGATTAATCGATTGCCTAGCACTAATATTTTCCTTACCCAAACCCATGATTCGCTTCAGAAGGCCTTTATTAACCCCCCGGAGCCATGTGGATTACTTTTATAATGGATGGATGCACTTTTTTGAGCATCAAATTTTGGCCTGCCATTTAATTCCATTATAATGCTTGGAAGAGCCAGGACATGTTTTATATATATAACTCCGATTGTATTCGAAAGAAGAATGTCTTGTGGGTCATTTTCATTTTGGGGTGAACTATCCCTTTAAGAAAATCTGCTCATAATTTTGGCTAATTCATTGCTGAGGAAATGAATACATGAGATACACATGCTAACAGGGATTATGAGTCTTGCTACATAAATCTTTGATAAGTTTCCTAACCTGTCATACTAGACAATGGAACAAAACCACAGTGAGCCACTTGACTGCATACAAGTTGGAAAAACAGGATGCAAGGATGTGGACAGTATCTCAACTTGTTTGCTTCCTCTGAATCCTACTGTTCTAGAACAGTTATATTCTCGATGAGTTCTTTGATAAGAGTGGTAATCGGATCAGAATAATGAGACTATTTGCTATTTAAGTAAAATTCTTTGCTGTGCTAACATTAATTAAGGTCTATTTAAAGTCTATTCATGACTCCTTTTTAGAAGAACGAAGCCTAGATCTTTGTCAGCTACACACTCTCTTGGCCTTCATTCGTGAAACTTTTTTTTTGTTCAGCCAAGTCTCATGGTTCCCATGGTACTTTGAATGCAGTGGGTCAATGCACTGAGGTGCCTCCGGCTTACACAGCAGGGATATCAGTCTAAAGCAATTAATGGCACAGATCCATAGTTTCAGCTACCACTGGAAATGAATGAGGAAAAAGTGGGGGAAAGGAGAAGTACACCTTTTCTATGAATCTTGCTAAATATTGGTTTTGTGATCAACAGAAGACAGCATTTCATAATCAGGCTATTAATTCACAACAGCTTCAGCAGATACATTTCTTTCAAACGTTCATATTTCAACAAGGGCAAAAGGCCTGAATTTGGCCTGTTATGAGATGATGGTGGCACTAACGTGGTTTTATCTTCACTGTAAACCCTAACGCTCAAAATAATTCATTGGTTTGAGTAGCCAACTCAAATTAAGCAAATTAGTTCAATCAAATTAACTTTTAAGAGTATTTAGAGCTTTCTTTTTCTTTTGAGTTCTCAAAACTGACACATTTTAAGTAATCTGAATTGTTTTATTGTTTTGAGTTTATTAACTTGTTTCTTTTCATTTAGACTAACTTAAATTTAACCAAAACTGGGCTGGGATTTCAATAAATGGGACAGCAAATGCCAAAATAGATGCCAAATGTTATTTATTATTTTATTTTTTTGCAAGATTAACATTAAGTGGGAGATTTATTAGTGTTTAATGTTCTGTTGTGCTAGTTTAGAAGAGTTTCTGTTATGTTGGTTTTTTGTTCCATCATGGTGACGAGTGAATCATGAGCTTAGTTTGAGAACAGATACATGTTAAAGGTTTTATATTGCTGTCTTCATTCAGGAAGTGCTACTCTATGCTACTGCTACCAAAGCATTTATTTAACTATATTATATATTATAACTATAACTATAATATTATATATTATGTATTATAACTATAAAGCTAGTCAAGTTTCCACTACTAAAAATGTGAGATTACATGATATTTTTAAGTTAAATTTACGAATTAGCTTACTCAAAAATTTTAATTCAGAGCAATTACAATATGCAAGTTCTACTTACTTTAAATGTCTTAACTTAAAAAGATTGAGGCAACTGATTGCCTCAATTTTTTTGAGTTTTGCCAACTTATTCAGGTTCACAGTGTACTCTGTTATTAGATAACTTGGATACTAAACTCAACAGTTTAGTGCTAGACGTTCTTGTAGAAAAAACAAACAAAACAAAAACAGGACCAGGATAAATGGTGCAAGTTCAATAGTGTTCAGCCATCGGCACTCGGGTCCAATAAAAGTCTATTTAAGGTTGACTTGGGTTATAGATTTATAATGGATTATAGACTTATAATGGATTCATTATAAAGTTTGCATTTCTGGGGGTGTAAAAAAATATTGTATTTTAAATTGTAGTTTTTTAAATTCTATTGTAGCATGTTATCTTTATTGTCTTAGTTCTATGCGTCCTAAAAACACAAGCTTGATCATCCAAACAACTCTTGATTGATAAGGTGTCTAAATACAAATCCTTTCTTCAGAGTTTGCGTCAAAGAGTAAACACAATATATAAATGTAAACTTTTTTACAATAACTTTCTTCTTTATAAATGCTATGCACATCTGCCATTTAGTTTGTCAATGACACATTTTAGTAACTTGCAAGAAGCGGAAAATATTGCTAAGCAAACGTTGCTGCCATCTGCTGGATGCTAAAGCAAATAACAGTTCTTTGCTACTCACCAGAGCCATTACCTCCAGCCCCCAACACCCTCTCTGGAGCTCCAGCTCCCCCTCTCTTGACCTACTGTGGGCATGATGGGTGGAGCTGCATCCCCTAACCACACCCTACACATACCCCGATCTCTCCACCCTTTAAACAGGTTAAGCTCCACCCTTGAGCTCCAGATGCTCTGCAGCGAGCACTACTTGGAACAAATACCAGTGGTACGGCAGGGGGAACAATCACGAACAGTGCCAGCAGGGGGCACACCAGTCATGTTAATGAGAGAAAAAACGAATCCCACTCACACAGCATGACAGTCAGAAAATGGACAGAAAAGTTTTCTCTGGAATTATGTCATCTTAACGATGACAAGTACAAAGTGAATTTAGTTTATAATTTGAATGACTAATAAACTTAGAACCCTAATGTCATATGGCTAATTTAATGACAAAAATATAACAATATATTTATCTTTGCAGTGGCCTTCAACGCCAGCCTGCGGCCCCCTGAGACCATCTTCAAAATCATCTTCTGGCTTGGTTACTTCAACAGCTGCCTTAATCCCATCATCTATCCCTGCTATAGCCGGGAGTTCAAGCTAGCTTTCATCCGCATCCTGAAATGCAGATGTCACCGCAGGAGACGGCCAGGTTGGAGATCGTACAACTACCAGGGCTCGCACATCAACTCCTTCTACTCACGGCAGGACTCAAAGGACTCTGTGAACTATGGTAGTTACCTAAATGGGAGCCAGAGAACCCTATCCTCTGCCAGCCCCAGCCCTAGTTATCATACCAAAGGCCTATCACATTTCCAGGAGGATGGACCCAGACATGCCCGGAGCAGGACACCTTCTGTGTTATCTGAAAGTATTTTGGATCATCATCTTGAGCCTGTGGAGGAAGATCCAAACCAGTCTGTAGGCCATCCAGATCAAGCTGGTATCCGAAATTGGCAATTGAAAGAGTAAGGATGTCAACTAAGTTTTTATTTACCCCAAGTATTTCTCTGGTCATGACATGAGTAAATACAAAGAAATCATTCATATTTCATTCCAAACTATTTAATTCTGATATACAACCCAATTTCCAGAAAAGTTGGGACATAATACAAAATGCTCCAACTTTTCTGGAAATGAGGTTGTACAAACTGCCGTTAATGTACAGCATGTGAATACATTAAAGCAATTTTGCTGAATTCCAGATCTAAATAATTCATTAATTATTTTCAAGTTGTAAAATTGTCATTAAGATACTTTAAAAAGTTAATACTTAAGCATACTTAAATGTTGTTCTTGCAAATTTGATTAGGCTTTTTCAATAAAGATGAAGTTATTCAGACTGCTTGATCATAAAGAGGAAGCAGATACATTTAGCTAAAATACATTTCTAACCTACAGAAATAAGAAAATGGCCCCCACATTTCAAGAATCTCAGAAAGGATTATTTATTTATCAACATATGCATTTCAGTGGCTCTTTACTGGATATAGACAATGCACTGTGCATTTTATTTACAGTCGCTTTTCATACATTTTCATAAGCACCCATTTTCGAGAAAGGGGTTTCTTTTTTTTGTCAGGCTACTCAATAAAACCCCTTAGGAAAATGTGAGAACTGGAGGTCAGTTTTCTCAATACTGCCTTGAACACTTTACATGAGGAATGTAGAACAAGACTGCAAAAATAACAAATTTTGCAACAGTCTTTAAACAGAATCAACCATTGACATTCTCAAGCTGCAATACAATAATTGCTTTTACAGTTTCATTAGAAATATCATGATATCACGCGAACACTAAATCCAAAGCGGAAACAAATGGCTAAGCAGTAAAAAATAAATAAATTACACTTAAGATTTAGTAACTGCAACTCAACATAAAAAGGCAAACAGAATATGAAAGAAATATTCATAAATTGCATTGAATACACTTCCCACCCCAACCAGCAAAAGATCTGCTTATAGTACGTTGACATTTAAAAAAAAGAACGTGGCTCTGTGTTTATACATTGTACAGTTTTGTAAATACAGTATTCTTCCGATTAAAGCCTAATCTGAAGGCATTTCATTTCCTAGTGTTTCCCCCACAGCATCCTGTGAAGATCCCAGGATTGTTTGCATCTCTTTTGATGAAAATTTGAATTTGATAAAGATTCAGACTGTTGTTGCAGCATCTGAAAAGAAATTATAGCATGATCAATCTTACAAAGGATAATGCAATTAACCATGTAATATGAAAATGTACAAGGAACTATCAAAAAATACCCACTGTTTAAAAGGCTCCTTAAACAACAAACTTATTCTTGGTGGTGGAACCACTTTTGGTGGCTGTGTCCGCATGTGACTGGTATCCAATGATGACCTTTGATGGCACACCTAATCTTTCCTTGTACACACGCCTGTGAATAAACAGATAAAACTGTTCAGATAATGGCAAGCCATAACATAATGCGTCTACCTAATAACCACAAATGAAAAGAAACAGCAGAGATCTTCCATATTGGTGACATACATCCGAGTGCAACAAATTATTGGAAAAGAATAAAAAAAAGTAGGACAGGGACTTGGAGATGTGGGCATGGCACTCAAGGTATGTTCCCATTTCACACAAAAAACTATTGGCGATGAATTTAACGAACATCCATGTGTTCTGGGCTAAATGAGCTTGTTATATGTGTGTACATATAATGGTATTTTGACCAGCTGAGAACTCCTGAAGAGTAGGGGTGCTCCGATTGATCGGCAACCGATCTCTATCTGCCGATAATCGATTTGGGATGATTGATCGGCGGTATCTAATAAGGCCGATCTCATGAACCGATCACATGCTGACGACACATAAAACCCCATGCCTGCCGTGAGAGCTAGGGTATGATATGCAGCGACACCGTCTCATTCTCTTTCCGGCGCGGGTAAAATAATTATAATGCTGAAGGTGAGGTAAAATTCATATTTCTATATTAAATAACTTGCGCAGTCATTTGAAAACTGTGAGACGCAAGTTCACAAACAGCGCGAGTGAATCACCGCGTGCGCGCGCACGCTCTCTCTTTCCCTCAAAATGCTCAAATGGCTTCACATCAGCGCATCGCATTTGCACTATAATCGAGCTGCACAGTTGACACAGGATTTGCCACTTGCACAATCGAGGCAGTGTCGCATCGTCGCTAAAGTTTATCATTTGCATTTATTTTTAAGTCTTGCCAGTGTTCAAATCGCTCAGCACTCGCGCGCTCTCCAGACCGTGAGCGCGCGCACACGCACACACACACACAGGCCATCTCACAAAAAGCTTGCGAGTACAAATTGCGCTGAAATGGTCAGATACACACAAATGTATGTACTAAATTACCGTCTTGACGAGTGTGCACGTAAACCCCGTCGTGACTCGCGAGTGAACGTTTGTGCAGCTGCATGTAACCGTATCCGTGTTCGCTCTTAAAGTGACAGCTGTCGAATAAACTGCTGCTGTCTCTGAGTTTCTCTTTGTCTTGTGTTGTTTGATGAACCTTTATGACACTCACTGCTCTTGAATGACTAACTTTTGCAACCTTAAGTGTAAGGATTAATCTAATTTAATTTATTCAGGGAAGACAAATATTAATTTACATTTGATTTCTTATTAAATGTCTTTAGTATTTCTCACCTCAATACTAATGTTAGACCTACCTGAAAATTGGTCTTTAAAAACAAAAATGCACTGCATGATCAAATATTTAGGTGAGATAATGATATACATTTATTATATACATTTATTTGGGAAAGATGGCCTACAGTAGCCTTAAGTTATCTCATTTTCTAAAATAAACACTTGGTGGTTCTTCAAGATCTTGACTCTAGCCTATTTCTACAGTTTTTTTCTCACTACAGTTAATTTAGAGTTAGTTTCATTTCTACAAATGGTGCAAACTCTGCAAGATTATAGATAAAAGATTCCCATTCCCTTGCCATTCTGTGATCGGCAGTGATCGGTAATCGGCCCCAAAAATGCTGATCGGAGCATCTCTACTGAAGAGTTTATAAAACTAATGAACATGTCAAAACAGTTGCAGGAATTCCCCTGTTGCATACAAATGAAGATCTGCTGTAAGAAGTTTCTGACGCCTATACCGAACTGTAATGGGCAACATAGCTCCTTTGACGAGAAAAAGCAGGTATGAGTCAGCATTGTCTTTTTTATGGTGTTTCTGGTTCATTTAGATTTCAGTCAAACCGCACCCAAGTTCACTTCATCGGTCTCTGTATGCTTGTTTGGTGTGCACCAGGGTTCAGATGGCAGCGTTCACACTTATTCAAATGAACTGTGCACCAGAGTTTGTTTTAATGGAACCAAACCTGCCAACACACCTTTAAAAAGTCACCATGAAATCAAAATGGACCTTTTTTTTTACGGAATACTGCAGTGTTACTGCAATAGCAAACCATTCAATCAATTCCTTGCGGGCAAAATCAAGTCCCGTCCTACATTTTTTGTTGCTTGAGAAGCCATTTCACTTTGATATACATCACAATATGAAAGAAAATACCATCACAACTTCCGTTTCATGCTGACTTTAAGAATGGAGGCAGATGAATGTGAGTTCTTGCAGAGGCGGGGTTTAAGTGGACTAAATGATTGGAGAAGTTCTGCATACATCACCAGAGAGATTTCTGCCGTTTCACTTAGGCCTGTCGCGATAATTAAATAACCGTCTAATTGCGCCTAATGTTTCAGACACCTGCGATTATAGCGCTCTTTTATAGGCCTACTACGGCACAGGGGGGAGTTATGGACCAAAAGAAATACAGGGAGTGCAGAATTATTAGGCACGTTGATTTTCTGATCATATTTTTTTTCCAGGCACATTTGACCAATTCCAAACCACAGTAATCCTAATAACTACTATTGATTTAGTATTTAATAATGTATAAGTGATATATAATTGTTCATGAAGGCTGGAAATGAAAATCACCTTATATTCAGGTGTGCAGAATTATTAGGCATGTTTTCTTTTACAGATAAATTGAGCCAAAAAAGAGATTTAACTCAGACTGAAAAGTCAAAAAGTATTAAATGCCCATGAGAAGGATGCAATACTAATGCAATACTAGACATTGCAGTTAAGGCATGACCATTGGACAGTGAAATGCTCGTTGGGTCAGCAGGATCTGACAAAAACAGGTGGTGAAGAAAAGACACCTGTTAACTGCAAAAGAATTAAGAATTAAGGTGAAGAATTAAGGGTGAAACCATCAGGAACCCTTTAGTCTCCAGCGCCACCATTTTCCAGAGCTGCAACCTACCTGGAGTCTCCAGAAGTGCAAGGTGTCAGGATCTCAGAGACTTCAGTTAGGTAAAGAATCCTAAAAAATGACCCCCACTAAATAAGAATCACAAGCTGAAGTGTTGTAAAATACATGAAGAAGGTTTTTTTATAGGCTTTATGGACAGATAGGTTGAGAGTGACTCTTGAAGGACCAGCACCACATCCTCTAGTACCACTGTTTGAAGAATTCATCTTCCAGAATCTGGCAGTACGTTTTGGGAGTTCATTTTAGTCCATCCTGAAGTCCGTTTTGCAGAGATGGACTAAAAATGAACTCCCAAAACGTACTGCCAGATTCTGGAAGATGAATTCTTCAAACAGTGGTACTAGAGGATGTGGTGCTGGTCCTTCAAGAGTCACTCTCAACCTATAAAACCTATAAAGCCTATAAAAAAGCAGGCTTCATGTATTTTACAACACTTCAGCTTCCACTAAATGATTCTTATTTAGTGGGGGTCATTTTTTAGGATTCTTTACCTAACTGAAGTCTCTGAGATCCTGACACCTTGCACTTCTGGAGACTCCAGGTAGGTTGCAGCTTTGGAAAATGGTGGCGCTGGAGACTAAAGGGTTCCTGATGGTTTCACCCTTAATTCTTCACCTTAATTCTTTTGCAGTTAACAGGTGTCTTTTCTCCGCCACATGTTTTTGTCTGACCCTGCTGACCCAACGAGCATTTCACTGTCCAATGGTCACGCCTTAACTGCAATGTCTAGTATTGCATTAGTATTGCATCCTTCTCATGGGCATTTAATACTTTTTGACTTTTCAGTCTGAGTTAAATCTCTTTTTTGGCTCAATTCATCTGTAAAAGAAAACATGCCTAATAATTCTGCACACCTGAATATAAGGTGTTTTTCATTTCCAGCCTTCATGAACAATTATATATCACTTATACATTATTAAATACTAAATCAATAGTAGTTATTAGGATTACTGTGGTTTGGAATTGGTCAAATGTGCCTGAAAAAAAAATATGATCAGAAAATCAACGTGCCTAATAATTCTGCACTCCCTGTAGACAAGCACCAATTAAGTGTTCGTGCAATATTTATAGTCATTTGGAGCAACTTAATGTGAGGGACAGAAGATTATTTACATTGTTAAATTAAAGTTGACGGAAATTCATCTTCTCTCCATTGCAACTGTCAAACATTCTATATGTTGCTTAAAGCGCATCATTCTGCACCCGGGACACGCATAAGCAGTTTGTGCCGCTCTATTTTTAAATGTTCATATATTATCACCGTTTTGCGCACTGAAAGATTATTAAAAGCCAATCTTGTTCTGTTGTATCTATCATAATCTTGTTGCCCCATTAAAAAGCTGCACAATACATTTAAAGTAAGCATCTTTTAATCGTGTTCTTTTATAAGAATACAAATAGTAATTTGTTTATATTAAAATGTTTCGATTTTATAAAATTACTCTGCACCAAATATTTTTTCAAGAATTACTTTTAGCTGCTGAATTATATCTCAGTTACTTTATTTTTTATTTTTTTTTTCATATTATGATTATATATATATTTAGTGGTTTCTGGATTGTGTTTACCAAATAAAGTGGCCAT
This sequence comes from Gobio gobio, assembly GCF_949357685.1. NCBI lineage: Eukaryota > Metazoa > Chordata > Actinopteri > Cypriniformes > Gobionidae > Gobio > Gobio gobio. The sequence continues at coordinate 38,300,199 of NC_137109.1, forward strand.
TAGTTCATACTGTGTATGAATGACACATTGTATGGCCTTTTCTGTGATTTGGCCAGTATGTTGTGATTGTTTCAGTTATGTACTGAATTTAAATATATATATATATATATATATATATATATATATATATATATATATATATATATATATATATATATATATATATATATATATATATATATATATATATATATATATATATATATATATATATTTATTTATTTATTTATTTTTTTTTTTTGGTGTTAACTGTAATCTTATGCTAAAAAATGATAACGGATTAAAATGAATCACAATAATTTAATGAATGAAGCATACAAAAATTATTTATGACAAAGCCCTAAAACAGACAATTAATTGTCAAAGCCCTAAAACCGCCAATTCATTGGTATAATCGCAATTATTTTTTAGACAATTAATCGTCAGCCAAAAATGTAATAATCGTGACAGGCCTGTTTCACTGGAAGATCAAATTATGACCTTTTGATTAAAATTTACGAGATCAAAAATGAAACAAATGCACAGGTGAAAAATAAGATAAATAACATGCATTTATAATAACATGCATAGATAGGGTAAACATAGAAATTGAGAAATTATAGCAATGTGAACATCTAGGTCAGGGATCCTCAAACTTGGTCCTGGAGGGCCACTGTCCTGCAGAGTTTAGCTCCAACCCTGATCAAAGTCACCAACCTGTGATTTTTCTAGTGATTCTGAAGACCTTGATTAGCTTGCTCAGGTGTGTTTGATCAGGGTTGGAGCTAAACTCTGCAGGACAGTGGCCCTCCAGGACCAAGTTTGAGGATCCCTGACCTAGATGTTCACATTGCTATAATTTCTCAATTATATAGAACCCTAATCTAGGTTAAAGCTGAAAGGAATTGAAAACTCACCCTATGTGTACAATAGCATCTTTGTTCTCGTAGTCTGAAGTCCATATCGCTATTTTGTCTCCCTTTGTTCGGATGTTGACGACAGCCCCACAGACATCATCACTGTGGTCATCAAATGCTTCTCCCACAAGGCACAAAAGCTGAAAAACAAAACCAGAGTTGAGAGAGAGCAGCTAACCCTTTAGGATCTATAAACAAACAATTAATTTTGCAGCTAATGCAGTTAAACCGACTAGACAGAATGAGGACTTACCGTCTCCAACCAGAAGCGATCCAGGTCGGCTCTGCGCTGCTGTTTGGACAGGGTGATCAGCCAGCGGCCGCCCTTCTTGTTTCTCTCATCTTCCCACATGGGCTCAATGCCATCCTGCTCCGAAAAGTGCAAACGGATCAATTTAGATGGATTCAAAATACTAACATACTGTTACAATGCTATACTGTGCCTTACCTTGAAGAGGGAGTAGTCACATCCTGACATTAAGTTACTTGATAACTGAATGTGATTGTATAACCTGAGAACAGAACATTAAAACCTGTGTTAGTGCTGCTTACAACAACTAACAATATGTTTACTTAATCAAAGGTTTTTGTGAATCATTCAGGCTATCCATGTTGTTTCAAATCCCTCTGGTAATACTCACGCCCAGAAGTCTTCCACTGTGTCAAACTTTGAGATGAGACGGAGATTAGCCTGCCATGTTTTGCTTTTGTCATTTTTAAAGAACCAAAGAGCCCATCTGTCCCCCGCACCCCCATAAAAACAAACAAAAACAGATCACAGATCAGTTTTTTTGTTTGTTTTACATTACAATGCTTAACAACCATGAAATGTGTGTGGCCTGTGTGACTTCACCTGTTCTGCAGAGGATGTTTAATGTAATCTTCAAGACTCACAATCTCTTGCGTATTTTCGTCCTTTTTTTCTTCTTCTGAATTCGGTGGATTTGTTGAATTTTCCTACAAGGAACATTTCATTTCTATTACATTTCCTCTATTTTCATCTAAAGATTTGCAAGCCGAATGTGACATTTCAAACAAAATGCCTATTTTGTTGAGCAGTCGAAATATGAGGAAACTAATATCTTTCAATATCAAGTGTCTCAAAGTCTTTCCTTTATGACCGGGTAAGTGGAAATTGGATGGCTATTCTTTAAAGTTCTTGCAGGAACTTCTTTAGAAGTTATTCAGAAAACTGCCCTTTTTTGAAAATGTACATAAAGTTTCCCCAAAGGCTGTCTGTGTACATGGTGCCTCAGGTATCTTTTCATTTTTACAATGACAAATAAGTATGTTTAGAAAGAAAATGTCAGAGAGTTTAAAAATGTGACATCATTGACTAGAGGTCCTTCTAAACATTCTTATAAACTTACAAAGTAAACCTCTAACAATTCTTCTTATTTATTTCTATAAATACATGTATTTTCTATATATACTTATTTTAATAAAAGGTCTGTTTTCGAGCTAAGTTACATGAAGCGTTGTCCATAGAGACTAAAAACAACCACACTAAATTCTTAGTGACACACAAGCAAACCATGAGTCTAGATTAAAGAAACGGAGATGAGTTAACAACCATCTTCAACTCCAGAAAACATCAAATGTGCTCACAGCCCTCCTTTCCAGACAAAAACATAAAATATTTCACACTTTTGCACAATATACTTCAAACGCATATGTGCGGCAGTCAGACACATCAGCTCATTTGACTTTGCTTTAAGAGATATTACTCCATAGCAACACATGTATCCTTCTATACAAGCACCGACCAAAATAAAACAAGTATTTAAAATTATTAACTACAACTGGTGTTATCACAGTGTTTGTAGAAGCACTTATATTGACTCACCGGTTCAGCAGTCGCCATCTTCTACAAATGTGAAGAGTCTTTCCGTGTGTGAAAACACCATTTGATTGGCCAAACTCAACCGAACACATGTGAGTGAATGCGGAGCACGCGTCTGGACAGCGACCTCTAGAGGACACAGAGAGAAGAGGACTCCCGCCGTAAAAGTATGGCTGTTTATGATTATGTTTATGACACTCCACTGCTTGAGCACAACTAGTGTTTCAGTTAAGTATTTCATATCAATATAATATAATATAGTGATAAGTATAAATGTATTTCTATAACTGAAAGTAGTCAAATTTATTATGGAAATAAAGTCACCATGAAATCAAAATGGACCATTCTTATTATTTCACTTGGATAGATGTCACAATAGGGAAGAAAAGACACAACCTCCGTTTCATGCCGACTTTAAAGGCCAGTTCACACCAATAACAGTAAAGATAACTAACTACATTAGCATCCATTCTACACCAGTGGTCAGTGGAAAATAACGTTCTTTTTAGTATAGGCAGGCACACGCTGCACTTTTGTTGTCTGCTGCTTTAGTTCACCCAAAAATGAAAATTACCCCATGATTTACTCGCCCTCAAGCCATCCCAGGTGTATGACATTCCTCCTTCAGACGAACACAATCAGAGTGATATTAAAAAATGTCCGGGCTCTTCCAAGCATTATAATGGCAGCCCAAAATTTGAACCCTAAAAAAGTGCATCCATCCATTATAAAAGTAATCCACATGTCTCCGGGGGGTTAATAAAGGCCTTCTGAAGCGACTCGATGGGTTTTTGTAAGAAAAATAGCGATATTTAACACGTTATAAAGTAAAATATCTAGCTTCCGTTGGTCCGTCGGAAGCTATATTTTAATTGATAAAGTTTTAAATATGGATATTTTTCTTACAAAAACCCATTTAAATGCTTGCAGGTCAAGCTCTTTGAGCCAAGATGTATTCTAATTGGCTGTCAATGCTTTCTGTTGCACATCAGGGGTCCGTTCTTCGTACCTCGCTTAATACATCTGAGATGATTTGACAGATCCCAGATCTTCTATCCTGATAACTGATCTCTGGCTAATTTAGTTCTTCAAACGAATTTGCGAATTGGAATAAAATATCTGTATTAAATGATCTAAGATTACTGCGCGTTCTTGTGTTCCCTGAAGAGGGCAGATGCATCGATACACGAAACAATCAGCATGCAGCGATTGGCTGGCGGCAAGACAGCAACGTAATGACATCATGCCTAAATAAAAAAGCCACCTGGCAAAAAACTTGACAAATTACACAAAAAAGCCCCACAAATTTCTGGATCTTTATAAGGAAACAGCCAAACCAACATAAAAGTTATAATAGATAAATGATATTTAAAAAAAAAAGATGATTACCAACTATTTATACACCCTTTACATTTTTATTTCAATGTTGTAATTAGCAATTCATTCATTTAATTTTTAAGTTAATTTGAAGCAGATTTGTTACGTGACAGTATTAAAGTTCAAGATCAAGTTCTCTGCTTCTCCTGCGCTGCATCAAGCCACTCCCAAAATATCCGTCATCACTCAAATTAATGCATGGCTCAGAGTAACTGTACATGTAACTGTAGCATGTGTGCAAGACTGCAATAACACTATAAAGTAATTATTCCATCACAAATAAATCTCTCAATCAAGTGGCTGCATCTGTAGTATATACACCTTTTACACAGCATTATATTATTTTCAAATACATTTTTATATTATTATTATTTAAAATGATTATTGCCCCTGGTTCAGTAATGAACTCTTGTGATAAAGTAGCAGTGGCTGGGAGAGATTTTAAATATCACCTCAAGATGCAATCTAATCCTGTTTACATGAAATAAGCCTGCTCCCGAGCAGGTTTAAGTTTACAGACCTGTTGCTATGAAAGCAAGTCTAGGATGAGCTTCGAAGAACCAAACAATCCAAGATCATGCTAAATCGTCAACAATCAAATCCAGCTAACGGAGTTAGCGAGGTATGAAGAACGGACACCAGCTGGAAAAAGCTGATGGACTCCTCTGTGCCATAGACTCTGCTATTCTTTTAAATTTAGAAAAAAAAAAAAAACCTTCCTTTATCATAGTTATCGTGTAGTATGAACAAGTCATTAGAATTTCACTATTTGAAAATACATTTTGAATAGGTTAATTTATATGCATCATAATTTATTTGGATATTTTATGCTTTTAATGTACATTCAAGATTTATAACAGAGCAGATTTATACAGAATATAATTTGATGCCAAGCCAATAATATTGCAAGATTTTAATTAAGATTAAAAAAAAAGGAAACAGAACGTTTTGTGTTTGATCAATCACATTTATTCAGTGTGTAACTGGAACTCCACACACAAATAACTATTAATCAGAACAACCTCTTAACACAACAGTCAACACTTTAACTACTGAGACAAGGGTGTTAATGATTAGTATGTCTGTGGCAGGTACTTTATGTATGGTGTGTATGGCAGGACAAGGCAGGGTTCATGTTCCAACTCGAGGCTCAAAGCTGCAGGACAGTTCGGATACTATGGAAGAAGCCAAGAGAAAGGTTTGCATTAAAATATCAGTTTGTTTCCCACATTGCATTAATATGAAACAGCACCAGATAAAAACAGGCATGTACCTCTTCCCAGCATGCATCAGGTCAAAGGCCTCATTGATCTGGGTAAAGGGCATTGTGTGAGTAACAAACTCATCCACCATCAGCTTCTTACTCATGTAGTCATTCACCAGCTTAGGAACACTCTCCACACTCTTCCAGCCTTAAAGGCAAAGAGAAAATCTTTCTGTTAAGATTTGTTTGTTACATTTGTTTTTACGCCATGTTAACATTGAGGCAATTTACATGGCAAACACATGGTCAATATTCACAATCCATAAAATAATTCTATGGAACATTTCAACTTGACATAAGACAGACATACATCTAAAATACATTCAGCTGACACGTTCCAAAATATGTTTCTGAATGAAAGACGTTTTCTAGCAATATCATAAAATAGAAAACCCAATAGAAACCCATGTATAAGTCTTGAGTGACCCAGTCAGCATCTAGTGAAGACGACTTGGTCTCCTTCTATTATGAAGTTAATTACCCAATGTTATATTTATATGCTACATGTTCATATATCATATGCCATTTGAAAATGGGAACATAAAATATATAACATGCAAAAATAAGATATACAATCAACATTTTTATTAAAATATAATACATTTATATAACAATATCAAAATAAAATTAATCAAACAAAACAATAAAATAAAAAATAAAATAAAAATACACCCACCACCAAAAGCTGTGCCTTTCCATGTACGCCCTGTGACCAGCTGGAAAGGGCGGGTGGAGATTTCTTGCCCTGCCCCTGCCACACCAATGATGACACTGGTTCCCCAGCCTTTGTGACAAGCCTCAAGAGCAGCCCTCTGAATTCAAAAGAAGTGAAAATAATATTGGTCATCTTGGGCATCCTAAGCTGTATAAAACAACTGGGCAATTATGCACTTCACATAAGTACAATAGTGTTAAATATACGGTCTCTATTTATGAGTTACCATGGCAGCAAATATTTTGAGGAACAATGACGACTTCAACCAAGCGGAGATCTACAGTTCTGCTGTAGACATCTGTATGGCTGTATTAGTCAGCTTTCGTTCATCCCTATCTAAACGGCTGATTTTTCTGCGGTTTACCATAATGCCAACATTGCCGATGCATTCGAAGGAGTAGTCAACCCCTCCATCTGTCCGCTCCACCAGCACTTCCTGAATGGGCTTGCTGTGGTCCTTGGGGTTCACAAACTCAGTGGCGCCGAACTTCTTGGCAATTTCAAACTTGTCTGGGTTGATGTCGATGCCAATGATCCTTGTGGCACCGACTGACTTGCAGCCCATTATGACTGCGAGCCCCACTGCTCCCAAACCGAACACAGCACAAGTAGAGCCGGCCTCAACCTACCAGGGTGAATATGACTATTGACCATGTGACATTTTGGGTCAGAAGGAAATATTCGTATTATTATAAAGACATGCACATTAATTAAATGAAGCAGACTTTGGCAGTATTGATGGCAGCCCCGTATCCGGTAGAGATGCCACAGCCAAGCAGACACACTTTGTCCAGGGGGGCATGTTCATCCACTTTGGCCAGAGATATTTCAGCCACCACAGTGTATTCGGAGAAGGTGCTGGTACCCATGAAGTGGAAGAGCTGCTTTCCTTTACAGCTGAACCTGGAGGTGTCATCGGGCATCAGACCCCGACCTTGGGTCACCCTGAAAGAATTACATCACAGCTGAGCATCTATAAACCAATTGTCAGTTGGCATGAAAAATAACAAGACATACACTACAATTAAAAAGTCTGGGGTCAATCTCTAATGTTTACCAAGGCTGTATTTATTTGATATTTAAAAAATAAAAAACACAGTAACAGTGAAATATTACAATTTGAAATAACTTCTGAAATTTTAAAACGCGATGAATTTCAGCCGCCATTACTCCAGTCTTCAGTGTCATGATTTTTCAGAAATCATTTTAATATGCTGATTACTGCTCAAGAAACATTTTGTGTATCATTTTATTTTTATTTTTTGATGGATACAAAGCTCAAAAGTCTCTTTACTGTCACTTTCGATCAATTTAATGCATCCTTGTTGAATACAAGTATTAATCTTCTTGCTGACCCCGAACTTTTGAATGGTAGTGTATTTTCATAAAGGAGAAAATTATGGAAAATATATTCGTAATTACCTGATTTTCTGACACAAGTTGGTTTTGGGATTTTTACAAAACTTGCACTCTCCACATTGGGGTACATACAGCGGAATAACAGTATCACCTTAACAAAAAATGAAAGAGCTTCAGGCATAACTCATTAATTTCTGCATAACTCCCAAAACTGCTCACATTTTTTACAATAAATGTCATTGAAGTGAGGGTTAATAGTTCGTTTTGACATGCCTGCTTTGAATTTGGTGACCCCTTCGCCAACACTCTCAACAGTGCCTGCCCCCTCATGGCCCAGGATGACAGGAAACAAGCCCTCAGGGTCACTTCCACTCAGGGTGTAGGCATCAGTGTGACACACACCTGTAGCATGAATCTGAAACACACAACCATGCAAGACTTCTCACCATTATATTTGAATATATTATTATTCAAACCACAATACATTTTTCTCTATAAATGATTTGATTGCTTAATTATTTGTAATAAAGAACAAAATCATAAACACAACACTCCTACCTACATAATCATGCATTAGACAAGACACGGAAGACAGTCAAAACTGAACCTGCTCAGTGTAAATCTGTCACAAAACATGGTGCTTTGACAGGGTGCAGCTGCAAGCTGGTTTGTTACAGCTTTAGCAGAGCTTGTGCAATTATTAGTTATAAAAAGATCTCAATCTTCTGATATGTCAGTTTAAAATGTTAAATTATGTAGGTTACGGTGACATACATCCGAGTGAAACGGCTTTTCAAACAATGATTGGATGGTTGTGGTTTGCTATTGCTATGATCTCATGTGAGTGACAGGATGTCCCGCCCTCACGCCATCAGAGAACAGATGCTGTGGCAAGAGGGAGGGGAAGTTATTTTGATTAAAGGGGTGGTTTATTATGATTTGAATTTTTTAACTTTAGTTTGTAATGTTGCTGTTTGAGCATAAACAACATCTGCAAACTTTCAAAGTTCAAAGCAAAGGGAGATATTTTATTTGAAAGAAATCGCTTTTAAAGGACTACAACAAATGGCTGGTAAGGACTACAACAAGCTTATTAACGGGTTAGTGACATCACTAACTAAATTTACATAAACCCCACCCCGGGGAACACGCAACAAAGGCCATGCTGAGTCAAGAAAGAGTTGTTGTAGTCGCATATGCCCTTCACATTTATTGCAATACAGTACTTAACACAATTGCAATAGCATGTCTTAAAAGCAATAGAACAACATAAGCTATAACCGTAATTAAACTAAACTATACCTGTTCTATATTCATGCAGTGCATATTCTGTGGCTCTCACATGAGCCAATTATAGATTATCATGACAGAATATGCTAATCAATGACTTGAAGATTAACTCCACGAGCTACATAAATGCATCAATTAACCATTCAGAAACGTCCTGTTGCATTCTACATGTCACTTCTTCTTGAGTCTCTCCATCATTCTCAGACTCCGGTTTGAACATAAAAGGCTGAACAGTTTCTGACATTTTCAGTGCCTGTCTGCGTGAGGTAATCAGAGCTGCTAGCACTAGCTCTTGAAGCTCCACCCTCTTCTTGAAAGGGAGTCAGAGCAATTATCCCATTTGCATTTAAAGGGGGCACACACAAAATGACGCGTTTTTGCTCACCCTCAAAAAGTGACAATTTTAACATGCTATAAAAAAAAAAATTCTGTAGGGTGTTTTGAGCTTACACTTCACATACACACTCTGGGGACATCAGAGACTTATTGTAAAGGGGCATTATAGTACCCCTTTAAAGATTATGAGGGCACATGAATTTAAAAATGAATAATGTCATGAATGGATACATTTATAAAAATAAAAAAAATAACACTGCAATATTCCATCATTTCAAGACTAATTTCCAAAAACAAAACTTGTCCATTTTGATTTCATGGTGACTTTAAAAACAAATATTGTACGAAGCACCACAGTACTCCGTGTCATCAACAATCTATGCACATCAAATAACCCATTGCTTTTGTCAAGAGGTACAATGTTCAGATTAATGGTTTACCTTCACTCGAACTTCATGGGCTTTAGGTGGAGCTACCTCCACCTCCTCAATGGAAAGAGGCTTACCAGCCTCCCAGGCCACTGCTGCCTTGCATTTGATCACCTGAGAATGAATCAAGAAGCTGTTAGTTCATAAATATTGTTAGAAGAGATGCATAACTAATTTTCACCTAAAATTAAGGTTATGAAAGTCACTGCTTTGGATGGAAAACGAGATGCAGTTAACGTAAACGTACAGCAAAATCTGCACAGCATATGGGGATATCTCCATTTGCATGTTGTAAGAAATCTGTAGTAAAGGTGAAAGGCCGTTGAATGCATCAATATAGAGATTAGACTAACAGGTGATCTTGCATGCATTGTCATAGCGGGATACCGAAAACAAGGCCAACGGAAAACAGGTCAAAGCAGCAGCACAATGGATCTTTGTATATCTAGATCTGCACTCACTACTCCTGTCATGCACAAGTAATGCTACATATTTGAAAGCGCTTTTGATTAAACTGCATTGGGTCTTGACACTGGAGGTTCACAAATGTTACATTAAACATGCACAAATGGAAGTTACACAATTAAAACGTTACGTAGTTCAAAGGGTGAGGGCAAATTTCGCTGCTAACTTACTTTCCCAGTTGTGTCCATGCTTGTCTTCCACCACGAGAGAAGGGAAGGGAGGTGTGGGAAACTGAAGAACTCTTTCTTCAACCAATCAGAGACCAGGATGTGGTTACGCTTGAGCAAAGTACGTTGTTTTTCTCAGCGCGTGCAGCGCGTTTGAATCTAATGGGTCTTTTGAACTGATAAATATGAATGAAGGAGCAGTTTCGACTCGAACTAGAAATATCCTGTCAAAACATTTCTGATGCCTGATAAAATGTAAATATGAAACTGGATATAAGGATTACCTAACGCTTTACGGAGAAAATATATTCAAGAAGGACCAACTAAATTTAACATTTAACGTGCACAAAAATGTTTTTTCACGCTTAAGGAAAAAGTATCATCTTATTTATGAGAGGAAAAACTGATTGTTCAGAATCGTTTTACAAAAGTAACAAGCTGCGAATTAGACTTCCGGGTTCTGACGTCATACCTAATCACACATGCAGGAACTTTGATTATATATATATATATTGGTAACACTTTAGTTAACATTAAATATGCTCAACAGAGGTGTTGTTCATGGTTTAGTTAATCTTTGTTAACGTTAGTTAATAAAAATACAGCTGTTCATGGTTTGTTCAAGTTAGTTCACAGTGCATTAACTATAGTTAACAAGATTTTAATAATGCATTAGTAAATGTTGAAATTAACATTAACACAGATAAATAAATGCTTTAAGTGCAGTTCATTATTAGTTCATGTTAACTAATGTAGTTAACTGATGTTAGCTAATTAACCTTACTGAATAGTGTTACCATTTTTTTTTATTCAAGAACTGTACAAATATACAAACACCTTCAGGAGAACATTAGAATTAAGAAATAAAAGACATTTGTATGTGGTGTCAAATATCTAAAGGAAGTGTTAAGAACCATTTACATACATATGAAGAAGACACATAAAAGACAAAAGGGACAAACATAATTAAGGGGATAAGTAAGTACCATACATTTTATGGGGAAACAATACTGAGAGATAGATAATCATCGGGGGCTTTGAAATAGACAGTCACCAAACACTCTACTGATTTTACATTTTACTTTACATATATACTTTACATTTTGAATCTGTTACTTTAAACTGTAGTTAGCACCATAGTATTGCTTTTCTAGACACATGTCTCACTTCTGTTTGGTTCTACACTGATCTGGAAAAACCCTGACCTAACACTGTCTAACTGTTGATAATACACATTGCATTTTATCTCTGATAGGTTAGCAGACTCAACAATTTCTATGAAGGAATTTTTTTGGTGCAAAACAACTGAACAGGCGTGAGAGTGGAATTTGCTCTGTAGAGCATATCCACACGTGTATCAATAAATTTGAAGTCACAGAGAAAAACAACTCTTAGGAGTTGTAAAATAGCAAAGATGTTGGTACGTCACAGAAGAATTAATAAAAACAAAACTACAGGTTGTACATATGCCATAGGTTTTATTTTGTAAGTCCATGGTGGCATCTAGAGATCAACTGAAACAATTTGCAATTCTGTAAATGCAGACATCCAATATAATCCAACGATGAAAGTTCTTTACATCATTATCTTTGGAGTTGGCTTCAGCATTTTGTCACTCAAGTTGTTCAAGTTGATACTGGTCCAACCTTCAACAAATGTAAAAATGCAAGTGGATGCAAACCACCACACAATGTTGTGGAGACTCCCGTCCTCTTGTACACAGACATGTCGTAACTTAAAACAATAGCCCTATCAGTAGACCAAATAAAAAAATCCACTGCTGAGAAAATACATATATGATACAAAAAGTAAGAAGTTCAGCTGTACAAGAGAGGCATCATTTAAGTCAAAAGACACTGGCAGGCCCCAGATGCTGCTTCTGGCTTCTCACTGGAAGTTTCCACAGCAGATCCCATCCTGTGAGTCCATCATCATCATCTTCCACCTGCAAAGCAAGTAGGAAAAATATGATGCGTTACTCCTACTACTCCTAATGAAATGGAAAAGAGCAGCTGAGATATATTCATACATTATAAATTACCTTTATTCAGCAAAGACAAATTCAATTGATCAAAAGTGACAGCAAAGACATTTACAAAATATTTCCATTTCAAATAAATAATGCTCTTTTGCACTTTCTATTAATCGAAGAATACTGATAAAAAAAAATGTATCACAGTTTCCATAAAAATATTAAGCAGCAAAAACTAGAAGAAGAAAAAGAAATGTGTAGGCACCAAATCAGCACATTACAATGCTTTCTAAAAGACCATGTGACATCACAGGAATTAATTATATATTACATTTTAAAAAAGGTAGTATTTTAATAATTTTACAATATTACGTACTGTTTGATCCAATAAATGCAGTCTCAGCATTTATGAGCATTAATATTTCAAAAACATAAAAATCTTACCAACCCCAAACCAGAGCGAAAATGCATGAAGGGGAATTGATGATGGAATTTGCATTTTTTGGATAAAATATTCCATTAACTCTTTGGCACGTACAATCACACCAGTGTGATTAGAACGTTCAGTGCAACACGTGATCATCTGCTAGACTCAAATGAACTATTCAGTGTTTTCAACCACATGCGTTTTTTTTTTACATAAGTACTGGCAAAACAATACATTTAGAGTTTGTAAAATGCACACTGATGTCTATGGAAGTGACAATAACAATCCATTCAATTATAAATTGACGAAGTGTTTTATTCATATCAAATACACATTGTGTAGGTAACTATAACGTTTACTCTATTCTTCTCCCACTTCACCGGTCATGTACTTTGGGAGAAATTAATGAATTGATGTGTTGTAAATCTGACAGATACGATTCTCTGAACTGTGACGTAAACTAACATGGCGGGTTTTAAACAATGAAAAACATATTTGAGAATCGGAATATCAAGTAGTTGATGACATACCCAACAAGTTTGTGAATATTTGAACAAAATAAAAACGACATCTATCATACAGCGCTTTTGTGGCAGCGGTGTCACGTGACAAACATGTCACGTCACCATGGAAAAAATAAGGTCATGCATTCTAAAATAACGGTCGCCTTAAATTCATGATGGGGGGGTCAGCTAGAATATTTTAAACGTATGTGTGAAAAGGTTAAACTGAATTAAGTACTTTCAACTAATTTCATTATTAATTTCTGAGGATCAGCATTGCTAACTTACCTCTGAATCCACGTCCACCGCCTCCACCTCTGCCTCCTCTGAACCCTCCACCACCGCCTCCTCCTCTGCCACGTCCACCAAATCCTCCTCCACCGCCACGTCCACCAAATCCTCCTCCACGTCCACCAAATCCTCCTCCACGACCTCCACGGAAGCCGCCTGCAAATACGACACAAGCTTTAGGATTCATGGTGCAGGGCACAATGCTAATGCTACACAATTCTGTGTTAACTAAATATGTATATAGTTTTCTTGTGTGGTCTTACCTCCTCTTCCACCTCTACCTCCACGGGGCGGCCCCTTCTCACCTGGAGGCCTGGGGAGGAATCTCTGAAGGGGCAGCAGCTTCATGGGGTCAATGTAGAACTGATGCAAGAGGAGAGAAAGAGAAAAGCTAATTAAAATATTCTTCATCATAATAGTGTTAGTCACATCCTAGTGTATTGATTAGAGGCAGAGCAGCAAAGGAAGCTGCTAAAATTGCTTGAAGGCTCATAAGAATCCCTTTGATATTCTGGAATAATATCTTCTAAATTATGGATATCATAAAAGAACACCCACTGATCGTTGTCTAATATTGGAAATAACACTGATAAGCAGCGGGGTGTTCTTTAAAAAAATATTACAGAGTAGACCTCATAAAAAGGAAAAAAGAATTAAGAAAATTGCAAAAAGAAGAAAGTTACATGGAGTTACATGGGATGTGAGAGACCGTTAAAAATTTGATAAAAACAATACTGCTGCTGGACGATATGACCTAAAATCAAAACCTCGATTAAAGCTGCACTACGTAACTTTTCCATCCACTAGAGGTCGCCTATTTAAAACCAAGGCGTAGTTTGATGACACCACGTAATGATGTTATGACGCTACTCTGTGCGTTCGCTCGGCTGCTGCTATGACACTTGTTGCATCGCTCGGCTGCTGATATGACACTTGTTGCATCGCTCGGCTGCTGCTATGACACTTGTTGCACACTGCAGTGAGAGTAAAGCGTTTTACTGCGTTTAAGAGAAAAACCGGAAACCGAGGGTAACGCAGATATGACGCAATTGACAGGCGACTTCCTCACACGTCTCGGTTCCTTGGTCAAAATAGCAATTTCTCATGATTTACAAATAGTTGGAAACATTTGGGATATTGTAAGTACTCAACTGAACAAAATACATAACACTGGCCTAGTGTTTTTTGGATATTTTACTGGGAAAAAAAAGTGTTACGTGGTGCACCTGTAATTGAACACTTCACCTAGATTACGTTTAATGAATGATTATTTTGTAATTTTTTTGCCCTCAGTTCACTGACAAGGTATGTAGTACGTACTGTAAATATGGTTGACTATTAAAGGTGGAACATTTCTTTTTTTAAAAATAAATTAGCACCGTGAGAGTAGTTATTTGAAGGCATTAATGAAAGATTGCGTGCGCTTTAGTCATATCTACTCTATTAATTGTGAAGTTGTGCATTATATGTAGTTACTTCAAAAGTAGAAAAATATATGCTATGACTTTTGAGTTTCTAAGCTACTTTAGTGGTATATCACAGGACAGCGCTGACAATGAGTTTCTGTGCTCCTCTTTGTGCGCGCGATCTTCATGTGATGTGCAAGCTAGGGTTGGGCGATGTCCCCTAAATTGGCAGTTGACGATGTTTACAGTAAAACATTGTGAAGGTCGATGATATCGTCGTTTTAGGTTTTGGGGGGGGGATTAGGTAAATGATATACTAATCTCTTTACATAAATACTATTCTCTTAAAACTATCATTGTTATTTTTTACTAACCCAAATAATGACTCATTCGCTAGGTTGCACGTGAGGGGGAAAAAATAGGTTCCTTCCACTTAAGAGTTGAGCTCTTTTTATTGTAATATATCTCTTTACATAAATACTATTATCTACTTTTAAAAAAATAACTTTGTTATTTTACTAACCCTGTGTTTTGTATGTGAATGCTTTTTCACGTGAATATTACCACAGGAGTGAAGCACAAAGCTTAGCCTAGAAAGGAAATAATGGTCAGATAGCACTTTTTAATTCTGTTTTGCGATCTGGATCTGGTCACTCAATTTTCCGTGAATTTTAACAATAGGCCTAGTCCATTTTATCCCAATGGACATGGACATCTCGTTTCTTTTCCCAAATCTTCACTCATGTCGCACCCCCGCTCACACACGGCGGTGATTTTAGTCTCGTTTTTTGTCTGGCAGTGAATAATCAAAGATTGCCTAAATGTCTTGACTCTGTGGAAGATAAAATCCACTCTTCAGACCTTTTACAACAAGTGTTGCTTTGCAACATCAGTAGAACATATGAAGACGAAGATATTCGAAAAAGTGTCTAGCTTGTGTCCCATTCCTCTCAAAGCGCAGAGCGGTAGGCTAGATGACACATCTTTGCGGGGAAATAGTATGAATCAAATGTTATCGTCCATCAGCACAACCCTAGCGCGAGCTACTGTCTGTATGAGTATTCGTGTGTCACAATCGGTCACAAAGCATCAGGGCGGTAGTAGCTCAATATAATGATAAACATCCGATCCTCAAAAATCTCTTTAATGTCTAAACTGGCAAGCCTTAAAACACATACAATAGACAAAGTGTCACAGAAAAAAGTGCCATATTTTCCATATTGATGTTATTGAATGGTGTAAAATAATTTGAATGTTCGAACTGGCAAGCCTTTAATGGCATACAATTGACAAACTTTCATGAGGACACAGTCTCCGTGTGTTGACTCACGTCAACTTTCAAAATACTTTCTCACCTTCCGAGTGGACATTTCTTTGAACCCACCACAGAGAAAACAGACACATGCAAAATCTGAGATCAAATGAAATGATTTTGTTTTCTGCTCCAGATATACACTTTTCAAAATAATATCAACTTTAAAATGTAACATTAATTTGACTGTAATTTAAATATAGCCTTTGTGACAATATAAAGCAAAAAAAAAAAGAAAAGTGAACAGCTTTTTCCAAGTCGACTAGCAGCAGTAGGGCTTGACGATTAATCGAAACCGAAATTCAGAGCCTCTAACCGACGTAATTTCCCCATGTTGATTATATCGGTTTATAATCCTATTAATACTTTCCCCCTAAAAACATACGCGTGTGTAGTCACGTGACTCCGCTCCGTCCAGTTAGCGACATGGAGTCAACACACGCCAGTTTGAACATTCAAATTATTTTACACCATGCAAAAATGTTAATGATTTGAAAAAAAAAAAAGTATTTAACAAACACACATAACATCCATATATATATATATATATATATAGAGAGAGAGAGAGAGTTATGATAATTGTATGATAATATTAACAACTATAATAATTTACTTCCATTATACATTAATTTGACAAAAAAAAAAAACCTTCAATTTAAGAAGGTACCATCCAAATTTGATTCAAAACAAACATTACACATCCAGAAAAATAAAGGACTGAGCTTACCTTCTGTAACTTTTTGAAGGAGGATGCCTTCATATTTTCTGAAAGTTTGACTGAAAAATACTGAGGAATTTGTTAAGGAAACAATTTAGCTCATTAATCCTGTAAAGCCTGACATATTAAATATTATTCAGAAAAATCAATTTTTTAGTGGAAGTATATTGAATCTTTAGACAAAACAAAATAAATAAAAATAAATAAAAAAAATTGCATTTTGAAATTCGTATTAAAATTAGTTATTAAAGATTTGACTGCAAAAAGACAAGTGTACCACAATCTGAATGTGGACATTTTTAGAATTAGCTATACAATAGAGCTTTATACTTGCTATATATACACACTATCAATTGTGTAAAACAGTTTATCAGCAAAGTTGATCATGTTGATAATTTAGAGGCCTTAGAAATGCATGTATCAAATGCGATACAGTGCGCTTTATGGGTTTAAATACAAAAGAACATTTCACTTAAATGGATATCTCCCGAAAATGCAATTTCTATCATTTTTTACTTACCCTCATGTTGTTCCAAACTCATTAAGATATTTTTGATGAAATCCGAGAGCGTTCTGACCTCTTCATAGACAGGTTTTTAATTAACACTTGCAAGGCGCAGAAAGGTAGTACAAAATAAATTGTTAAAATAGTCCATGTGACTCCAGTGGTTCAACCTTAATACTTTTTGTTTTTGTAACAAAAATATTGACTTTATTCAACATTTTTGTTCTGTCCTGTGTCAAAAGCAATATTTTTGTTTGTTTTTGCGCACAAAAAGTATTCTCGTCGCTTCATAAAATTAAGGCTGAACTACCAGAGTCACATGGACTATTTAAATTATGCGTTTACTACCTTTCTGGGTCTTGAAAGTGTGAATTGCATTGCTGTCTATGGAGAGGTCGGAGAGCTCTCGCATTCCATCAAAAATATCTTAATTTGTGTTCCGAAGATGAACGAAGGGCTTACGGGTTTGGAACGACATGAGGGTGAGTAATTAATGACACATTATTCATTTTTGGGTGAACTGTCCCTTTAACTATCATCGTGAAGTCGCAGTAAAATTTGACAGAACTGCCAGCATCACATACAACAACCTGTAAGGATACAAAATCACGAAGCTGCCCAAAGATCTCGTCCACTTTTCCAATCTGTTCTTTGTTTTCCAGATATATAGGAGCGTTGAAGTAGGGGACTTTATTTTCCTCCGTCACACATTTCACGACAATGTCATCCTCACAGGGGTGCACGAACTCTCCTACAGCTGAGACACGAGGAGCAAGAACACACTTTATAGCATGCTGAGATGCAGTCTTGCAGTGCAATTTACAAGGGAATGTAAATACAAGCAGAAGAATGGAAGCAAAAATACCTTACCGACAACATATTCCGGCGGACCATAGTCCTGATTTCTGTTAAATCCACCTCTGCCACCTCGACCCCCTCCAAATCCACCTCCGCGACCACCTCCGTATCCACCTCCACGACCACCACCAAATCCACCTCCACCTCTGTTAAAACCACCGCCACGACCCCCTCCTCGACCACCACCCCCGCGGAATGACATGATAAAGATCCTGTAAAACACATTAAAATGAATCTTTGGCTACACTGGGCAACGTGGCATTAAACCACGAGAAGTCAACATGAAGTTTGATCATCGTGATCCAAATAAACCCCGAAGGAAAATACTCCATATCCAGGTCTGGTGCAAATCGTTTTGGATATTTTAAAAAGTTCCTTATCATAATAACATTAACGTTACTTTCAGGAAATAAATAACAGTTGTACTGGAGTAAGTTACTGTCGAGCATGGTGAACCAGGGAGGTTAGCCTTTTAGCATTAACGTTATACCTCCGAGTGCAAAAACAGACAAATAACACCAACCGGTATTCAACATAAAAAAATTGCTGTTGTAAACTTCGTACTGAAAAGTAATAAGTACAATTTACCTTTAAAGGTGGCCGGTTGGACTATCAATGAGCACGCTGTTGACTCTGGAAACACATGTGCCTACACTGCCTGCCGTAAATGAACTCCGGCACACAGACTGTCGTAAACACGGAAGTCATGACCATGTTTGGACGATAGGGGCGTACGTGTCAAGTAAAAGCAAAGCTTCAAGTTTCCAATTCTTCATAGAAAAACATACTATAATAGCACAAATATCAAATGTTTCTGTTCCCTTTTAAGCATTCTCTTTA
This sequence comes from Gobio gobio, assembly GCF_949357685.1. NCBI lineage: Eukaryota > Metazoa > Chordata > Actinopteri > Cypriniformes > Gobionidae > Gobio > Gobio gobio. The sequence goes on from NC_137109.1 coordinate 38,319,171, forward strand.
TACATGTATGCTATATATTTCTATTTCCTCTTATATATGTTAAATAAATATTTGTATCTAAAGCTGGTGTTTAGCACATTTGTACTTTTTAAAAACTACTTCTTTTTTTAATGATTCATTTTATTTAAATGAATGTTTGTTTGGCACATTTTTGATCAGTTATAATTAATTAAAATATGTTAAATGTAAGCATTGTTTTTATTTTTAAAGAAACATTTTAACAGTTGTTTACTGTTTGATGTTAAATTTGTGTAAATATGTTTTAATTTATATCTAGAACTCACTTTATAGAGCCTGTAAATAAATAGAAACACAACTAGATTACAAAAAAGTGAGGAAAGTGACTTCACAGAGATTTTAAGAAAGCAAGTCTCAGATTCTAAATGGCCCGTCACGTCAAGTCAAATCACCTTTATTTATATAGCGCTTTTTACAATACAGATTGTTTCAAAGCAGCTTTACAGTGATAACAGGAAATGATTCAATAATGCAAACAGAGTTCATTAGGCTACATCAGCTGTTAAAGAAAATAGTGTCATTGTTCAGCTGAAGCCAGTTCAGTGTTGATTCAGGCCCCGTCCACATGGAGACGCGTTTGGCTGTAGGCCTATACGTAAAAATGTTTGGACCGTATCAGCGTTTCGTCCACACGGATCCGGCGTTTTGGGAGCATGAAAGCGATATTTTTTTAAACCAGGTCCCAGAGTGGATAAATCTGAAAACGACACCTTTGCGTTTTCGTGTGTACAGCCAATCCGTATATTTTGTGAAACGGGGATGTCATCACACCACGTCCCGCAAGGGAAAGACTAGAAAGGGATACAACTACGGGCACTGGGCATGCACACATCAATATTGCTACATTTAATTACTGTATTTGCATTATTGTAAGGGTAAGTTTAGGGTGTAGGCGTTAATAAAACACATCTGGTAAGTAGCACATTTATTTATTGTTATTTTATTGTGAGATTTTGCCTCACTTCCTACCATTGCTGGCCACAACTCTTCTTCTCCTTTTTTCGTGTATTTCTGTGGGCGAACTACAGCGCCACATACTGGCCTGGCATGTATACTACATCGTTTTGAGTCGTTTTCATTGCTCTCGTGTGTACGCAGATATTTCTTGAAACAAGGAAAAAAAAAGATTGGATAGGGAAAGCTCTGGCTTTGTGTGGACGGGGCCTCAGTTCCATTGTAAATATCATCATCAATTATTAAATTAGTTCATTTAAACGTCAAAGCAGTTCTGCAGAAAACAGTAATACACTGAACAAAATTATAAACGCAACATTTTGTTTTTGACCCCATTTTTCATGAGCTGAACTCAAAGATCTAAGACTTTTTATATGTATACAAAAGGCCTATTTCTCTCAAATACTGTTCACAAATCTGTCTAAATGTGTGTTAGTGAGCACTTCTCCTTTGCCGAGATAATCCATCCACCTCACAAGTGGGGGGATATACCAAGACAGCATGATTATTGCACGGGTGTGCCTTAGGCTGGCCACAATAAAAGGCCACTCTAAAATGTGCAGTTTTATCACACAGCACAATGCCACAGATGTCACAAGTTTTGAGGAAGCGTGCAATTGGCATGCTGACTGCAGGAATGTCCACCAGAGCTGTTGACCGTGAATTGAATGTTCATTTATCTACCATAAGCCGTCTCCAAAGGCATTTCAGAGAATTTGACAGTACATCCAACCGGCCTCACAACCGCAGACCAGGACCTCCACATCCAGCATCTTCACCTCCAAGATTGTCTGAGACCAGCCACGCGGACAATGGCAGCAACAATCGGTTTGCATAACCAAAGCATTTCTGCACAAACTGTCAGAAACCGTCTCAGGGAAGCTCATCTCCATGCTCATCGTCCTCATCTGGATCTCGACCTGACTGCAGTTCGTCGTCATAACTGACTTGAGTGGGCAAATGCTCACATTCGATGGCGTCTGGCACTTTGGAGAGGTGTTCTCTTCATGGATGGATCCCGGTTTTCACTGTACTGGGCAGATGGCAGACAGGGTGTATGGCGTCGTGTGGGTGAGCGGTTTGCTGATGTCAACGTTGTGGATCACGTGGCCCATGGTGGCGGTGGGGTTATGGTATGGGCAGGCGTATGTTATGGACAACGAACACAGGTTGTGCCATTCATCCACGACCATCACCTCATGTTGCAGCGTGAAAATGCACGGCCCCCTGTTGCAAGGATCTGTACACAATTCCTGAAAGCTGAAAACATCCCAGTTCTTGCATGGCCAGCATATCACCGGACATGTCACCCATTGAGCATGTTTGGGATGCTCTGAATCGGTGTATACGACAGCGTGTTCCAATTTCTGCCATATCGCACAGCCATTGAAGAGGAGTGCATTAACATTCCACAGGCCACAATCCACAACCTGATCAACTCTATGCGAAAGAGATGTGTTGCACTGCATGAGGCAAATGGTGGTCACACCAGATACTGACTGGTTTTCGGACCCCCAGGGAAAACTGTTTCAGAATAAAACAAAAACAAATAAATGAGTTTGGAAACATTACGTTTTTTGTTAATGTTTTTGAAATGTGTCGCTTAATCTCACCAAGGCATTTGAACAAAAATACAGTAAAAACAGTAATCCATGCGAAATATTATTATAATTTAAAATAAACAGGTTTCTGTTGTAATATATTTTAAAATGTAATTTATTCCTGTGATGCTGAGTATCATTTTCAGTATCATTACCCCAGTCATCAGTGTCACATGATCTTTCAGAAATCATTCTAATATTCTGATTTGGTGCAGAAGAAACATTTATTATTAATGTTAAACACAGTTGTGCTGCTTAATATTTTTGTGGAAACTGATTTTTAGGATTCAGGATTATTTGATGAATAGAAAGTTCAAAAGAACGGCATTTATTATAAATATAACTTTTTAGTAATATTTAGTAATTTCATAAATGTCTTATTTCTTTATCAATTTAATGTGCCTTTGCTAAATACAAGTTTCTCTCTCTCTCTCTCTCTCTCTCGCTCACACACACACAAACACACACACACACACACACACACACACACACACACACACACACACACACACACACACACACACACACACACACACACACACACACACACACACACACACACACACACACACACACACACACACACACACACACACACACACACACACACACACACACACACACGTTTGTTTTTGTGAAATGTGAGGACATTACATAGGCGTAATGGTTTTTATAACGTACAAACCGTATTTTCTATCCCCTTACACTGCCCCTGCCCCTAAACCTAGCCCTCACAGGAGACTGTGCAGTTCACTTTCTGTGAAAAAAACCTCATTCTGTGTGATTTATAAGCATTTTGAAAAGTGAGGACATGGGGAACGTCCTCATATTTCACCCTCTTTTTGTAATACCTATGTCATACCCATGTCATTATACACATTTGTGTCCTGATATTTCACAAAAACATGCCCACACACACACACACACACACACACGCACACACACACACACACAGTATGAATGCATGCACTGAGGTAACAGCAGAGGTCACTCTTGACACATGATGAGTTGAGCAGTACATTTACAGTATCTCTGGAGCGGCTGTGATGATTGTGAGGGACCGGAATATTTGGATTCTGATCAGGGAACTGCTGGCTCTCCTGGGACTACACACTAGAAGGCGATATCTGTAAATAGAAGTCAGTTTCCCCCGAATCTTTCTACCTCATTTTTTCCCCTAGTTTTTTTAAATGCCGCAGGCAACTGTCAGCATCCAGCATGGGAACTTGAGTAGTGTACCGAAGAAGAGGGAGAGCGCGCTAGACAGCCAGAGAGAGAGAGTACCCTACATCAAGAGGAGTGCCGCACTTTGTGGAGCTTATTATAACCTTGTGTTGTATATCTTGTACCACAAATACCTTTACACTTTCCCTTAAACCTTTTAGAGAATAAATCCTGCCTTTATACCTGCACGTCCTCGAACTTGACAGTGACTAGAATTTTGACTTTATCTCTTTTTGGCTGACTGAGAGACACTACAACATCTGAATGTCAATATTTGATGTTAGGCTATAGCACACCCATCTCAGAAGCTGTGCGACTTTTCATTGAGGAGATGGACGACATACAAAAAGCATTGCCTTTCTGGGTATGTGCAAAAATATGTCTAAATGGATTTCAAAACAGAATTAAAAAAATTATGTATTCAATATACATTTACGCACTTGATGAACCTTTCATAATGTGTATGAAATGTTAAATAATATTAAATTTTAGAAGAGCCAGAAATTTTGTTAATTAAGGGCAACAGTGGCTATTCCACAAATTCCTTTTGTGCATTTCAGGACATGAACCATGCGATTTAATTGCACAAATGTGGAGTGGTTCCTATCTTAATGTATCGATTTTGTGGTTGGGTAATCCGTGATTGTCACAATGGTCAGTCAGATTACGTGGAAAAGGCCTTTTATACTGCATGGGGGGGGAGTCTGTTAATTGCCTCTGAATGGTGAAAGTAAATTAATTATTGATCGCTTACACCACTCTTTTTCTGTACTTACATAGCTTTACAAATACTTTTATCTCCCCTAAGTGTAAGTACATTTCCGCTTCGGCATAATTACACACGGAGGGAAGCCCATGGACCATTAAGCACCTCATTAGACCCAAAAAGTTGTTTATTCTGGATTTGTTTTTTATGTGTATATCTGAAGATGTCTCTCACACTTGTTTTTGCACATTTTCGACACATTTGGTAGCTGAGAAATCACACTTTTTTGAAAGTTTTTTCACATAGAAATCATGAATTGATTCCAATTTTACTATAAAACTTAGAACTAACCACACATATACAAAAGCCTTAAAAAAACGGGGTCAGTAAATACTTTTATTAGGCAAAGACAAATTTAACTGATCAAAAATGACATTTTGTACATAATGTTACAAAATATTTCTATTTCAAATATATGCCATTCTTTGGAACTTTTTATTCATCAAAGAATCCTGAAAAGGATATTGCAAAGGGATATTGCACACTATGGCTGCGTCCGAAACCTGGAAAATGCTGCCTTCGGAGGACACATTTAAAGACAGGAAGGCATCAAGGCACGTCCCAATCTAATGTTAGCTTCACTCCCTGTTTCCTGAGATACCTTCATCTGATCGATTTTCGAAGACAGCATTTATGTAACCATCGCTGCCTTTGATATCCCACAATCCTGTGCTTTGTATTCTGTGACAGTCGAGCTGGGGATAAAAGATGGCGTCTGAAAGTTGCATTTGCTGGTCAGTTTGAATGTAAATGTTTTTTTTTTTACCAACATTTTCCACTAATTTCTAGCGAGAAATTTCTAATGTAGTGCTTAAATATTTGTTTAGTTCTCACCAAAGCTCTCTCTATTTTGCTGTAGATCATTAAACGGTGACACTAAGAAGTCTGTCCGAAATTAGTTTTGTGAGGTGCCTTCATGCAAAAACGCTGCCTTACAAACCATTGTCTGATAAGGCAGCGAGGCAACGAGTCAGCTGCTTAGGTTTTCGGACGCAGCCTATATTGCAAAAAGTATTGGGACACCCCTCCAAATCATTGAATTCAGGTGTTCCAATCACTTCCATGGTCACACAGGTGTATAAAATCAAGCACCTAGGCATGCAGACTGCTTCAACAAACATTTGTGAAAGAATGGGTTGCTCTCAGGAGCTCAGTGAATTCAAGCGTGGTACTGTGATAGCTTGCCACCTGTGCAATAAATCCATTCGTGAAATTTCCTCAATATAAATATCGGGAACACCAGCAACTCAGCCACAAAGTTGTAGGGGAGAGCGGGGCACAACCCAACACTTTTTGACTTTCTCAGTTTGTGTAAATCCACTTGGGGTTCAGAGTATTTATTTTCCCCACATTAATTGCACACATGTCTAGTACAATTGTGTGGTTTTGTTTCATTAATACAGTGTATACTGTTCTTGATTTACCCCGAAAGAATGGAAGTGAAATGTGACAACATGCCCTATATGTGGGGTACATTGTAACATGAGGGGAACGATGCACATTACCATATGGCAGCTTAAAATGTTATCTGATCTAATCAAACAAATATCCATGACAAACTAAAATATTTTGCAAATAAAATTGGAATTTGATTTATTTATTAATAGAATTCCAAAAAGCATAGAATAGAATAGCAAGTTTCTAATAGGGGCAGTGTGTAAAGCAGTGTGACAACATTCCCCATCTGCGCAGCTGGGATTTAAACCGTGGCTCATGTCTTTGCTGTTTAGATCAGCATTAAAGAACGATCTCAACTGTTAAAATAACAGATAAAAGATTAAAATAATATCAGATTTGTCTCATTTAAAATAAACACAAAAAATAGAGATGAAAAATGAACTTAAGAAATTGACTTTTGCTATGGTTAAATAAATGTTCAGTGATATTCAGTTGAATTTTGGAGCTATTTTTTCTCTAAATAATGTTGATATTACAACTAGTAAATAGACTAAGTTTCGTCATCCTGGCATGTGTGGAAAATTTTAAACCATGTGTGTTACAATTAACCCTGTGTTAGGTTGTGCCCCGTGCTCCCCGCCACGTACAAATCACAGAGTGGGGTCAGCGCATGCTGAGGCACACAGTGCGGAGAAGTAGCAAATAGCTACAGACCTCCAAACTTTGTGTGGCCTTCAGATTAGCTCAAGATCAGTGTGTAGAGCAGGGATCCTCAAATCTGGCCCACAAGATCCACTTTCCTGCAGAGTTTAGCTCTAACCCTAACCCAAACACACCTGAACATGCTAATCAGTGTCTTCAGGATCATTAGAAAATCACAGGTAGGTGAGTTCGATCAGGGTTGGAGCTAAACTCCAGGGCAAGATTTGAGGAACCCTGGCATAGAGAGCTTCATGAAATGGGTTTCCATGGACGAGCAGCTGCATCCAAGCCTTACATCACTTGAGTGCAACCAAGTGCAACGCAAAGTGTCGGATGCAGTTGTGTAAAGCACCCGCCACTGGACTCTAGAGCAGTAGAGACGTGTTCTCTGGAGTGACGAATCACGCTTCTCTGTCTGGCAATCCGATGGAAGAGTCTGGGTTTGGCGATTTCCAGTAGAACGGTACTTGCCTGACTGCATTGTGTCAAGTGTAAATTTTGGTGGAAGGGAGATTATGGTGTGGGGTTGTTTTTCAGGGGTTGGGCTTGGCCCCTTAGTTCCAGTGAAAGGAACTCTTAATGCTTCAGCATACCAAGACATTTTGGACAATTTCATGATCACAACTTTGTGGGGATGGCCCCTTCCTGTTCCAACAGGACTGTGCACCAGTGCACAAAGCAAGGTCCATAAAGACATGGATGAGTGAGTTAAAGACAGCCAAAAAGTGGGCTAACTCTACATTAAATCCTACGGATTAAGAATGGGATGTTAATGTGCATGTAAAGGCAGATGTCACAACATTTTTGACAATATAGTGTATACACACAGATACACACACAAAACATGGCTAAATGCACACCTTAATAAAAATGTGCTGTTCACTCATAAGCCCTGTTTCCACCGAAATTACCCAGAACAATTTGTACCAAGAACTTTTTTTACAGGAACTCCCCCCAGACCTGCTACTGTCTGTGTTTCCACTGCTGTCTAAAGTACTGTGAAGATTAGGCAAATTAGTTCGGTGATGTAGGACTGCGTGCGACTGCTCCTCCCAGTCAGCGACGGACAGTAATCATTTTTACGCGACACTGTCTGCAACAATAACAAGTAGAGGAGATTCAAGCAGCGCTGCTTTTGCTGGTTATGTATTGGTTATGTTTTGGAACTTTGAAAAAGTACTACCTCGGGAGCAGGGCCGTTCTGAGGGGGAAATATTTACCCGGAACTTAATTTAGACCCTGGTTCCTGCGGTCGAAACACACCGAGTACCACCCCAAAGTTCCTAGTTCCTGGGGAAAGTTCCTGCAGTGGAAAAGCGGCTATAATGTATGATTGCAGAAAAAATAAAATAAAATAAATATATATATATCGTTGCTGCCCGATGAAACTCACGTATGTCCAAAACGGTTACTTTTCAGGAAGTGAAAAAAACACTGTATTTCAAAAGCAGTTGAATGTAGCGTTGTCATACTTGGTACGGCATCTTTACATGTAACCATATTCTTGCCAGTGTAATGATATAATCCACATTTGACCAAAATTGAGTTTAAATGGACATATGTGCATATTTTACAGTAACGGTGGTCGATACGCGTTCTTCCGATCATTAATTAGAATGGCCAAGTCGCGTTTCATATTGACAGAGGAATACGTGCTGGACATTCTCAGCCTCTGGCAAGCGGTGATAGCAGTATGAGTGAGGCATGTTCTAGTGACAATCATGACAGTAGCATTACAGGCTATAATTTGATCAGTTTGACTGAGAAAAAAAAGGCTGAATCTTATCAATGAGACCGAGTTTATTTACATACTAGCAAGCAAACTAATCTGTGAAGAACTAGATTAGAACTAAACTGTGGAGAGCTTCAATGTCGTACTTTCGGCTATCCAGTGCTGAGCTTCGATGAAACAACTTCACGAGACCGGCGAGACCGGCGAGATGCTTCCACATGGCGGGAGATACGCGGCGTGATTGACAGCTTTGACACCAAATGGATATACGTGAAAATCAGATGACATGATTTCACAACTTTTCATTGGTCATTTAGATATGTGAAGCATACTGTATACGGAAATGAACCTGGACATTCAATCCGTCGAAAAATCTCAAAATCAGCAAAATGGACACACATGGTTTTCATCGGACAGCGACGATATATATATATATATATACATTTATTTATATATTTATTAACCATTAATGGAGCAAAAGATTTAGTGTATAAATAAATCATACAATTGGTTTGTTTGCTTAAAAATCTTATAAATGTATGAGCAAGCAAGGCCCCTTTTTATTACATCATAAACACAAGGAATGAAGCAAACTGTAGCAAAGAAAGTCGCCACTTCACACCAATCTTAATGCAACATTACAACATATCATGGGCAAACACAACTCTGTTTTTTGTAATGTATGTCAGGAAATGGAAACTGTAGAACATGTTTTGATTAGATGTAAAATATTTGAACAAAAAAGAATTGAGCTTATAAGAGATATGCAAGCTTTGGGTATTACAGATTTCACCATATATTATATTTTGAAGACAGGAATAGAGTCTGGTTGAAGAATAACAGCATTAATGACATTCTCGAGGAATAGTGGCCTGAAATATGGAATATAGGAAATCTTCCATGTATCATCTTCGTTCATACTCCAGCACAGTAGGTGGCGGTATGCACCTTTTCAGTTTGTTTGCAACCCGCCAATAAATCAACAGTAGAAGATGGAGACACATGGAAAATGTGCAGTGCTGGTGTGCCTCCAGGATCGTGGTTGGGAAACACTGATCTAATGCATTAACTAATGTTAACTAATACAACTTTATTGTAAAGTGTTACCAAAATCTCTTTGTCTTTTAAGGGAATGAAGATTGTGACTTCGAGGAAGATGATGAGAAACAAGATCAGTAAGAATCCACAAAGGCAGGTATAAGCATTCAGGTAAATCCATACACAGGGGGAATGACGATACCAGAGACAGGTGACAGGAGTTCTTAATGAGCGTGAACAGGTGCAGCAGGTTAGTATTCCGGTGAGTTGGAAGCTGTAGGGTTGTGGCTGAATCTGTAATCGTTACTTGTTCAAATCAATCACTTTAAGCTGGGCATACACTGTGCGATTTTCGTCCGATTTCGAGCCGAATTCTGACTCGTGCAACTCTTTTTTGGGTCGGGCCGATTTTCAGCTTTATCGTGCGTCGTTTGTCGTGAGGTGTTCGTGCAGTGTACAGAGGGAAACGAGAGGCGACAAACCTCTCCCAATCGGCAATCGGATGGTCGGATGATTTTCTGGCATGTCAGAAATTCTGGTCGCTCCTCGTGAGGTTATTAAACAGCTGAAGCAGAGCTACGAACTGATTGCTCTATTTCTCATCACTACGCCTGCGCGAAAGCAGAAGTTGAACCATTTCATCTTTAATGCAGCAAGAAAGAAAACGAAAAGAGTTTAAGTTCAGTAGGTAGTTATCAAATAGCAGCAATTTAGCAAACTGTTGCTTGCCTCCAGTTCTTGTTGTAAAATGGATAATCTAAGACGTTCAAACCACCGTGTTTAGCCTATCAGTGCCTCTTTTATTCATTTAACTTTGAATATTAATTTACTTGTTTTACTTTCACAAATTATTTTATTTACTATTATTTAATATTTGCTTAATTTTATTATCATGGGAAAAATGTGAACCGTTGTCCATCATTTGACAAAAGAAAAGAATGACAAAATGTCACGGCGCAATATAGATTTTTTTTCCTTTAGTTTTAAATCATGAAGGCGAGTCAGTGGATATCACGCAAAAATGCAATGTGCGCGAAAGTCGGTGAAAGTGAAAGTAAAATCTGATGAGCTTTCAGCGCATTTTCTCACAGAGACAAGATACATCTTCTTTAAAATATGCTGATATGCCTATAACCAGAGGCTGATTAAGGTGGTCAGGGGCCCCTAGGCTGCTCTTTGTGTAAGGCCCCCCTTAATCATTATGCTTTACTGGAAAAATGTATTTAGTGCCATACATGGTCCACACGCAAATATGGTGAACCGGCATATACACACACACACTGAGACAGCCAATACTACAGTGTTTCCTCTACATTCCTTCAAGTGGTGGACCAACACTGTACGAAAATGACCACCACACCACATAGGTAAAATGAGAAATTAAACATTACAAACAAAACACAAATACAAACACACACGGCCCAGTGCTTAGAAGCAGCCTTTTAATTAACAGAGATGGTGGAAAGATATGACCCTCTGCCACAGAAATATGTAACTATAAACAGCAAAGCAACAGAATTCCCTGCATTCACAGTTCAACTGCAAGCTGGTTTAGCTTTATAAACCAACAGGTAGACTACAGCATCAGTGCAGAACACCCTGTTTTACCGAGGCAAAATCACAACATCATTACTGAGACACAAACCACTGTGCAATACACTAAACTGTGTATAAAACAAAGCCATTATAAAAACGGCAGGGATAACCTCCATCTCTGCTGAGGGTGTGGCTGACCCACGAGCAGGTGAACAATAGCCGTCTTTTCACCGCCGGGCCGAACGTTTCTTATAATTGTAAGGAACGGTTCCAGTTGTTTTTCCCCTTTAGCCTGGTACGGCACGGCACGATTACAAACTGTTCTCTGCCCGGAATTCTCGGCACGGCTAGCTAAAATGCGTGTAGTGACGTTGCCACAAATGTGTCACTTGTCTGTTGCCTGGCTACTAGTTTCTCTGTTGCTGGGTAAGCGCGCTATTTGAGCGAAGTAAATACAGATTAAAGGGGTGGTAAAACACATTCTTTTGAAGGCTTGATTGTGTTTGCGGGGTGCACTGTAACATGAGTTAATGCTTCGTTTTTAAAAAATTGCATTATTTTTCATATATTTGACCTTTATTCTACACTGCTCTGTCCCTCCTTGTAAAAACGGTCTGATGGTTTCCGGGTTGTATGAAGCCAGTCCCTCAAAAATACGCAATGGGCTCAGATTGGTTAGCTGGCCCAGTGTGTTGTGATTCGCTAACCGCCTAGTGCACGTTTGTCGGAAACGTCACGCCCCTTACCTTTACCGGTAGACTGTGCTTTGGTAGTATTAGAAACAATGGCGTCAATAAAAACATACCAATCTGAGCCCGAATCAGACCCAGAACATTTTTGTGAAGATGATCGAGCAGAACCTGTTCATTCCTCAAGAGTAAAGACTGCGGATCTATAACGTTAGTGATCACTACTGAATGGCACTTTTGTATTTTTAGAACGATTATAGCCAAATATCTGTCGCAAGAACTATTAACCCAAAACGAACACTAAACATTGGCTTTGCTATAGTAGCCAAATCAAACACAGAACCATGTTTAGCATGCCTGTAGATAAACAATACATAAAAGCTCTAATCAAAGAATAATTTACACTAATGCCAAGTTCGCTGTTGAGATTTTAATGTTAGGTGTTTGTAACATTAGGTGTTTGTCGGATAACGTTAAGTATGAATGAGCATTTAACAGACTGGTTTGCAGAACAGCGTTGTCATCTGTGTACTTACTTGCTACAACGTACAATTAACAATACGAACTATTACAGGAAAACACATAGACGAAAAATAAATCATACTTACAGGTTGTGGCCCGTAAACAGCTTCTGTTTTTAAATCCATCTTTCAGGACAAGCCGTTGTGCGAATCCTGCATTGAAGATTGTGGAACCTTTCCTCCGTGAAATGTGTAGCGGGAGCCGCGCGCGCCCGTCGTGCATTATTCACACTGGCAGTGTTTGTCTCGCGCAGCTGAACCGCGGCTCGTGTATTGCAAATACAGACGAATATTGTCCATTATGTCACATTTTCCAGTCTTCTCCTCCGACCCCTGTCTGTCTCGTGCTTTGATTTATGATGGGCAACATATATCTGCTGCAAATGCGACCTGTTCCCCTCGGTCTCATAAACACATGCATATAACATGATGTATATTAAACGCACTGCAAAGCACTCCCGTCCCTAGGAAGGCTGAACAAAGTGGACCTGCAAACAACACTCCAGCCTACTAACCACAACAACGCAGCGATACAAAATGGCCTCGCCCCCCCCCCCCCCCCCTACTTATAAGAATATGATGTTAGGCCCCCTACCGCACCAACCTAGCTATCCAAAATCTTTGTCTGCAATTTAATAATACTGACCAATTAAGCTCTGCTCGCTCAACCCAGAATGCCCCGATTGGCTGATGAAACATTGATTAAAATTAAGATACAATTTATTCAAAACAAAACTTAATGAAGTGGTCACAATCATGTCTGACCCACTCCTTGTCTCCTGGAATTGCGCATCTTATGATGTGTCCTTTCTCACTCATGCTGTTCACTTTTCATAATCAACATAGACATAAAAAATAACATTATAATATTTAAACATAAATACAAAACAATACCTTTTCTTAATGGCTACAACAATTATAGCTTCCAGTACAGAGAAATTTCATGTCGGAGTGGGATTTGAGCAAATGTGAGCGGTTCATGAGTGGAGCGTTTTGCTGGATTTTGCCGGAAATGCAGAAATAAGCCATAATTTTGTTATATTTGTGACTCATTGGTAGATTATACATTTATAATTTCTATTACATTACTACTAGTACTGTTACTACTAATAAAACCAATCTCTGGGGGCCCCAAAAGTGTGTGGGCCCTTAGAATCGTCCTAACATTCCCCCCCTTAGCGGCGCCCCTGTTCTCGGAGGAGGGGTTTATGTAAATATTGGGGCTGGTGATGTCAGAGACCCTGGAGGAATGTCTGTAGTCGCCTACCGGCCGTTTGCTGTAGTCCTTAGAAATTGATTTCTTTAAAAGCAAATATCTCCTTTTGCTTTAAACTTTGAACGTTGTAACTTTGCAGATGTTGTTTATGCTCAAGCAGCAACATTACACGCTAGATAAAGTTAGAATAGTGAAATCGTGGTTTACCACCCCTTTAATAATAAAATTAAAAGAAATACCTGATCGCCCTCCATAACACAGTCCTCCTGCTGTGGATCTTGTCTTCGACTGGATGAAGATTCAGCAGCCTTTAAGTATCCAGTCAATTTCGGTATATCTTGGTTACGTTGTTCTTTTTACCTTTGTATTTTCCGTTTTCGTGCTCCACTATCTTGCTTTCTTTCAGACATTTTGCCGCTATGCCGTCTTGCCCGTCTAGCAATAGCAGTGACGTAAATGAAAAATATTGATTTGACCAGCAGCTGATTGGACAGATCTATCCAATCACCTGCTTATTGTTACTTATGGGCCAATGAGGGTCTTTTTTTGTTTGAAAAAAAAAAAAAAAAACGTCTGGCCAATCCGGGGCCCCTGCACACGTTGGGGCCCCTAGGCTGCAGCCTACGCGAGCCTGTGCGTTAATCCGCGCTTGAACATGAAACACCACCAAAACACCCTGTGACAATTATAAATATGGGGATTATCTCTAAGGTGGATACCCAATTTAATATATTATATTTAACATCTGAATCTAACAATGTCATGTCAACAAATGGAAATGTCAGCCAGCTATTTCTTATCAAGTTAATTATTGTGCCTTTAGCCCCAAGAGCAGGGGCGCCTTTTACCCCAAATATGCCTACCATACTTTTACATATTCTTCCATTATTGAAAAAATGCTGTTTTAATTACCTTGAACAAAACTGAAAATCATTAACAAGACCTTTATTTCAACATATAGTCAATATTATTCGATTCTCATTTGCTACATAAATCTACAACATTTAAAAAAACATGAAATACTAGATCAAGGATCAGCCAAATTCCCATCATCAAAAGCGGTTAAGAAAAGTATTGAGCTGAGTTGTTGTGCCTTCTAGTGGTTTAAAGGGGAATAAAGTCAAATGCGCCTTTTACCCTAGTTAAATGATCTGCATAAAAAAATGCTCGAGATCCTTTTCCCTGCACATAAGTATGCAACAGGGACGTCGTTAGGCCTATTTTAGGGGGGCTGAAGCTACCCCAAAATGTTCCTAAGCCCCCCTAAGTGATAATAAGAACAACAATAACAATTTGATTTATCAATAACCGTATCCTCGTTCATATTTAGATGCAACAAATTATATATCCAGCTACAAAAAAAAAGCCGAAAAGTCGGAAGTTGGACAGAAGTACAAAGAGTGTTGTGCTATGAAGATGATGCACCGCGTCTCGTTGCATATTGGTGTCAACTGTGGCAGCCTTCAGAGCGTTGCAGACTGGAGCGCTACTGCAATTAACTGTAAAATAAAAAGGCATTACAAAAAAAAAACGATAACTAACCAAATCTGTAATGTGTTTGGCAAAACTAACTAAAATAAAAGGATAGATTAAATGTCCTTAGTTTTCGTCTTTATCAATGTCTTTCATAGAGCAAATAACGTTCACCTGCATTTCCTTTCGCTGCGTCTCTTACTCACGCGCGCCCCCCCCCCACCTTTACACAATCACACATTAAAAAGTGGTATAAAATATTTTTAATTCAGAATATAATTTTGTCAGTGTGTTAATGTCGACCCGAGAAGCGATTGCTACTTTAGAAAGTTAACTAGTCGCAAGTTTGAGGTAAAATGCACTTGGGTTGTCGATGTCAAAACACAATATAAGCTGTGATTCAAATATTAAATAATGTTATGTCATTAGGCTATTGTACAGAGTAAATTTAGTATAGGGTGTAAAAATTGTACAGCTGTGGTATTTGTATAGGTTTAGCTCAATTTAGGTTTAGCTGTAGGATTTGTATTTTAGCTCAAAAATGGGTTGAATACATGCGGTTCTGTGTAATTAAATAGCATTCTGTGGACAACTTATCTTATATAGAGAGGAATTAATTATAGTATGCTATTACTTTTTCATACATTTACATGAGCAGACAGATAGCATTTAAGTCATTGCTTATAGTAACGCATCAGGAGCAAAGTCTGGCCTAAGTAAATTCCCCCATGCAGCTTTGATGTGTCTAAAAGCTAACATTACAGTAACTTTTCTTTAAAAGAGTAGAAATGGAAGAAGAGGATATGTCTGTCACGTTTTACTTGTTAACATCTTGGTTTCTTGACTGGTTGTTGATGTAAGTGTAGCTCTAGATGGGAGTGCAAAGATTTTGCAAAGTTACAAATACCCTGGGGGCTAAGCCCCCCCAGTCTTCCAATCCTAGTGACGTCCCTGGTATGCAACACAATTATGAATGAAACCCAATGTCATTGGCTCTTTCTTTCCCCTCACTGGTGCTCTGCGCACAAACTAGCCTACTAACATCGTTACCTGTGTATATACCTGGAGAGACAAAAAGATAGAACGTAACTGAATGAAATTACTTGTGTGGGTGAGGGCTCTCATCCAATCTGTGTTCAGGATGACACTGAATGCAAAGCACAGATCCAAGCCAACCCAAGCCTGCATCATTATTCTTGCCATTGATTTTCCGCTGGGCTTCCAAAGGGCCTTGTTCTCTTTGAAATAAAATATAAACAAAGTACCAGCATGATATAACAGCATTTTTATTCTGCTTCGGGAGGCAGCAAGCCCTATGGATTAGAGGTTTCGCTCAAAGAAACACAAGTGGTGTGCATGTGTGTGTCCATTTCAAATGGCACACTGTTCCCTCAGCCCGTGTGAATGACACTCGTTCTCTGATCAGGTTGAGTCAGTGCATTTTGAGTGGGTGAGGAGAACGGAGCGTTCAGGGACATCTGAAGACAGGTCATCTTATGCTTAGAGCCAGCCTGTGATGCATTCTGAGTTGGCATTTCACCTCTTGAGATGAGAGACGATAAGAGCTGGCATTATGTTTGGTTTCCTTTAATGCTTTGACAGGCTGGGTCTGATTTAACCCAACTGAGTGAAGTGTTAGGACCAAGGGTGGGAGGAACAGCAGTGATAAAGGTCATATCTGTTAAGATCCCAGAGTTATTTCTTGGTTTTGTGTCGGCAGCCGTGTGTAATGCAGGTTATAGTTAAAAAAGAAACAGAAAAGTAAAGAAAGAAACTAAAAAATAAATAGTGGTCTGCTTTTTGGGTGTTTCTTCAAATTCAATGTCTATATCCACTCTATTGTCAAGAATTTCAATGAGTCTGTAACCATATTCATGTTTTCTCAGGCGGCAGATGGACTCTTTGATTACATTAAGAGAATATCACCATAATGGTACAGCTACAAATGGAAAACACAAAAGTCCATGCCACCAGGTCAGATAATTGTTAGCTACAAGCAGAAAAATCTCTTTTTTGGAACTTTGATGTTAGTAAATCAAATACTTTAATGTATTGTAATTGGTTCCCTTTGATATCGGCCAGTTTTACACATTCCATCTCTCTTTGCCTTCTCTATTCCATTCAGTGCAGCATCGATGACCAAGATTATACCCTGAAAGCACCTATACATACAAATAGCAGTGTCATTAGAGCTGAGAGGTTTTCCATGCTCTTCCTGCCCCTACTGTTCATCCACACTATCCTTTCAACAAAATCAGAGAAGATAATGTGTATTATTAGGTTTCCCATTCTCTTTAATAAGTGATGGGTGAGTGCATTTCTTTTCCATACCAAACTGGTCTGCAGGGTGTTCCCGGGTGCCTTCACTGGATGAACTGGACCGAGGGACTTTTGAAGTCTTAAATGGATCGTGACAGAGTAGTGGTTATAGGAATCGGTCAACTATGATGAAAAATTATAATTCTGTCTTTTACTCACCCTCATGTCATTTCAGACTTGTATGATTTTGTTTCTGTCTTTTGTGGAAAACAAAAAAGGTGAATTGACTGGGGCTTCGATCTTCAAAAAGGAAATATCATACAAGTGTTTCATATGACTCATGTGGAATATTCCAAGTCTTCTAAAGACATAATAGATTTGTGTGATGAAAAAGATTGAAATTTAAATAATTTAGATAATGAAACTTGATAACTAAATCTCTCTGATTTGTGAACAATCATTCAGACGGCTCTATGTGAATTGGATCAACCGATTCATTGAAAAGTCAATTTATTTATTAATAAATATCTAAAAATAAATCTCGTAATTTTGGAGCTTGTGCCACTTTATTCACTTTATTCAATGGCATAATTTTCAGTGTTAGGTGAACTATCCCTTTAAGAATCATAAAGGTTGTAGATTAATCACCGATATAGGTGAGCCATAACATGCCATGAGGTCATATACTCTATTACGGTTGAGACCTCGAGCACATACACTTTACCTGTAATTACTATAATTTCTGTCAAGTGGTTTACATGTCATGTAAGCTACTTGAGAAGAAGGTATCTGCTAAATGTCAAGGAACTTGATTAGATGCTGTATGTTTGCACTATAATAATTATAATAATAATTTGTTACATTTATATAGTGCTTTTCTAGGCACTCAAAGCACTTTACATAGAAGTTGGGAATCTCCTCAATCCACCTGGATGATGTGACGGCAGCCATATTGCGCCAGTACGCCCACCACACACCAGCTGATTGGTGGAGAGGAGACAGAGTGATGATACCAATCGTGGATATTTATGGGGATGATTAGGAGGCCATGATGGACAGGGGCCAATGGGCAAATTTGGCCAGGGGTTACACCCCTACTCTTTATCGATGGGCATCCTGGGATTTTTAATGACCACAGAGAGTCAGGACCTCAGTTTAACGTCTCATCCGAAGAACGGTGCTTGTTACAGTATAGTGTCCCCATCACTATACTGGGGTGTTAGGACCCACACAGACCACAGGGTGAGCACCCCCTGCTGGCCTCACTAACACCTCTACCAGCAGCAACCTAGTTTTCCCAGTTGGTCTCCCATCCAGGTACTAACCAGGCTCAGCCCTGTTTAGCTTCAGTGGGAAATCAGTCTTGGGCTACAGGGTGATATGGCTGCTGGCTATTACCATTGAGCTTGGTCTGGTGATAGCCAGACAAGTTCTATTTGGGATAGGGCCTTTGACTGTCTGGTAGAAGTGTGCTGCGGAGCTCACCTCAGCAAAAGTGTGCATTGAGGGTACATATATCGGCCACGAAGGGGGCGCTCATAAGTACCCTTCTGAAACCTAAAATGCCAAATGGTACACGCTACAGTCTTGTGGACCAAACAGACACATGCACATGGTGGCCATTGTAAGTCCATAAGTGCACATGACCATTTGACAAATACATGCAAATATATGTCAAAATGTCCATCTTGGGAAATGCCCATGTCTTCAGTGAACTTTAACAGCTGGGAACATAATCAAATGCTTGTCACTGTATTAGGTCAGTGTTTGGTCTTAAAGTGACAGCAGCCTAATAAACCCACTGCTTTCTCTGTCATTTAATGTTAATCAAACAACAAAATAAAACGAAAGAATCATTCACTGCTCTTCACTGGGTCATAGAATGCCATTTTTGTACAAGTTAATATGATTCTTTAGTGTCTAAATGGAAAGTTTGTAATATACTTCAATTAAAAATTATCATTAGTATTGTAAGAAAACACAAATTTTACCTGGTCAAAACCAGCTCTGTTTTCAGCAAGTCATTTCAGTTTATGTGACTTTAAATGATAATGAGCTTTGCTCACCCCGCCCCTCTGTTCTGTAGGGCGTTCGGTTCGACAACACCACAACACATGTGGATTGTTGCCTTGACAACAGTTGAGGGTATATTTTCGAGAAATAATGGCAACGGGAGTCTCTGAGGACACATCTGAGCAACCTTATCAATTTGAACCGGAGTCGGACCAGGAACAAGATGACGAACCCAACGAAGTTCAAACAGGACGTTTCTGAATGGTTGGTTAACGCCATGTCACTTTGATCTATCTTTGTACTGGGAGAGTAGCGTAGTGAGATACGAATGCTATGTGTTTACTGATGTATACGTTAGTTCATTGACAGATTGATGTTATGTTATAAGATTTTCTTTTGACATTACTTCTTAATCAGTAACAGACACCGTTATAAACCATGCACAAAAGTAAGCTTAGTGTAGTGTTACCACGTTAACTTAATCACACGAATACACAGTTTGTAATAACAACCATAACGCGTTGTTCATTATAAACGTGGGATTATGAATTATATTGAGAACGTCATTCACAGAAGGCATGCCGTAATGTAACTTACCCTGTAAACTTTAGCCTCATTCATCGTGAAGTGTGCAAGCGATTTGCAAAGATTAATATAAAGGTTAATAAAACGTTACACTCACATCTTCCTGAGGTGCAGCAGGAACACAATCCTTTTTTCAAGAGCAGCTTATTAGCAAAACTTGCTTTATACTGACCCTCATTTATAAAGCAGTCTGCTGAGAAATGATTCGCGCAAACATTGACGTTGATCGGGGGGAATATTCCCTTCGAAAACAAAACGACCCACTGGGTCTTCAGCGGTTCAGATTTAGGAACATCCAAATGACTGCTGTGTTCGTTATTACATCCAACAACACAACACCACAATCGCTTAGACGCCATTCTGCTCCAGCGTATCAACAATGGCGGACTGATGACAGCTCGCTCAGGGCGGGTCTGTGTTGAAACGCTGCTGTCAATCAACAATCGTGGGAGGGGCGTACACCGTGTAACGTCACACGGTCAGACGGCTCGATTTGAGACAGGGGAAAACATATAAGGAGATTAAAAAAAACACTGGATGTATTTTTATCATTATAGGATGGTTGTGTACAGGCACTGCCAACACACATTTCCGTGTAATCAACTTGTAAAAGTGCATGTACCATTATATGACCCCTTTAATAAGAATCAATGTATATTTAATTCATACAGTTAAGATTATGAAATGTTTTATTTATTTAGTTTACATTTGATTACTTTATTCAATTTCTGTACAGTAAGCTATTATTAGTAATATAGACTAAATTTCATTTTAATTTCATGCATAGCTTTTTTCTGTTGTATTGCCTGTTGTTTTTTCTTTTTCTTTTTTCTTTTTTCTTTATACTTACCTGTGCAATCCTGTCTCGAACTGTCCAGTCTTCAGTCTTCTTCAGTCTTCTGTGTTCATCCCATATTCCAGTTAACCGGTCCTCCAGTCATCTTTCATCACCATCTACAACAGATAAGAACAATCACTTTCATAACCACATTGAGCTTTGGATTTTACCTGTGTCTGCATTCTTCTGTTCCATGGCATTATGCAAATGTATTTTCTAGTGACGTAGAACTGTCAAGCAGTGGAATTCGAATTACAAACAACTAGTGTAGGCGGTTCAGAATCATTTTTTTCTTTTGGGAGACAATAACTTTATTTATCATGCACTTTCAACTTTATAACTTTGCAGATCATTTACATTCACAAACAGCTACACACTGCATGAAAGGGAATATTCTGAAAAATACCTAATTGGTGCACTTTAACAATTGTGTTTTGCTATATTTATTTTCAACAATAAATATCAATAAACATAATTAACTTGAGCATCTCATTCTTACGAGTCAAGACGGATCAGCATCACTGCAGAGTGTACAAGAACATCAACAAAAAACAAAGGGTGTTTTACCAGCGCAACCAGGTTTGCTTGCTTTAATTTTTAATTTAGGTCTACAGCAAGGGTACACAAACATACTTTTGGAGGTCCACCTCCCTACAGAGTTTAATTCCAACCTTGCTCCAAAACACCTACATGTAATTTTCAAGTAAACCCAAAGGCCTTGATTAGCTGGTTTAGGTTTTATTTAAAGTATGGAATAATGGCAGTCATTATACAATGGAGTCCTAGCATGCATGGTGCTGCCTACATATTCAACACATGACCAATAAACATGTCTATCTTTTTAAAATATTTATTTCTTGAATCATAGTTCTTAAATTGTGCATTGTGCTGTTCTTCTCAGGCCATTTTGGGAAGAAAAAAAATCATATTTCCTCACCACAAATCCACCTCACTTTTCCATTATATGTCACATCAATGTTTCAATAGCCACTGTGTTTGTGTCCAATATGGTTCCATTTATATTTAATATCTGCTTTATCCAAAATATTCTGCAGACCATAGCAGTGCTGATTCATGCAGTATCGAGAGCAGAGCCAAGCAGAAACAGCAAGACTAGAGATGTCCTTACCTGCTGATGGGGTATTGTTTCTTTACCATTAAGAGTTTTCTAGTTGTCAACAAAAAAGAATGGCTTCTTTTCGAAGCCATGCCACCAATGACACATTAAATATGTGCTAACCGTGCTACAAGACAAAGTCTTCATTCGGCATGACAGATGTGTGACAGATGCAGGGATTTTCACAGTCTTCTGTGCGGCCCTTTTAGTAATGCAATTTGATTACTTTTTTAAGCAATTTAATAAATCAATGTAATAAATTGTTGTGTTCATTTATTTACTTTTTTATTAAACATAAACTTAAATGAACTTCTCATGTTACTCATCTTGGATGATTCACTTTGTTTTGTAAGTCACCTTGGATAGTAGTGGCTGGTAAATGCACTGCTCAAAAAGATTAAAGGAACAGATCAGATCTCAATGGGGAAAAATATCATCCTGGATATCTATACTAATATGGACTGGGTAATGTGTTATGAATGAAAGGATGCCACGTCGTTTGATGGAAATGAAAATTATCAACCTACAGAGGACTAAATTCAAAGACACCCCGAAAATCAAAGTGAAAAAATTATGAAGCAGGCCAGTCCATTTTGCTGAAATTCCATTGCAGCAACTGAAAATGGTACTCAGTAGTTTGTATGACCCCCATGTGCTTGTATGCCTGACAACCTCGGTGCATGCTCCTAATGAGACGACGGATGGTGTCCTGGGGTATTTCCTGGACAGTGTGAGGTGCAACCTGGCGACGTCGGATGGACCGAAACATAATGTCCCAGAGGTGTTCTATTGGATTTAGGTCAGGTGAGTGTGGTGGCCATTACCATTCATATGATACCATTCAATTCCGAACTGCCTGGATATTCTCGCCACATGAAGCCGGGCATTTTCGGCCACCAGGAGGAACCCAGGACCCACTGCACCAGCTTAGGGTCTGACAATGGGTCCAAGGATTTCATCCTGATACCTAATGACAGTCAGGGTGCCATTGTCTAGCCTGTTGAGGTCTGTGCTTCCCTCCATGGATATGCCTCCCCAGACCATCATTGACCCACCACCAAACCGGTCATGCTGCATGATGTTACAGGCAGTATAACGTTTTCAACAGCTTCTCCAAACCGCTTCACGTCTGTCACATGTGCTCAGGGTGAACCTGCTCTCATTTGTGAAAAAGCACAGGGCGCCAGTGGCGGACCTGCCAATTCTGGTGTTCAATGGCAAATGCCAATCAAGCTCCACGGTGCCGGGCAGTGAGCACAGGGCCTACTAGAGGACGTCGTGCCCTCAGGCCACCCTCATGAAGTCTGTTTCTGATTGTTTGGTCAGAGACTGCTGGAGGTCATTTTGTAGGCCCTGGCAGTGTTCATCCTGTTCCTCCTTGCACAAAGGAGCAGATACTGGTCCTGCTGATGGGTTGAGGACCTTCTAAGGCCCTGTCCAGCTCTCCTAGAGTAACTGCCTGTCTCCTGGAATCTCCTCTATGCTCTTGAGACTGTGCTGGGAGACACAGGAAACCTTCTGGCAATGGCACGTATTGATGGGCCATCTTGGAGGAGTTGGACTGCCTGTGCAACCTCAATAGCAGTGTTACTCATTGCGCGGCTTGCACCAGCTTAATCTGCGGCTCGCATGGCAGTACATAATACGGTGAAATGATCATGCAGTCAATACATTTCATAAAAACAAGCAGGGCTATAACATAATCCATGAAAAACTCAAAGCTGTTTTTCCAGGTTTTAACGGCGAATGTGCTCTTATAGATTAACACGTTTTCATGACATGCATATCTATAACACAATTTGTATTTATCGTGCAATTTATACACCAAAATTACTTTTTACATGCATATGATATGCATTGTCAACTAGGTTGAGTGGTGTGGGTTACGTGCCAGCATCATGAGCACAGACAGCGCAGAATCCAGTTCTCTTTCGCTCTTGAACAAACATTAACACAGAATTATGCCTAAATGTCCATTTTGTCGAGTATCCTCAGAAGAACAGTTTTAAATGATTTAAATAATATCTTAAATTAACTTAAAGAGTTGTGAGGAAATGGGACGCTTGTGACAGTGCGCCAGATCTGCGTCATGTTCGGCAGCGGCAGATCTTAAAGTCACAGCAGCATTACTAATGAAGTTTGAAGCCTAATAAATATTAAAAAGCCTTCAATTACACTGTAATGTTGAATGGCTATAATTAATGTTTAAAATGGGGGCGGGTCTATTTCATAGAGACATCAGTATCAGTATTAGTATCAGTGATACTGGCCTTCATTCATAAAAAGATGCCATTGAACAAGTATTTAAAATATACTGTCTTTGTTTTTTCTACATTTGGTGATTTATTGTGAAATTATTACATTTTAAAATATAAAAAAAAATTGTGAATAATCTAGTTTAAAACAGCACTAAAAGAAAGTTTACATTAAAAATATATTATCCCAACCCACTATCTATCTACCTTTTGTATTTATTGCATAGCATATTGTATGTTCAGGGATGACAGATTGATAAGCAGGCATGCTATTTATGACTGGATGTAACTTTTGATACGTTGCGGTAAAAGTGGCTCTCCTATTGATTTTGTCCCATCAGTGTGGCTCTCCTGAAAAAAAATAGCGAAGACCACTGCTCTATAGGGTCCAGGTATTGCCTCATGCTACCAGTATCACTGACCCTAGCCAAATGCAAAACTAGTGAAAAACAGTCAGAGAAGATGAATAGGGAAAACAATGTCAGTGACCTCCACCTTTAAAACCATTCCTGTTTTGGGGGTCGTCTCATTATTGCCCATCTAGTGCGCCTGTTGTTAATTTCATTAACACCAAAGCGGCTGAAACTGATTAACAACACCCTCTGCTACTTAACTGACCAGATCAATATCACAGGAGCTTAACTGATTTGATGCTATTCTCTGATTAAAAAGTGTTCCTTTGACTTTTATTGAGCAGTAAGTGAATGGCATGTAATGATATTAAAATTAGCATAATTGTTTAAATACTATACCTTAATGCCAACACCACCCTACTAAGATAGAAAAAGTTTAAACAAAAATTATGTATTTCACCAGCATGCTTCTGTTGTTATTATTATCAACACAAAAGGATATAGGCATATCATTATGAAGGTGTACTGTGGTATCTGGAACCAAGATGTTAGCAGCAGATCCTTTAAGTCCTGTAAGTTGTGAGGTGGGGCCTTCATGGGTTCCAAGTCTGGGCTCTGGTTGGCCCACTCAAGGACATTCACAGAGTTGTCCCGTAGCCACTCCTTTGTTATCTTGGCTGTGTGCTTAGGGTCGTTGTCCTGTTGGAAGAGGAACCTTTGCCCCAGTCCGAGGTCTCTGGAGCAGGTTTTCATCAAGGATATCTCTGTACATTGCTGCATTCATCTTTCCTGACTGGTCTCCCAGTTCCTGCCGTTGAAAAACATCCCCACAGCATGATGCTGCCACCACCATGCTTCGCTGTAGGGATGGTATTTGCCAGGTGATGAGCGGTGCCGGGTTTCCTACCAGACAAGACGCTTGCCATTCGGGCTAAAGAGTTCAATCTTTGTTTCATCAGGCCAGTTTCTTGTGGTCTGAGAGTCCTTCAGGTGCCTTTTGGCAAACTCCAGACGGCCTTTTACTTAGGAGTGGCTTCTGTTTGGCCACGCTACCATACAGGCCTGATTAGTAGAGTGTTGCAAAGATGGTTGTTCTTCTGGAAGGTTCTCCTTTCTCCACAGAGAAATGCCCATTCAGTTTGGCGGGACGGCCAGCTCTAGGAAGAGTGGTTACAAACTTCTTCCATTAACGGATGATGGAGGCCACTCATTGCGACCTTTAATGCTGCAGAAATGTTTCTGTACCCTTCCTGTATCTGTGCCTCTATACAATCTTGTCTCTGAGGTCTACAGACAATTCCTTGGACTTCATGGCTTGGTATGTGCTCTGACATGCACTGTTAACTGTGTGACCTTATATAGACAGGTGTGTGCCTTTCCAAATCATGTCCAATCAACTGAATTTACCACAGGTGGACTCCAATCAAGTTGTAGAAACATCTTAAGGATGATCAGTGGAAACAGGATGCACCTGAGCTCAGTTATGAGTGTCATGGCAAAAAGGCTGTGAATACTTAGGCCTATGTAAATGTTATATTTTATTTCTAATAAATTTGCAATGATTTCAAACAAACTTCTTTCACGTTGTCATTATGGAGTATTTTTTGTAGAATTGAGGAAAAAAATAATGAATTCAATCCGTTTTGGTATAAGGCTGTAACATAACAAAATGTGGAAAAAGTGAAGCGCTGTGAATACTTTACGGATGCACTGTATATTTAAATGTGCAAAATGGAGAACAGACTCTGAGATCCACAGCAGGGGGGAGGATTTTCAGAGAATAACAAACAAAATCTCACACAAAGCTCTAGAAGATTCGATATACACTGTAACGTACATGTCAGATGGAACTTTATGGTTCTTTTATGGTGCTTTTTGTTCTTTTTGGAGCTTGACAGCTGTAGTCAGTATGGACTGTTGAAAGTGTCTGAACGATTCTTCATAAATTCTCCTTTGTGTTTGACAGGAAAAATAACAGAATATAGGTTTGGATCAACACAGAGGTGAGTAAAAGGATGAGAATATTTATTTCCGTTTGATGCATGCATGGCCTCTCATGTCACCTCGCATAAGCTGCATGGACCTGGTTTGGGTGCTTCCCAATGCTTCAAGGACCGAGAAGCTGAGCAGCTAAAGAAGTACCCCAGACCAGACCTGAAAAAATCCTGGCTGCAGAACAGAGCACCTATGAGCAAAGATGGCAGATTTCGAATCAATTGAGATGAATTGGAATGTAAGTGGATCACTTTCTCTGGGCTGGGTAAATTTGTATAAGAGAGAGAGAGAAAGGTGGGTGTGATCAAAGAGAGAAAAGTTGGGAGTCATTTAAGCACTGACACTTCCACCCACTGATACTGCAGCAGCTCCTCATCTGCAGTTCCACGTTAAACACCATCACCCCCCCCCCCCCTCTCTCTCTCTCTCTCTCTCTCTCTCTATCTGCATCTCTGAATTCTGCCTGTTGTGTCCACAGCTTTTATTGGAGTACCCTTCAAGTGTCCTAAAAGTCTCTGCCTCTGCTTCATGTTTGTTTTGAAAAGTGGTGAGAATTCATTCTTTGAAATGGGCATTTATGTTACTGGGCTTATCTTGTTCCTTTTTATCTTTTGAAATAATAAAAGGATGAGTAAAACGTATATAGCTTTACAACAAACAAACACTCATACAGTACAACAAACACATGTTTTTATCAAATACAAAGAAAAGAAAAAGATGGACATTTCATAGAAACATTTAGCGGAAGTAAGTTACTTTAGGTTTCCCGTGAAGGATCCAGCGCATTATAGGCAGTGGCTAAAGACGGCAGCGAAATACAGAGAGAACACTGGACTCCACTAGACCCCTGAAGGTGTGCTGTGGTATCTGGCACCAAGATGTTAGCAGTAGATCCTTTAAGTCCTGTAAGTTGCAATTTGGGGCCTCCATGGATCGGACTTGTTTGTTCAGCACATCCCACAGATGCTCCAGGGAATAGCGTTTCCATGAAAGGCTGTACATGGTCTGCAACAATGCTTAGGTAGGTGGTACGTGTCAAAGTAACATCCACATGGATGGCAGTACCCAAGGTTTTCCAGCAGAACATTGCGCAAAGCATCACACCGCCTCCGCCGGCTTGCCTTCTTCACACATGCATCCTGGTGCCATGTGTTCCCCAGGTCATCAGACCAGGCTACCTTCTTCCATTGCTCCGTGGTCCAGTTCTGATGCTCACGTGCCCTCTGTTGGCACTTTGGGTGGTGGACAGGGGTCAGCATGGGCACCCTGACTGGTCTGCTGGCTATGCAGCCCCATAAGCAACAAACTGTGATGCACTGTGTATTCTGACACCTTTCTATCAGAACCAGCATTAACTTCTTGAACCATTTGAGCTACAGTAGTGTATATTTGACATGTTATTGTGCTTAATGATTCAAATAAAGTACTGCAATTAACCTTTAAATGTTTCAACATTTTACTGTCCACTCACATACACGCTTACCCATTTTATTCTTTTTTTCACACCTGAATACTATTTTTTAAAAACAACACTGGTTAAAGAAATTGTTTAACTACTGCATATCGAGTAAAAAAAAAAGAAGTTTTCCCCCATTCAAGTATGTATGCCTATTTCACATAGATCACAGCTGCTCAGGCAATTTCCAAGATGGCCACTTAGTGCTATAAATGTTGAATGTACACATAAAACATACATATATAAATAGTTAAATAGTTTAACATACAGCTCCTCAAACACACACACACACACACACACACACACACACACACACACACACACACACACACACACAC
Source organism: Gobio gobio (assembly GCF_949357685.1). NCBI lineage: Eukaryota > Metazoa > Chordata > Actinopteri > Cypriniformes > Gobionidae > Gobio > Gobio gobio. Next base: position 38,347,248 of record NC_137109.1, read on the forward strand.
ACACACACACACACACACACACACACACACACACACACACACACACACACACACACACACACACACACTCTCTCTCTCTCTCCAACACATCCGCTTTGCACTTCAACATCTTCCACTCTTCTTACCCTGCCTTTGTGCAATCCCTTTGCATAATTCATCTATTTTATCACCACGCAAGGGTCTCGTCAACACCGGCTAATTTTAGAGAGGGACAAGAGGAGGCTTTGTGATAAAGCTGCGAAGTGTCTTTTTCTGCTCAGACTTCAAGTGCATGTGGATATGTGTGTTTGTGGCTAAGCACTGTTCCTCTCTACATCCTACCACTTCAGTGAACTGCTTTTATGCTGCGTGCTTTTATCTCTGCCCCACTCTTTTTTGTCATTATTTCCCCCCTTTTTACTACTTTCAATTTCTCTTTAAATTTCACTTTCTCTTTTGGTTTCGAAGGATATTTCAGTTCATCAATGCTCATTGGAGCTAGCATGTACTGCTGTAGAGATTTGGCTTTACAGTGACAGGCATGTCAGTGCATAACAGTAGGGGTCCTTGTTTCTTTGTCTTGCCAATTATGCCCTGCCTAGCTGCCTGCCTTTTTACTGAAGATAGCGGTAGCTTCATATCATATGGTAGGCCTATGTTTTATTAATTGGAATGTCTGCAAAATATTGACCCCGGTATTTGTCCAACCTAATCGTGTTTACTGTGCTTCCCAGCGGCATGTAAATAATCCCAAATCAGCTTTAATGAGTTAGGAGAGAGTTTGAACTGCCTGCGAGGATGAAGCGTGGATGATTCGAGCTTTCGGAAAGGGGAGCGGTTGGTTTCTATCGCTTTAGCTCCAGTGCTATATAGTGCGTGTTTGTAAAAGAAGGGGCAATGGTTGAGAAAGATGAAAGGGTTGAAATGAACATGTGACTGCCACTTCACATGGGTGTGGGGGTTTGCCGGGACAATGCGGATAAAAGTGTTTGATGACGAACTCATTTGCTCTATGATGCGATCGTTAGCATTGATGTTCTAATTGATTTGGTCAGCAGACAGAGAGAGAGATGAAAGAAAGGCAGAAAGAGAATCTTCATGTGTGGGTGTGTGCATAGATGCGATTTGTGTGCATATTTGTTCATATATGCTAATTAGCTCGTGGGTCATAACCATGTGTGAACATCTTGAATAATATTTCAAGTTAACTCGGCTGATTCTTAGAAAATTGATGGTGTATTATTTCTGTTTGTTCTAAGAAAAAAGCAGTAGGCAGAACTTTAACTTCTGACTCTGAATTCAATGCATCCATGATCTTTTTTTGCTGCTTTTTTGAAAAAGGATCTCTCCATGCATGTCACTGACATATTAACATTATAATGCGGCTAATGATCTAGGTGATCATATTTATATTTAGGTTTATCGTTCATCTCTCTCACTGACAGCATCTTAAAATTGCGTTCTTTAACACAGACTCAGCAAATCTATGAATACCCGGGCACATAAGATTCATGAGCACATTAGGGCGATCACTAATGTGTGGGATGAGAAAAGGAAGAGAGAGGAAACACATTGGCAGTTGAAATGTAATTTGAAAAATATAATGCATCCTTTAACGCAAGCTTGGTTTGAGGAAAAAAAATGAGTATGGTGATGCATAATTTTTAGTCACTCTGCACAAAACCTAGAGCAGTAACACATAGATGTGAATTTAATAAAGAATCTTTTTAGAGAATTCTGACTAACATGTAATGTCGTTTTTGTAGTTAGCAAATAATTGCGTTCTGATTAGTCTGCTTTGTTTTGTCCGTTAACCAAAGGTGTTTCTCAAACGGAATGCTGCATCCTACCAAGACTGCGTCCTTCTGTGTCTAGTCCTTTAGAGGCTTGTAGGCTAGTGTCCTCGTCAGAAATTAAACGCTAGAATGAGACAGTCTAGTAAGTGTGCATGGCTATGTCACACATGTTCCCGCCCCCACGGTGATGGCACGAAAAAGTATTAAAATGTATTTTTGAAAAAATTATTTGTATTACAAATCTTTAAATTTACTGGCTTTCTATTAACCCTCCTACTATCTTTGGGGTCAATTTGACCCCATTCAGTGTTCAATGACTGTAAAAACACGATTGACATATTTTTTTTGCTTCAGATTGAATGACTTTTCCTAATTTAATGGGGACAACTCTGTAAACATAAAATTAACATGATGATATTTTTCCAATGTCCTGTACACATTTTGTAGCATTGTTGTTCTTTGGGGTCAATTTGACACCAGGCTCTTTTAGCTGTATAAAACATAAGAAATATCAAAATGTTACACACATTTGTTTTGGTTGTTTTATTGAGGTCACTATAACATGCTATAATTTTATATATTCAATATAATATTCAAACAACTTCCCTCTGTTTTAGGGCTCTAACCTAACATAACCATACCTGTAGTATTGCGAGAACCACTAGTAGTTCACGTTATTATGGTCCCGCTCCCCATAGTGCTGCTAATGTCTTCAAAATGGTTCCAGAGCCCACCAGATATGCTGTCAGCCATAAATGACTGTATATATATATATATATATTTAAATTGCTGGGGTACCCAGTGGGTAAAAAATGTTACCAGATTTGAGGGTAACAAGAGGGTTAATGCAATACAGTGAATGACAGCCGTCTGCAGTCTCCCAGTTTTAGCAGTTTAGTATTAGTGATTAATTTACAGCAAAACCAAAGATAACGTCTACGCTTACAAACATTATTTTTGGCTTACATTTCATAAAAAATCAGGCAAGCTCAGTACTGACTCATTTTCCATCAGATTACTGTTTTTTAAATGAAATGCATGCAAAGGATTGTGGGTGATTTACATCCAATGCGTCCTTCAAAACAGGCCAATTGAAGGACGCAAAACAAGGCCACCTTCAAATTGAGATGGCCTTCAGTGACATTTGATGACGTGGCAGCCGAAATTTACAGCCTTCATAGGATACAGCCTTCCATTTGAGAAACACCCCCGGGCTGAATCCGAAATCTCCCCGTATATTTCAGTCGGTTAATTATGTCATTCTATTAATCTGTGTTCCCATTATCTCATTAGCTCCTTTGTTTGGTTCCTGCTTTTACGTCCTTAGTTCTCCCTCAGTGTTGTCCGTTCTCGTTTGTGTTACGTGTGAATTATTCCTATTTCAAGATAATTATTATTAAAGCCATTTTTCCTAACGTCTATCTTTGTCTTTGTGAGTGTGGTTACAGGTAGCATGACAGAGACCACACACATAAGGGAGATTTTTTTTGCATTATATAAAAATTATATAATCCTCCGAATGCACACACTAGAACCAGAGCCGGATTAAATAAATGGACTACACTAGGCAGGCTACATTGTTTGGGCCCCCCTCCATCGATGTTATTTATGAATTGAAATCTGAAACTTACCAAAGTTACTAATAAAACTTAATTCACATTTTACATAGCCTAGTCTTTGGTTACAAATTGGTTGTGTATTAAACAGTCTATCAGACTATTTTTTTGATATTCATTATTTATACGTCATTACATGGCTCTATTAAATGCTTTTAAATTATCCTCATCCATTGGGAGTGTCATTGTTAAGGCAGTAGTATCAGTAAATAACCAATCGGTATCAGTAAACTATGTAAACAGAGCAAATAAGTTTATCTTTCTTATTTGCTCTGTTTTCATTTAATCAACACATTTAATTAAGATTTTCTGCAAAATGCAATAGCTTACAACATTTATAAATGTTGTAATTAAGATTTTCTGCAAAATACAATAGCTTACAACATTTATAAATGTTGTAATTAAGAACAAGAAGGCAAACATGACCCCTTCACATTCATCAAGACCAATAAGAAACTGTCTAACAATAAATAATAATAAATATAAGGATGGAGGATTTAAACTATGGAAAACTAAAGGTATTCAGACTATTAAAGACTTGTATATGGATGGAATACTTCTTACATTTCAAGAATTGTGATAAACACCAGATTCCCTCAAAACATTTTTTTTTTAATATTCACAGCTTAAAAGTTTTATGTCTTCCAGGTCTACAGATATTATGTACATTCCCAAACTGTCATTAATTGAGGAAAAATTGAAAAAAGAGGTGAAAAGGGCCAATTGTCAAAATATTATAATTTAATAATGTCTAACTCTAAAGAGTCTGCTGTAGACAAATTAAACGCATGGAGGAAAGACATTCAAGAAGAAATAGAGGAATTTGAATGGACTGAAGCATGTTTAAAGGCACAAAAACAAATCATAAACACGCGGCTTAAATTATTACAGTATAAATGGTTGACAAGGGTTTATATAACACCTGAAAAACTCAATCATATGTCTAGCAATATTCCTGATATATGTACAAAATGCCAAAATTATAAAGGAACTCTAATTCACTGTCTATGGGGATGTTCTGATATACAGAAGTTCTGGAAGGATGTCATAAACTGTTTGTCAGAACGGTTTAATCTTAAAATACCACATTGTGCCAAACTTTGTGTACTGGGAATATATCCTACAGGTTTCTCACAAACAAAGAAACACACTAGACTATTGGACTTTGGATTGTTACATGCCAGAAGAGCCAGAACTGGAAGAGCATGGAAGCACCTTCTATAAAACAATGGATAAAAGAACTTTCAGAGTGCATTGGACTGGAAAGGCTGACTTATGTCTCCAAGGGTAAAATAAAGGACTTTGTACAATTATGGGAGCCATACATGATTATTATATCATATGTAAAGTGGCCCATGCCATTATTCTTTTATTGATTTATTTCTTTTTTTACATTTGTTTTTATCTTTTATTATCATTTTGAATTAGATTTTCTTGTAACTTAAAACTTGACACGGAAATGTTGTTTTACTTTTTTTCCGCCACATCTTCCGCCGCATCTTCCACCGCGTCTTCCGGCGCATTTCCCGCCGCATCTTCCACCGCGTCTTCGGGCCGTGTCTCCGGGCCTGGCTCGGCCTCTGGCTCTGCTGACTCGAGCAGGTTCACAGCTGTCGGACGGCTGCCCGACAGAAACTTCTGCAAAGCCCCCTGCTGTCTCTTCTTTTGTTCCTCTTCATTTTTTTTCTTTTTACGTTTTGCCGCACCCGAAAGCATCTTGAATGTTAGCCTACTCAAAACACCTGCCTGCTAGCTTTGTTGTCCCACTCTGACCTGATTATAATAAATAGTGATGGGCTGGCGTTAATGTGACGTAATGTAACAGTCTATGGTTAAGATAAACATCGTCACTATTTTTTGTTAATTAATAAATATTGAAATAAATTGTAGATAGGACATTTGTAAATTTTATTTTTATTTTATTTTTATTATTATAAAAAATTTTTGTCCCTCTGTCTGGGCCCCATCCCGCCAATCGGGCCCTAGGCACGTGCCTAGTTTGCCTTTGCGTTAATCCGGCTCTGACTAGAACATTTGTCCGGCCCGCGAGACCACACACCTGTTGATTGTAGTAATATTAGGCTTATTTGAGATGCACCTCGCCTCACCTGAAATATAGGCAAGAGTAGGCGGCTGCAGTGAGGGGAGGAGTGAAAAAAGTGCAGGCAAGACGGACAGTTCTCTCTTCTTGTAGTGGATCAGACACCTCCGAGATCAAAGGCGGATATGTTCATATGATTCATGTGCTTGTGTTGCTAATAAACTGAATGAAATTTAAGTTCTGTTGCTTTTACATGGAAATAAATATAATTAACAAGACACCCAAAGTACTTGTTATTTATTTCCATTTCGAAAGATTTATTTATCAATCACTTTTACTTTAATACAGACATGTTACTACATTTAATATTTTCAGGTTTTTTTTGAGAAATTGACAACAATTACATAACCCATATCGCTGTGTCAGAGAAGAATATTCACATAATTTATTCACATTAACTCTTTCCCCGCCAAACACAGTATTTTCCGTTATTTGTGAGAAAATGATTCCCCGCCAAACAGAATTTTAAAAGTCCTTTCAACGGCTTAAAAGGCTTAAACCAATCACATACACGGAAACAAAGGTGACACAATGTCCAGTTGATGTCATTAGCTATTCAAGCAACATTAACCATTGCCAGGTATCACATTTCTCCTGAGATTATAGTTGTAGTTACAGGTGTACAGCTGCAGCTGTGTTTGCCCAATGTAGGCTACAGACAACGATAACATAACCTTTCGAGTTTAAACTTGTTGATTTTTTCTAAACCTATTTATGTCTGCGACTATATAAAGTGAATGTGTTTCCGTCAGTACGACTGTGGCACTTAAATGTTTACATTGTGACTCAATTGAAAACAGCTGCTCCAGATCGATTGGTTCCTGAAGTGTATGGTTTGTCTCGTCAGATGCGGTGCTACTGTCTATACAGTCTATACAGAGACTCGTGAGATCAAACGTGACTTGAGAAGAAAAACAAATGGAGTACGATTGATGTCGTCAGCTGGATCTCCTGGCATGATTTTAGTTTTTACGGGAAGAAAAACAAAGTAGAAAAAAAGAATATGGGTGATCTTTTTCAATACTCCACATTCATGGCATGTTTGTGGCTGCCAACTTTCATCTAGAAGCATGCAACATCCGGTTAGTGAAACTTGCTCACTCTCATTGGCTATCGCGGGTATCACATCAGAGGCAGCTCGATCATGTTTGATGTTTTCAATTTGGGCTCGTGCGGGCTCCGATGTGATTGGGAGCGGTAAAACAATCATAATGACACTAGCCTGACGTCGTCATACTCAATTCTAGTCAGAATATGAGTCTGATACTGCTCCGTTGGGCTGTGATTATGGGGCGTGTTTCAACCGAACCAGGAAAGACCTCAATTGGATAGACCTACAACCAATCAGAGCAACGGAGCGACGCATAACGTTAGTTGTCAAATGTCAACAGAACTCAACTGCACTGTGTTGCCATGTCCGCGGGTTGAAGCGACCCCAATTATGTGATATACAGACCCAGGAATGCGATTTTTAGCTGCCATCCCTGCCAAAATAACACATATTTTACCCCCCAAATGCCTTTTTTCCCCCTGGAGAACCCCCCTGGAAAGCTATCGGGCTTGTTTTTGGCTAGTTTTGAGGAACGTTAGCAATTGGGTGGTTTTGTTGTAAAAACTTGGCAACCCTGTACCTGCACGCACGCTGGAATAAGTTACGTTAGAAGAAAAAGATGAGTGTAAACACATCGTGTTTAAATTTAAGGATACACAGAGTACTTACCAACACGATCATCATTTCTGAGAGAAATAGTAAAGGTGAATGCATATACAACAAGTTCTCTGTTTAGGATTAGAACAAATTGAACCCAAGCGCTCTTTGGTGACGTGGATGATTACGTTACTGTTTATCATCTGTCCATCATCGTCTAAAGCCCGCCCTGACAATTTCATTGGTCCGAACAGTTTCTGTTCGGGCATAATTACTCCTCTACGGAGAAAGTCCAGACCGAACTGCCCGAGTAAAAATGTTGTGGGCGGGGCTAAGTTCGGCTGGCATCCAGGCTATAATGACACCACACAATTGAGGATTTTTTGGACAAAAAAGTCGGTTGTTAGAAGCCTAGAATCTGGGGGCTCAAAATCGGGTTTAAAATCTTAAAATTTGTGTGCTAAAGTGGTAGCCTAGAAATCTAGATGCACCCTAATGTAATTTGCAGCCAGGGTCGTCTAGCAACTCTCCGTAGACTAGCGATCTTGAAAAAACAAACTCTAGTCAGGCCAATCACATCGTGTACAGAGTCGGTGGGCGGGATTAACATAATGAGGGCAGAGTTGGGATGGTTCCACATGAAATCCCTACTACTTCCCTGCTAACAAAGAACTTTACGGCACTGAAGTCATTTTTAAAAAAGGAAGATGTGTTCTGAGTTTTGCCGACCGGATACGGCAAAAGTTGAATCTATCAACTAGCTCCACTGGGGGGAAAATGCATGGGATTGTTGTCACCATGGCACTCTGGTTGGTTGTAGCATTGTTGGTTGTATCCTATTGCGTGCAGAGGGAATTTGAAAGACAAACTTTTAACCCGCCTCTCAGATTGAGCCCTGCCAATGGTATGGTCCCAGACCCAATATCTTGATGTGGGTCTGGCTTGTCAGGCTACTAAAGTGGCATATTGTTTGTATTTTGAAGTGGAAAGTTAGATCCTTGTATTAAAATGGGTTGGGTTAATTATTATAATTTGTGGAGTTATTCAAATTACTCATCATTACCTATGCCACCATTTAAATGTTTGGGGTTGGTAAGATTTTTGGTTACACTTTATTTTGATAGTCCACTTTAAACATTCTACTAACTATAAGTAACTTTGCAACTACATGTCAACTAACTGTCATTAGAGTATTAGTTGACTGTCAGTAGACTGGTAGGTTATGGTTAGGTGTTAGGGTTCGGGTTAGTAGAATAAGTTGAATTGTAGTTGCCAAGTTACTTATAGTCAGTAGAATGTCTGTTGGGGGACCAAACAAATAAAGTTTTAGTAAAAATTAATCAGACAGTCTACAAATACTCTAATGACAGTTAGTTGACATGTAGTTGCAAAGTTACTTATAGTTAGTAGAATGTCTAAAGTGGACTATCAAAATAAAGTGTTACCAGATTTTTTAATGTTTTTGAAATAATCTTCTCTTATGCTCACCAAAGCTGCATTTAGGCCTATTTGATTAAACTGTATTTAGTTGATTAATAAATGATACACTTTTTACAGGATTCTTTGATGAATAAAAATGTTCAAAAGAACAGCATTTATTTGACATAGATATTTTGTAACAATACAAAAGTTTTTACTGTAACTGTTGATCAAATTAATGCATACACACTAAATACCAAACTAATTTATATAGAGAATCTGATACAGTATTTAGCATTAATGACACAATTAAATACATAATCATAAACAATATCTATATTTTAGCATTTGTAAATCAAGCCCTAAAACAACAGCAGCCACATTTCGTCTTTCATCCAGTGTGCCACTGTGAACTCTGACCTTTCATTTCCCTTTTTCATCTCTGAATAAAGACTTGACACCAACTGCAGCAACTGGCGAAACTTATTTATAACAGTCTTCCGCAAGGGAAACGGCCTCTCAGCTGCCTCTCTGAGGAACGTGGACCGGAGGTGGCGAGGCCTCACTTCATTCTGTCATTGCGGCGACCCGCGTGAGTGTGTTTATAAGTGGCGGGTGTATTAGCGGGTAGGTGGATTTGAGCGATGACTGTATTTTAAACAGCCCCTTGGATGAGTACGCATGTGGGCTGAGAGGTTACAAGGTACAATTCAGGTGAGATGGAGCTACATTGTGTGCGAGTGTGTGTTTTGTGTGTATCAGCAGTACTGAAGAGCACCTGGAGTGTAATGGAAAGAGGTAAGCAGTGTAGTGATGGACTACGCTGGAGCAGCCGGTGGCGTTCACCTTCAGACAGGGGTCACACACAGCCTCCGTAAAGAGCCTGTAATAACTGTTCTCCCAGCCTAAGCTTACTGGTACAAAACAAAGCTAGAAAACAAACCATGCGGGTGCTTAAACATAAAAACAACGGACCGCACAAATCTCTTTGTGTATGTGAAGAAAGCGCTCATTGATCAGATTTTAATTGGTTTTTGGCTTCTTCCTGTCCAGCTTTTGTGAAGAGAGATTCAGGCAGATGTCAATTCAACTGCAGTAAGCTGGCATAAAGTGGGCAAGTGTGACGGTTCTAGAGATGATACCCTCTTCACCTCTCCAGGAACAGCTGGCCGTTGTCAAAAACCTCATTAGGCGAGGGGCATGATGCAGAGATGTTCCGGCTAGGTCAATGTGACACATCAACATTCACAGTACTTGCGCTCCTTCAGCAAACAACTCATCGTGCCGTCTGATCCCTTTTGATCTCTGGTAAACAGGCCTAAATTAATCTCATTGTCAGTCTGCATAACACATTCCATATTTAACTATAGAAAGATCTTTTAATGCCTGTTAATATGCAAGGATCGAAAGCAGAATATGTGCCTGCGTTAAGCTGGAGAGTCTGTGTTCTCTCTCGCTCCAAGTCTAAATCAGTGTAACACATTGAGTTTAATGTATAAGCCCATAATATTGCAAGCACATGCATGGCCGTCACTAGGCCCTTTTTAGGGGGGCTTCAACTTCTGCCCAGCCCCCCTAAAAAAATTGTGATTAACCTTTATAACATATGAAACTTGCGGGAGGCTTCGGCTTCGTCCCGTCTTTTAATCAACATTAATCAGCGTGTTCTTCAATCCGCAGCGGCGCCGAGCAGAGCGCACGTCAGAAGCAGAGGTGTGTGCGTTGATCTGAGCCTCATTGGTCTGTCACCGCTCGTCAATGTCAAAATATTTGAGAAAACCAATCAAATCAGAGTAGGCAGAATTTTTGCAGAATTTTAGCAGCACGACTCAACGCCAAGTGCAAGATATGCAAGTAGCTACTAAACATTTCATATTTGACAGCCACTTCTTTAAATCAGAAATGTTAAACAAATGACAAAAATATTCAGGCAAATTAATAAACTTTTATCTAATTTCGCCATTTTGAATTGAAATAGGCCTATATGTAATGTCATTTATAATATCATTAACAAACAAGAAATATTAACAAAGCCGTTTTCTTCAGATTAGGCATAAGATTAATAGTAATGAATGTGGGCATATTGTAAATTAATATAATTCCATTTGTAGCATTCAGCAAATAAAAAAGCTCAGCTTTTCAGCCTGTATTGGCCATAAGATTAGTAATGAATGTGTACATATTGTGAATTAATTTAATAAACTTAGTTACCTAGCTTTCCTGGTTGCCTTCAGTAAATTAACATGTCTATGAAAATGATTCATAAAACATATAAATATCAGTTAAACATATGTTTTACTGTCTTCACTGACGAAAATGGAAAAACATAATCAGTCATATCTGCCCACTGATATGGTTTTCAAGCTATTGTTATCAATTTTTTTGCCTGCCTACATTGTATGATTAAGGGATGTACAATATGGTCATGTAGAATAAGGCATTAATATTTGCTTCATAAGTAATAATAAACAGCCAATATCCTAATATGCATACTAATAAGCTGCTAGTTAATAGTGAGAATTGGACCCTAAACTAAAGAGTTACCTTTTTTTTTCTATACCCTCACTGGGGGCTGAGACCCCCTAAAATGAAAATCCTAGAATCGCCCCTGATCACATGTCAGCAAGAATTATTTTCCATGTGATGAATACCCTGCTAACAGACTATTGGCTCTCATAATGAAAGGAATTTGTGAAATAGAGTTAGAAATACGTTTTGTGAAAAACAAAAACAATAAATAAATAATGAATGATATTTAAATAGGGATGGGTAAAAAAAACGACAGTGTTGAGTGCACACAAAGTGTCTAATATGTAACTCTCTGCTGACTTAGATGTATTGTACAGGTGTAAATATGTGTTCTGACAAACATTTTATGTTATTATATTTACTTATTTAAATATAACTGTATTATTATTATAAATAAGCATTAAAGTAAATACAATAATTAAAATATAAATAAGTTCAATATCAAGCAGGATCGTAACAGCAAATAATCATTATTCAAATATTCCAGAATGCCTATAAAATCACTACTGGATAAGAAAACAACTACAACTTTGCTCAAATGGACACACAATAGCACGTAATGATGCAGAAATGTGCAGCATGAACTGCAAATTTTATAGATTAAAAAAAATGATTTTTAATTATCAGGGTAATGCATCCAAACATAACACCCAAGCATTTATATCATTACACCAATCATTTGATATGTTCAAACAGAAACTGGATGCAAATTGCCAGAGTTTATCTCACCAATGAGCGTGAAATGGAAAACCCGGATCGGAGTTGGAGTTGGTGTGGAGTGATTACGAAACTCCGATTGAAAGTATACATATAAAGAATGGAAGGCTTAAAGTTAATCTCACAGCAGAACTTCCCTCTAGCCTCTTCCCTATCTGTCCGACACAATGAACCCTCAATCCCATTGAGCATACTAACCCAAACAACATTTAATTTAATCATCCACACCCGCCTGCTCTCTCGCTCCACTTTGTCTTCTTGAAGAATAGACATGTGGCTTGTGCAGACAAGGAAGGAGATTTCCATTCCCAAAATTTAATCCCATCAGTTGTGGTGGACTAGAAGACCAAGGATGCCCCACGGTTGGCATCCGCTTCATCAAAACTCTTCCCGCGTCTGGCTCCCTACCTTTGTAGAGAATGTTCCCGTCTAGAATAAAGCCACTGTAATGACGTATGCAACGGTGTGGATGGGGAAAACAGACAGAATGACATCTCAAATTCACTAAGCTGGAAAAACGTTCAAAAGGCCTTTTGCTCCCTCTTGTCTCTGAGGTATGGATCATGGTCCAGATGTATCGCCGGCTCACTCTTTTATGTCATTGCGGGTTTACACATCATCCATCCATATACAACCATTTCGCTTTTTGGTATGCATCGTCCATCTACGCGGTTGCAATGTTCAATCCCCCATTCTACACACACACACACACACACACACACACACACACACACACTCAATGTCAGTGAAATAACTTAATATGATGGGTTCAATCTAGAGAGGCCTGCTGTAACACCAGCTGAGTATTACTTTCACATCTGAGCTTGAGAACCATGAAATGGCTTCCCTTTTGCCTTCCAGCCTTACAATCTAACATTACACCAGATCCTGGAACACAGTCCTGTGGGGCTGTGCACCTCATGGTGGATACATCACAGTGAAAAACAGACAAAATCAACAAGACCATGGGCTCCTTGGGGGCAAATGTAGGCCTGATTGCATTGTAGAAAGAGTCCACTGCTGCACTTCTCCTCCACAGAAGTGTGTGAAGTGTGTCCACTTGTTGGCCTCTATTAAATCCTTCTGCCTCAGACAAAGGTAGGCTAGTTGTCATTATACATGACACTACCCCGACGGGTGAACTGCACGGCAGCTTGGAGATAAGCCTCAATACAGCTGTCGTAACTGTAAAAGAAAGGACAATCATTACAGAAACCTGCATTCAATTGTTATTTCAAGGCACTCTGGTTATTTAAATAAATTACATCAAAAGTCAAATATCAAAAATGTTTTTTTTTTTAAATAGCATTTTACTTTTTAATTATGTATTTAATCGTTTAGTACTCTAGACATTCATAGCTGGTTGTCTTAACTCTGGACCAACACCAGGTTTTACAAATGTTACAGTTTGAAAATGGATGGAAGTTAATACTATACGCTGGGATATTATTAATAGATATGTCATTTTTGAGCTAATAACATCCACTTAGCCTTTTTGTGTTTTAATCATTTCAAGTGGAGCAGCTTATATAATTAGCTGAATGCTATAAGTGAACTTACTGATATTTTAATTGTACTTTAATTCTTTCCCCCGCCAGTTTTTTTTTTTTTTTAATTTTAAGTTGACAGCCAGTGGCAGCATTTTTGATCATTTTCACAAAACTTTCATGGCCCCAGCCCAGAACATTTTAATATATGAACATGCAATATATCAGAAATATCCTCTGCTTTAAAAAAACCCCACATATTTTATTTTAGCTTCATGCATTCTTTTTTATTAACACTTGAATGTGGGCAAGTGTCATTAAAAAAAGCAACATTTTGAACAGAAAGATTTTTTTTTTTTTTCAGTTTTTGTCAGAGGTCAAAACATAGATTAAGTGTATCGCTTCCATCAACACGCCCAAAGCTTCACAGTCCTATCCTATACCTCATCCTAGGACATTTCAATTGGTAACGTTATTTGCATGCTGTTTAATAGCCCCTTTCACACAGCAATCCTGATACAATTACCATAAAATGACCAGAATGACTTTACCTGCAAATACACAAATATGCAACAACGCTTTTTGCCATTAAGAGACGGCTCACACATCAGTACAAAATACCAAATTCTGTGATGTCAGTCATGGTAAATGATCTTTAAAAGTTATCTTCATTCGTCCGCATGAGGAGAATCACTTTAGTTTCACTATCTGTTCAATTTGACAACATTTTTTACGTCTGAGTGACAGGCATAAGGGGATGATCAAACAGAACGCGTTTTTTTCTCTTAGGGTGTTTTCACACTTGGCATGTTTGGTTCGATTAAAACGAACCCAGGGGCAAATGCTGCCATCCAAACCCTGGTGCACATCAAACAAGTTAACCGAAACACTGAAAAAGATGGGTCTTGGTCCGCTTCCAAACGAACTCTGGTGTGGTTCGAAAAAAATATGACCAACACGGACCAAAGACACCCCCCCCCCATCTGAATTTTGCGTGGCGCATTCGCATGGGATAAGCAAAGCCTGTGATTTTACTCGTATTTACTGACTTATCTCCTGGATATGATGTCAAGACTTGTAAATGTTTTTTCGTTATAGATATAGCTGTATGATATATCATAAACAACACTTACCGCGTGCTGCTATATGTTATCTAGGCTTGTTGCAATAGTCGGTGTTACACCGGTTACATCACTTTCCCACCGTCGTTTTGATTTTTTATAGTAATAAAAATAATTTAGTTCAGTTAGAGAACAGACGTTACAATTAAAAACTGAACTGAGCACAGACCAGCAGCAGGAATCAGATTTCATTTATCACAAGAGTGAGGAGCTGACAATATGACGGTGGAAGATTTGGTTTCAAAGCTAAATGTAAACGTGTTAAGCAAGCTTGTCATTATACTGTTCTGTTTGTGTGTTTTTCATTAAGATTAATATTGAACACATCCTTTAGCCAATTTGTTCCCAAATTGGCTCTAATTCTAAAGTGAAAGTAACGTACACAACCGCACAGGCATTTATAACTGTGCGCGTTATGAATGCAGCCTCCATTCTTCGTGAAATATGGATAAAAATGCGCACAAGAAACAAAAACCTTGCAAAAATTATATACGACCCTCCAAATCCTGGCCAAATCACAGAGATGCCGATTCGCACAGGACTAATATGTGACCCCGTCTGTGAAACCCCGGCTAAAGTCGCATAATCTAATTAGGAGATATAGAGCGTCAAAGTAGTTATAGCCATAAAAATGACCAAAACAGGCAATTTGTGTTTATTGCTGTAAATGATAGATTATACCAAGGGCTTTGAGATGTAGTACTCAATTTTTCATTTATAATATTATAAATACTGAAATTAATGATTTTATTGACGCTACGTTTTATTATTTTGCACCAAAAAATACTGGACGTGGGCTTCTTAAGTATTGATTTGAATCGTCTCTTTGTTTACTTTGGACGCAGAAACAACTCCTGATTCTTATATCATTCGGTTCAGAAACGTATTTTTTACAATTACAAAGTGCAAACAGACCATAATATCAATCCGCACGACCAAGGATCAGATCAGTGTCGGGAAAGGCAAGAAAACGGCGACTTAAGCCGGGTTCCGATTTCTGTGTGGATTTCTTTGTGTCATCACCGACATTTCAGGAACAGTTTATTTGTTTCCTAACTCCACCTTCTGCCTATACATCCATCTTATTTTAAAGACATTTAATGGCTGCTAATTGTCTAAATAGTTTGTTTTTTGGATGCTGATGCGCTGGGTTTATGAATTTGCTCTCTGACAGGGCGGCCGCGGCAAGTGAAGTGCAAGGAACAGAACAGCTGATAGTTTAATTAATAATGATTAATATAGGCCTACTGTTTTTTGTAGGCTAAATAAAGAACCCGCATTATATATTAATATAAAAAAGTTGCGTGTGTCCTTCGGAAGCAAAGCTCTTGCGTCTGATGTTTTGGTTTCGGTTTGTAAATCTATACGAATAGAACATGCATGAATGAGAACATAAAGTGCAGGACGTGCTTTATGTAGGCTAAAAGAGTTGTTAAGCACAATGAGCCATGAAAAAATCCTAATGAATTATAATCTAATCGAATTGTGAGACAAGTGAAGATTCACAGTTATGACTAACTATCTGCACAAAGTTTGAGACTGACCTGTTAACTTGTTAGGGCATTAGGCCTAGTCCTGGATTTACTCCAAATGTTACACAGTGAGATTTTCTATGGATGTTTTATATATTAATGGATATATATATAGGCCTATTAATGACATTTTCTACTGAGATTTCATTTTACTAATAAAGTCATAGCCTACAAATCATTAGAGTGAACTGACTTGGTAAATCAGGCTCTTGTGGTGCCCCCATTCGTTTCAATGTTTCACGCTTTTTGGACATGCACATTATAATAAATAGACTTGTTTTACAAAACTAAGAATTTCCCCATAAATGTGTCCTATATCACTGAAAATGGGAGAATCTTAGCTTTAATGTGGTATATGGCACATTATCAGAATAATAATGGTTAAAATGTTTTACAATTTAAAAAATAAGCTTGATTTTAAAATTGGAATTTCTCAAAATCATGATTTTCTGAGGCCGAAATTCAGCTAACTTTTGACATGATCTTACTCAGTCAATATTAAAGATATCAAGGTTATATTTTCACAGAATGTTCTTTACATTATGTAGGATGGTTTTATGTATAAAACAGCGAATGACAAAAAAATGACTTTAGCTGGGTTTTCACAGACAGGGTCACATATTATCACAGGACCTCCGTGTTCGGCGAAATATGGTAGGTAATTTGCGGGGGAATTTTTACTTTACAAATTAGAGATATGGCCGATTCGCATGGGATTAAGATCACAGACAACCTCTGCAATTATTACAAATTACTAGAGGTCACCAGGTAATACTAATCCCGTGCGAATAGGGCTGTAGTCGTGATATTTCCCATCACAGTTCGTACAGGCAGAACTGCATTATCCTCACAGTAGATCTTTGTTTGTGTGTGACAAAGGGATTCCTGTCACTGTTTGGACTCCTTTACACATTTTATACGCTCTTCACGAATTCTCAGCTGGTCAAAATACCATCATATGTAGGCTATGCACATATAACGAGCACATTTAGCCCAGCACACAGGATTGCTTTGGGCTTTAGTTCAATTAGGATGTTTAAGAAGCTTTTATAACGTGAGAAAAACATTACTGGTGTGGATCTTGAGACAAAACAATGGCACTGACATATTTTGAGATGTCAGTTTAAATTGCTTTCAGTTAAATCATCTTAAACATGCATTTTAGTCTGGGACTATAGGCTTAAGCCTTGCCTGTGAAACTGGGGGATAGACTTTTCTGTCCGAATAATATGCTACTTAAGTGTAATTTTAAGTATATTTCTGAGAAATACATAACAAGTTTAGTTTAAAATGAGTATACTAATAGCACACTTGAATAAACTTTAGTATTTTTTTAATATAAAACAGCTGTAAATCAATATATTTATCTTTAGAGAAAACAAACTGTAAATTGCTTATTTTACACCATGTTTTGAAGATAAACTCTTCAATTAAAGGCCTCAGAAAATCCAGTCAAAAAGGACAAATAGAAAACAAGCAATATTCATTGTCAGATTCATTGCTCCTCCCCCACGAACTCAAAACCCCCTCAACAATATAATGCATTAGGATTTGGCCAGAAAAGAGGATTCTCCAGCACTCCTGACAGCATCTTCAGAGTTTGATGTAGAAAACAGCAGCATGTAGAAAACAGCGGGTGAGAAATCAGGACATCTAAATGGGGAGGGAGAACATAAAAGGACAGTAAATGGGATAGAAATCGCTTGGCAACACAGGACGGCACTTCTTAGGTATAGTGTCCTGGAATATAATGGCTACCTGAGAGGAATAAAAGATCGAAATTGTTTTGCGTTTTAACACCATCAAAAGCTTTTTCATTTTTTTTATTTTGAGAGTGACTTCTCCTGGCATGACATCAGCTGTAGCAGAGGTAATGCTGAGTGTCAAAGAGAGCTTTTACAGCTTTGGAGGACCCATCTTGATGCTGACAATATTTACATAGCCCCCCTGCAGTTCTCTGAACTGAACGATGTTACAACGCTGTTCATTTTTCAGGGTAATTAATTTCACCACCTGGCAGACAGAAATAATAAAAGTGAAATGTATTGACCCGTTTTATTTTCTTGATGCAGGAGAGAAGAGGCACTGCAGTTTGTAAAAAAAAAAAAAAAAAGATTTGTTGTTATAAGTAGAACAGAGAGTTAACAGGCTTCTCATCACATCTTATAGGTAGCTGTTCGCATTTCGGCCTGCCTGACAGACCTTTCTTGCTGGATGAAGGACCACCACCTTCAACTCAACCTTGCGAAGACAGAACTGCTTTTGGTCTCAGCCAACCCAACGCTTTAGCAAAATTCAGCTAGGTTTGTCAACCACAAGTCCATCCAGGACAGCCAGGAAACTTGGAGTGACTGATGATCAGTTAAACTTCACAGACCACATTGCTAGAATCCCGCAAATTTGGAATCCGGTCCTGCAAATTTGCCTTAGGAGGATCAGGCCCTTCCTATCGAAGCATGCTAACTCCTTGTCAAAGCTCTTGTTCTATCCAGACTGGACTACTGTAATGCTCTTATGCCAGGCTTTCCAGCATGCACTGTCAAACCTCTGCAATTGATCCAGAATGCTGCAGCAAGAGCAACCTGGCTAACTCAACCCGACTTGCTGAGTCTTTAGCCACAAGATGCCACTTTTTCATCAACTTGACCCATTAATACTAATACCTAGCTATGTGTACTGCTAACTGGGTCACAGCACTTGCTTGTGGCTTCTTGGCTTGATTGCTCCTATTGTTCTCCTCATTTGTAAGTCGCTTTGGATAAAAGCGTCTGCTAAATGATTAAATGTAAATGTAATGTACATTTTTTGTGTATTTGAATGTCTTGAAGAAAAAATGCTTGATCTAACAATGTGAACATTAAAGTTATCTTGGCTCAGTGTGATTTACACAAGTAGAACAATCTCCTGGACACCTCAACATCTTTTTCTTCCTGGAACAATATTTTCAATCAAAAACACTACCCCATACAATCACAGGACAAGGATTGTCAAGGTTGTCGACAAGCTATAAAATAGCAAAAGTGAGATTAAATTTAAGTCCCTGTAAAGGCAATTCTGAGATTTGTTTCTAAACACATTATAAATGTTAGAAATGTATTGCTGAAACACGTTACAAAGACTGTGAACTGTGTAGTACTGAATTGTGGAGTTAGACTGTTAAACAGTTTTTCATCATTGCTGTGTTCAGGATTTTTTGGGCGGGGCTAAAACAGAGGCTTGATGAAGCACTGGAGTCCCTGAGCCTGGCTTCTCCCCTAACACGATCATAACTACAGCATATCCGGATCAGTTCGCCCGCTTGATCGCGAGTTACTGTCACTACCGTTAGTTACTACAGCCTACAACTTACAAAACAAAAACGATGATATCAAAGAAGTGATGGATATTCATTTTGTGAACAGCTACCTTGATGGAGAGCTGAGGATCATCAACACCTGCCTCTGCAGTGACTTTACACCGGATGGGTGGTTAATAACACATTTGTCTGTGGTGTGACAAACTCAGAACACATATTTAATTTTAACATTACAGGGACAGTGTGTGTGTGTCAACAAAAATGATAAGAAATAAATAATCAATAAAATAAGATAAACAATTAGAAGAACATTATCTTTCATCGTTATAGCAAAAATAATGTGAGATTAAAAATGTAACATTAAAGTTACATAGTTCACTAGTTATAGGCTAGTTCACCCCAAAATTTAATTTCTGTCATAATTTACTCACCCTCAAGTTGTTCCAAACCTGTATGAATTTCTTTCTTCAGCTACACACAAAATTTGATGGGCCCCTTCAACACTAGAACATGTAGTATCACAATAATGATATCTATTTCACACAACAGACAGGTTTTTCTCACAACCTCACAACCTTTGTTTGGCATCACAAGGAACTAAATGTACAATTCTGTCAGTGAATCATTTATTTTAAATACTTGTCAAAATGTTGAGCATCTTATAATTGATGAAGTTTACTTTGATCGTTATTTTCCTGTTTATACAATGAAACAATCTGTATTTTTTTATTTTGAAATAAAGGTGACGACTATTGCCCATAAAAATTGCTTGTAAATTGCACTTTTGAATTAAGTAAACATTGCTGAGGTTGCTAAAAAAAGATCCTTCATACATCTTTCATACATCTAGTCAGTCCACCTATCACCTATCTTTTGCATTGTCATAATTTTTCGACACAGTCCTCCTCTAGGCTGTGAAAAAATTACAAACAGTACTTCAAACTTGTCAGCCCAAAGTATCTCTCTTCCCCTTCACTCCCTCTTCTTCTGTCCCAGAAGTCCATGCCTCATCCTCCTACATGGGCCTTCTAGTTATAGATAATGAGCTGGGATTGAGGCAGAATAACTGTTGTGGAGTTTGAATCCTCATGCCTGAAAGCGGATGTGTCTTTATCTGCCTCTCCTAGTACTCCATGTTGCCTTGACTACTGCTTTAGAGTTATTGTCAGTGTGGGGGAATTAAAAAGAAAGAGTTCTTTGTTCAAAATCAGCCGTTTCCAACGCGGGTGACTTACAGTGAGATCAAACGTCAGAAGGCAGAAGTACAGCTGAGGCAACTGAAAGGAGAAATATTTCCCTCGCAGACTGCAGGCAAAGAAAAGAAAGAGGGCACAGAACACTATTCAGAAATACAATGCATCATTACAAAAGCTAATCAACGGGTATTTGTGTGCATGCCAAAACTTCACACGAGTAAGAATGATCACTGAGCTTTAAACATAACAAGCTGGTTTTAATTGATAATTTAAATCTGACAACATCTTCACTAAAAGACTTCGTAGGCTTCTTGTTTATTGAGCTTCGTTTTATGAGCCTATAATTGTATTACTAACAGCAATGTTACGAGACCATTATCACTGCAACATTAATTTGCAATGTGAAAAAATACTAGCTTAGAGCGAATGTGGATCAATTCTGAATGTTATCGGCTGTTTTACGTCACTACGCAGTAACTTTTATGGCCTACACGCTTTTCACCACAGGCAAGATAACAGTACCCCCTCTAATATTGGCTCCCAGTTCCCTTGTATTATTCATTGTGCTCTCATCATACCTGAATTGAACATTTTTGTTCTTCGTAGGGGTACAAGAGGGAACATGACATTTGGAGCACATCCCTTAAGTGGGAAACAGGGGAATCGTTCAGCCCACTGAGCAGCACCTTAGCTTCTGAAGAGCAGTTTCAAACCATTAGAACAAAATAGAGGATACAAATCTCTATTTCCATTGCAACATATCACTACTGGTAAATAAAAAAAGGTCAGGTGATTTAAAAATACATTTTTTAAACAGGATTACAAGCTGAAATGGGGGTGTGACGAGATGGTTAGCTCACAATACTAGCTTAGAGACGAGACAAGATTTTTACACAGTATTGTTAAGAAATCCTCAATGACGAAATACATGGCTAGAACAATAGTCTGCAGGTGCATTTGAAATGTTTTAACTTGACTGGCTTCTCCTGTATGATTTCACATGAGTCTCTTCAGATCTTACAACTGTACATGATTTATGAGCTTCTACAACTTTTGACCTCCTAACTGAACTTCTTATTGATCATATAAATAAAAACAGTATTTTTTCGCAGTATTATTAAGTGCAAACAATAAGTGCAACCATAATCAAAGTACTCATCTCAATATTCAAAGTGCCAACATTTTCTCTGAGCGCGATACAGAGCTAAGAGACTACACAGCCCAGCCTAAGACAGCTTTCATATTGGGAGATATTTGCATGCATCAGGGAGCCGCTTTCAAAATGTGGGGTATTGAACGTATTTGTATGCTGGTGCATTGCTGCCACATAAATATGATTTTTTCCACTCATCTTTTCTCGTAAAAACGAGATGTTATGTTGTTAAAACAACATATTTTCTCGTAATAACGAGATGTCATGTTGTTAAAATTACATATTTTCTCGTAATAAGAACGTTTATAGTGTTGTGTACAAAATATACCTTTATCCACAAGATAGAGAATTTGTATAGCCTATCGTGTCTTTATCATTCCACGTTTGAAAAGCAGAAGCATATAGTTGCATACCATTGATGGCATTTGATGATTTTAAATTAGCCTATAACAGCGATTAAACCTAAAGTTAGAGAAACATAATTAATGACATAAAATAGTTTTAATGACATAAAATTTCGTTATTACGCAAAAATATGTTGTTTTTAACAAGAAAAAGATGTTTTAATGACGTCATTAAAACGACAACATCTCATTATTACAACATAATTGAGTGGAAAAGCAATGCGCCACCATACATTTGAATGTGCGCTCGAGTTTACTTTCACTTTCAATTTCGCGATTGGGCGTACTCTGTGAATAGGGAGCAGTGGTGCTGAACGCGCATTCTACAAGATAAGACTTTTGTCAGATGCTTAGGCTCTGTTTGGCAATGAATCCTCCACCGTGGTCCTTTCAGTCATCTCGTCACGTGATCAGTGAACTCCTGCTGCGCACTAGGGCTGGGCGATATATTGATATAAAAAAATATATCGATATATTTTTAGACGCGATATGGAATTAGACCATATTGCATATATCGATATAGTTCAAATTTGCGCTGCTCCCCGTGCCACCGCCCCTCCTCTTCGAGGGGGGGAGGGGGCAGGCACAGAGCCACTCTTCAACAAACATGGAGGAAGCAACTACGTCTGCGGAGCGCGCGGAGGAATTGGTTAGTAAAAGAAAATTCGGATTCAAAGTATCAGATGAGCAACAACATCACATTATTTGTAGGTAGTGCAATAAACAAGTTACAGCCAGGGGTGGAAGCACTACAAATCTTTTTCACCACCTAAAACAGTGGCACAAACTGCAGTACGAAGAGTCTTTGAAACTGCGCAAGTCGGATTCCAAAAGCTAGTGAAAACTATGGACCCGAGATATAAGCTTCCCAGTTGCAACTACTTTGCACGAGAAGCACTGCCACAAATGTACACTGAAATCAGACTGAGCCTTGCTGACCGGCTAACGTGACCCATTTTGCGTTGACCAGCGATATGTGGTCGAGCAGGACGTGTGAGCCTTACATGAGCGTGACAGTTCACTTCATTCAAGACTGGGAGATGAAAACAGCGTGTCTGTAACAGTAATGCGGCCCTTAAGTTACTAGGGTATGTCATATTCTTTTGTAATGTTCGTTATTTGCATCTGTGGATTTGTTTGAAAGGAGAATAAAATCTGTTATTGGATTTTAATAAGCCATTTATAGTTGTAAAACTAAAATTTTTTGATATTGTACTTTTCTCATATAAATATATTTATTTCGGAAAAAGATTGGCCTATTTTATTTTATAGGCTATTTTTAAGATATTTTTTTTATTTAAATGTGCACCTTATGGAGCTTTGATTTAAAAAAAGGTACTCCTGTCCAAATGTTATACAGTATTTTTTTTTATTTTATTGTTATTTGAACAGCTGAGCATTTAATTATGAACCAGGTGAAGAAACGTGTGAAGCAACCTTTTCACTGAAATGGCCGGTTTCAATAAAACTACTTGTGACGTCATATTTGGCTTTGACTTTGACTGAACATTTGCTCTCACTTTGCGGAAAAAATATCGGGATATATATCGTATATCGATATTCAGCCTAAATATATCGGGATATGACTTTTTGTCCATATCGCCCAGCCCTACTGCGCACTATAGCCGCGTTTCCACCGAAATTACCCGGAACTATTTGTACCAGGAACTTTTTTCCCAGGAACTTTTTCTCCCCCAGACCTGCTACAATCTGCGTTTCCACCGCGGTCTAAAGTACCGGGGAGATTAGGCAAATTAGTCTGGTGACGTGGGAATGCGCGCGACTGCTTCTCCCAGTCACCGACGGACAGTAATCACTTTTGCGCGATACTGTCTGCAACAATAACAAGTGTAGGTGATGCAAGCAGCGCTGCTTTTGCTGATTATGTACACACATTACCAACACTGCTTATTTAAACGTGCACTTTCACCTGGTTTGACCATTTTAATGCAAAATGGGATGATGGGCAATCCAAAATCTGAATGTGTTGTAATAGCTCAATTCCAAAACAAAACATTTTCTATAAAAGGATAATGAGGTTTCAGTCATTCATGACAGATGTGTGAAAAGTTAATTGAATGAAAACAATAGACTGAATTAAGCGATTGAAAGATTAGGTACTAGACTGCAAGTATTTTATTTTTTATCACAATAACATCTCTTAACATTCACAAAAAACAAACAAATCACATGACTAGTATTACAATATGCTTCATTAAATGCATAATATTAGAGACTTCTTCCTCAAATTTGAAATGAAGCAGGACCACACTTATGGCTTCACTTAAGTTGTGGTTATAAGTTATTATACTACATTCACATAGTTATACATTTAAAAATATAATATTTGGGTTTTCTAGATATGTTTATGTGCATATTCAGAAAGACTTGCGAGCAGCAGCCCTTTTATTTGCTTCCTACACTATATGAATACAATTAGAATGTGGTTATATAGTTAGAATGTGGAAATTAAAGACACAGTGACATTTTACACATTTTACTTTATTTTAGACAGATTAGTTCTTACAAAATTAAAATAAAAGTGTGCAAAGACAAATAAATTACTAGAACAATAAAATGAAAATATAAAATGTGAAAACAACAATATAAAAAAGTGTATTTTTCAGTAACCTGTCCAAGAGCTGTGCCAACACGTACAATATATAAAGTACAAATGTGGTAGTGCAAATGCTTCATTCAAGCGGCTGGTCATTGTGGCTACTTCTTGAACAACTGGACAAACTGTCCAAGAACAGACAGAAACCCGGTCTGAAAGTCCCTCTGCTTTCTTCCGCTTCTGACTGGTGGAATGCCAGCTCTTGCCTCCTCATCTCTCCTCGGCCTGGCTCTCCAGTAACAGCTGCATATATTGGTCAGTTCTTGTCCATGCTGCAGGGTTAGCATCCTCCATGTCCCTCAGTGCATCAAGAAAGTCACAGTCCCTTTTCCTTTTCTCTAAGTAGAAAAATTGCAAAGAAACACATGGAAATTAATACACAAGGCAACCATGAAACAATAGAAACCATCAATTAATTATTTAAAGTGTTTTCACTACAAATAATGAACAATTGTTTGCCCAGCTTGAACAATGCCCAGTGTGCAATTTTTATCATGGGCAATTTAAGTTTACAATTAAAAACAACAAAACCATTAAGGATTACACATCAGTTTTTAAATATATACACATTTTTGTCAGCTTTATAACGTAATGGTGACCGCGGGGGAAAACACGCTGGTCTCCGTTGCCTGCGATTCATCAGGGCCACTCGTTACACCTGGAAAAGCACGTTGAAAAAAGTTACTGCAACGTGTTTAAACACTGCAACGAGTTTAATAGATGATACCAAGATGATATATTTAACTTACCTTCAACCCACTCGGATTCCTGGATGGTTTCCAACAACGCACTAGCCGAGTCTTTCGTTACCGCTGCGCCAGAAAAGGACGGTCTGTGTCCCAGCAACGCGTCCAGGCGGTCATACCACTTGTTGATACGCCGGTCGGAACCGCTCCGGTTGTTATGATCCTTTAATTTCTTGTAATCTTGTCTAATTTCTTCAACTTCTCTCTGCACTGTTTTCCAGTGTGACTGGAACCGAGTCGATATCTTCAGTTATACCTTTTCATTGCGGGTCGCCGTTTCCAGTTCCCGCTGGATGTCCTCCTCCGCATATATGCTCAATAAAGCCTGAACCTCGTCGTCGGTCCATCGGTCGAATTTTTTGTTGAACTCCATTGTTGCAAAAAAAATATTTACTGAACGCAAAACCCACGGAACCCACCTCGCAAAAGACTTGTAAATATGGCGGTGGAAAAAAAAATAGCTGCGAGAGCTCAACCAATCAGCATGTTCAGCGCCCAAGTCCCACCCCCGAAAGTTCGGGAACTTTTGAAAAGTCCCACCTCGCAAGCAGGGCCGTTTGGAGGGGGAAATATTTACCCGGAACTTCATTTAGACCCTGGTTCCTGCGGTCGAAACACACCGAGTTCCCCCCCAAAGTTCCTGGTTCCGGGGTAAAGTTCCTGCGGTGGAAACGCGGCTTATGTATGACTCTGCAACTTGTGCTGGATGAGCTGGATGGAACTGAAGTGACCCTTATCCCTATAAAAAGCTAAACAGTGGAGGCATAATGTAAACTTAGCGGTGTCATATTCTATCTTAAGTTCACCCTCATGGCAATATTGCACAAGACGGCTTTTCACCTCAATGTCACGTTTTAATCTCACAAGATCTCATCACACCCTAGTAAACACAATTAAACACACCAACATGTGAATCGCAAAAGAGCAAAGTAACAAAGTAACAAAGTATCAAATTCAGCAACAGGAAGAAGTCAAAATGACACGGCAGCATGGGGTCTTCCTCCCCTTGGGCCACAGTTCTGAACACAGAGGCTCCAGATGCGTTGTCATAAACTAAATCCTTTTGGGAGACAGATGGGAAGAGAAGAAAGGATTACATTCTCACCGAGATGGATAGATCATGCTGGATTTCAGCAGGGCACAGTGGGTATCAGATGTTTTGGGCAAATCATTCTGCTGTATTATGGTGCCATCCCACCAGCTGACTTGAAACTGCTTGATAGGGGATGTCACACCTACTGACTGTTTGTACTAAACCCCATATTGCAACAGAAAGTTTGGTGTGACATATTGAAGGGCTCATCTCTTTAAATCACTAATCAGAAAACCAGCATGATTGTGAATATTGCTTTATGCAACAGAAAAATAAACAATCATTGCAAATTAAGCAGCTTACATTTTAGTGACAAAATTGAAAAATTGCCAGAATAATAATCATACGCTGTTTGTTAATAGGCCAGAGGAGAACTGGCACCCCGACTGAGCCTGGTTTCTCCCAAGGTTTATTTTTCTCCATTATGCCCCTGATGGAGTTTTGGTTCCTTGCCACTGTCGCCTTTGGCTTGGCTTGCTCAGTTGGGGACACTAAATTAATATCCTAAATAAATAAAACTAAATATCCAAATAAATCTAATTAGTGAACCAAATTAACTATATAAAATTAATTACTGATCTGCCCACATGTCACTGTATGATAATTGAAATGAGCTGATGACATCACCGGTTTCCCCGGAGCGGCTGTACAGCCAAATTAAATTCTGTTGCATTATTTTCCTGTTTAAAACTGTGAAGCTGCTTTGAAACAATCTGCATTGTAAAAAGCGCTACACTGTTAGACATTTCTGTAATTTGTACAGTTATTTACTATATATCACCCAGTATAATACTGTAAATTCTCTTTACAGTAAATAACTGTAATTCCCGTTGCATCATGGGTATTTTCTATGACGTCAAACACCAAATACAGTGATTTCCTGTATTTTTTAAAAATAAAGTATAATACTGTATTTACCACAACGGCCTATTTGGCACAATTGGGATCGACAGGATTTGCTTTAGATTTATATTAGGAACCATCAGTGCAGCGTTGAAAGTTTCACCCGAGGAGAGAGCTCACGGTTCCAGAGAACATATGAGCTGTGTCCGGACACCCTGCGAAGATTTTTCATCCCCCGTGAGAACGGCAAACAAGCAAGGTAAGTGTGATTTGTACTATCCGCGGTTGTCTGCACCCCAATTTTAGCTTGTCAGCATTGGTGCTAAAAACTGAGGTAAATCTAACGTTTTATGAATTTATTGAATTAGATTAGGAACCGGTGCAGCGTTGTAAGTTTTGCCCGAGGAGAGAGCTCACAGTCCGGACCGGACAGTCCGGTCATTTGCTTAAACTTTGCTGCTAAAAACTGAGGCAAACCTAACGTTTTATTAAAAAAAAAAAAAGAGTTTATTGAATTAGATTAGGAACCAGTGCAGCCAGCGTTGTGTGTAACGTTACTGCCCGAGGAGAGCTCACGGCCCGGACAACATACTTTACATAACGTTAGGTTATCATTTGCTTAAACTTTGCTGTTAAAAACTGAGGCAAACCTAACGTTTTATTTAAAAAAAATGAGTTTATTGAATTAGATTAGGAACCAGTGCAGCCAGCGTCGTGTGTAACGTTACTGCCCGAGGAGAGAGCTCACAGTCCGGACAACATACTTTACATAACGTTAGGTTATCATTTGCTTCAGCTTTGGTACTAAAACTGAGGTAACATAAACCTAACGTTTTATTTTTAAAAAGACTTAACGTTAGTGAGTTTATTGAATTAACTTTACCAATACAATGAAGATTTTGTTTATCGAGCATATTAAGCGTACATTTAGGACGACGTTAGTTAGTAAATAGGGCTCGGGCGTATGACGTCATTACTTTGCGTGGCGGCCATGTTGATGGCCTCATTTGCTGCTACTCGGACTACTGCGCACTGTTTATAGACGTGCTCCCTCTCAGTCGTGTGTCTTAATTTGGCGTTATTATTGGAAACCATGGTAAACCGTTGCTGCATTGTGGGGTGTAACACTAGATCACATAATCGCCATGGGAAAAAGTTCGAAAATGGATTAACTTTCCACCTCTTTCCTGCTTGGAGACGCAACCAAGAAGACCAAGTATCCGAGGTAACAAAGAGTCGTCGGCTCGCTTGGATCGCGCTTGTAAGACAAACTGTTACCTGGGGATATGGTGTTGGCTGATCGCGGCTTTGACATAAAGGACAGTGTGGGACTTATGTGTGCCGAGGTAAAGATCCCTGCTTTCACAAAAGGACGTTGTCAGCTGGATGCAAGAGATGTGGGGAGCACAAGAAAAAATGCCCACCTCCGAATTCACATGGAAAGGGTGATTTGTAACCGTCCGCAACAAGTACACTATTTTGTCTGATAAAGTACCGATTCACATGGTGTTGCCAAGCAAGGATGAAGACATGACATTCCTCTATAAGATTGTGTCTGTATGTTGTGCTCTGACAAACATGAGCCCTAGCGTTGAAATAAAATAAATGTGCATTTAATACAGCCATAAGTGTCTGTTGCATCCATACCCACAATCTTCAAAATAAATATACTTAAATCAATATAATGTGCAAAAGCAAGAAGTGTCACACAATCGCAATAACCGTATAATGTGCAAAAGCAAGAAGTGTCACACAATCAGATATTTTTCAGTGTTTATTTGCAAGTAAAATGCTAATTCTAAAAAGTAGAATGCTTCAATGTAAAAGGTTAACGTTACATAGGCTTCATGGTCTGCAGCTCCTGAACCCATCCATTTGTGAACTGCAAATTTCATATGAATCCAAACCGTTAATAGTTCCAATTTTGTCCATATACCGGTCCCTGGCTTCCCTATTTAACGTATCCCGGTAAATTCCACATCCTTTTCGGGATTTTAACATAGTTTTTCTTTCTCCCAACTCTGCTTCTCCTCGTTCGATTTGCTGTATGTTTACATTCGCGAGGCCATCAACATGGCCGCCACGTCCCAGAATGCAACGCAGCGCCCGAGCCCTATTAACGTTGGCCACTAGTTGCAAAAATAATGTCGTTAACAAACAAAGTTTACAATTGGATTGACATTATTTATTTTACATTTTAGATAAGAATACCAGGAGCCTGCCTGTGCTGTGCGACACTGGAACTCATACAACGGTAAGTAACGTTACTCCTCTTTGTTTCTCCACATATTACTGATAATTCAAAGTTTTTCTTGTATGTTTTAGTCGGGTCTGTTTAACAGAATCACAAAATTATTTAGTTTTTCCACCTCTTTTTAGCTGTAACTAGCCATGTACCATGTTTTTTTTTCATAAATTATATTATACTAAAATAATCCAAAACTGTGTTTGTCCAGGACTGACAAGATTATAATTTTTTTTTCTGGAATTGAAGCAGTCCTGGACAATTTTTGGATGATTTTGGCAGATGAAATATAATTTATGAAAAAAACATGGCAAAACTTTAAAATAATGTTGCTCAAGTGCAAACCTGAATACATTTCTGAACACAAAAGAAGATGAAGAATGTTTGTAACCTAACAGATTGAGGCACCATTCACTTCTATAGTAATTTTTTCCTACCATGGAAGTGAATGGTGCCTCAAAATTGTCTGTTTACAAAAATTCTTTAAAAGGTTTAGAACAACAGGGCGAGTAAATGACAGAATTTACTTTTTTTTTTTTTTGGTGAACTATCCGTTTAATGACGGACCATTATTCTAAAGTGTTACCAAAAACATTTAAAGCAAAGGCATTAAGGGTGATGAAATTTAAAATATCTTTATTCTCTTAATTTTCTCTTGCTTTAAGTTTTTTTCGTGAGGAAAACCCCAGAGGAGGGAACAAGATGCACCACCAAAACCAGAGTGAGTCGGAAGACCGGGGAAGTTGTGAACAGGAAGACAACTGTAATCAACAACAGAGTGTCATCCTTCCTTCGCCACCTAATGGAGTTTGAATGGAAAAACTTGGACTAGGTGAGACACTTTTTTAATAGGATATGTAATGTACACAGACACTTACGCTGCATTCACACAGGGCGTCATGCCGGTTAGAAATTTTGTCTGACCTGAGACAGCGCCGACGCCACGTGACAGTGACGTATGGCATCAAAGCACCGCGAGAGCGACTCGAGAGCAGTCAGCTAATACAGCCGGTGCAGTTTCTCCAGAGCGACTACACGGACTTTGATGATGACCAGTGTTGGGCACGTTACTTTAAAAAAGTAATTAGTTATAGTTACTAGTTACTTCTTACAAATAGTAACTGAGTTAGTAACTGAGTTACATCATTATAAAAGTAACTAATTACCAGGGAAAGTAACTAATGTGTTACTTTTTTTTTTCTTCAAATGTTCAAATATGTCAAATAACTTGGATGCCCCCAATATTAAATATGTTAAATGAATGAATTGGACACTAAATAGAATAAATTATTATTATAAAACATTGCACATTAATGTACAGTATTGTAATGTTGCTGTGGGACAATGTGAGAGACACCTATCAAATTCAATATATTATTGTAAATATTATCAGTAGACCTACTATAGTGTAAATATAGTGTAAATAGTATCAGTACTTCTTTACTACTCCTCTGGTAGTGGAGCTCACGTTATCACCTGGGTTTTTAGCCACTAATGTTGTGGCTGTGATGACGTGAGGCTTCATTAGATTAGAAATAGAATTACTTGCCACCGACGTGGATAGACTCTTTCTTCCTGGGCATAAGCTGCACGTTACATAAACATATCTTACCTTTCACCTCAACGAGGGAAAAGTAGCGTTTATACTTTCAGTTTGCGAAAGCTACCTTTTTTGAAGTCGTTGGACTGTGCATATGCGTGTGCGTCATAGGTGTGTGTGTGTGAACTCAACCTATCAACCTCAACCTTGTCTCCCACCCACCAATCATCATCAGTTATGTGTACCACCCAACCCAACCCCCAACACGCATGGCTGGCGCGCACACACACACACACACACACACTCGTTGCAGGTCCGACTGACAGAGAGCCTGTTCGGATGAAACCGCTTCAGTGAGCTCAATTATAGTAACGCCGCATTTTTTTCCTCAGTAACGCTAACGGCGTTGTAACGGAAGAAACAGTAATTCGTTTGATTACTCGTTACTGAAAAAAGTAATTCCGTTAGTAACGGCGTTTATCTATAACGCCGTTATTCCCAACACTGATGATGACACAGCTGTTCGACGATTGGCCAGATTCTCCGCATGACAGCGATCACATGTGTTTCGTGTTTATTCTAAAACCTTCAGTTCCTCTAATGCGCACAAATCTCTTTTTTATAACAGTTAAATCTCTTTTCATGTAGTTGCGTTGTTATATTGTCATGTTTATCAAAATAAAACAGATGAAAAACGTACACCCCCACTTCATTGATAGTTTAGGCTTGTATGTTAACTTTATTCTTGTACAAACACACGCTGTATTAAGTAGTGAATAAAGTATTACATGACAAAAAATGTCTCTGAAACATCTGTGCATTGACAAATATTGCATTTATTTCACTTCAGCTGATAAAGTGTGCAAACACAGTGCAAGCATCACTGCGGGAAGCAGAAAGTGTCAGACTTCACGTCTCCGTTTGCAGCTCCTCCCCGCCTGCACGCGGCTACTCTCGCCGATTGGTTGCATCCGGCCACAGCTGATGTCCAACACACCTTTCAACTTCTGCCGCTTGCAACGTGAGTGAAGCGACGCGACGGAACCCACAATTCAGTTCAGCAATGCATGACGTCAACCATTCAAAGTAAATGAGAAGCGTCCCGTGTGAATGCAGCATTAAGTTTGAGGATACCTTACTAAAGCTAATGCAGTATACATGTAATCCATCCTGCAATAAAAGGTTACATTGTTGTTTTTGATTAAATAGTTTGTGAAATCATGTTGAGGTGATTCAGTAATATTACTTTTTTGGGGCATGTAGTTTGTGCTGCTGCTACTATTATGTACTAACAGTTTTCTTTAGTTTTTTACTCAATATCAATTTTGTTAAGCTAATAACAGAGACACCTCTCTAATATGCAATCAGGTTCAGCATCACTACAAAGTACATTCTTCAAAATATTCATAACATTGAATCACCAGCTAAAACAAAAACTGAACATTTCATTTCACATCTTCATGAAAGCATTGCAGGACTGGATTAGACTAGACAGCATACGTTGAGCTAGGTGTACCTCAAAGTGTTAACTGTCTATAAAATAGTATTTTACCATTATGATGAATTGTAATGGGATTATTATTTTTTATTAAATTCCAACAGTGTAAAATGTTTGTGTATACTCAAATTGTATGACTAACTTCATATCATTCTTATCTAGAGGGACTTCTTGCCATAATGGAGCAGAATCCTGGTTCCTGTTTGAAATCATCCAATGTGGAAGATGGCACAGATCGGTACAGACATGAAACTTGTGTTTGTGTTGTGTTGTGATAACTTGTTTCAGAATTAATTTGCTCTTTGTTTATATTTTATTCATGTATATGTGTATTTTGCACCAAAGTTACAGTATTCTTCAACCAACTATTTACAGTATTCTACCAACTATTTTCTGCAGAGTTTTTAAAATTGTAGCTCAAACAATAGTGTGTGGCGCTAGCTAGGTCATGGGTTCAATTCCCAGGGAAAGCAACTGACAAAATGTAAAATGTGTATCTTGAATGCAATGCAAGTCGTCTGCCAAATGCATAAATGTAAATGTAAATAAAATGTAAAATAAGTGATATTGAATGCACTCTGATTACTTTTATACATAATTTTCTGAAAATAAGATTTGATTCGAGGATGTTTTAAAGTGAACTTTTTCCACACATTTACATGTTTAAGTTAAAGCACTTAAAATGTTTTAAATAAAGAATTTTATATTTCATAATAATTGTCTGTTTGGATTACTTCTGTAGGATAGATTAATGTAAGAATTAATGTAATTCAGTAAGTATTAATTATTGAATAGGATTAGGATTAATGCACTGTTAACCAAGGTTTACAGTAACAGTACTGTATTACAAAATTACAGTAACATGTAGTTACTGTAAACTGAAATGCGGTTATTGTACTGTAAATCTCAAATACAGTAACTTACTGGCAACAGTGTTGCCAGTAAGTTACTGTAAAATCTCTTATAAATGTCTAACAGTGTATATAAATAAAGTTGACTTGAAGGTTTGCTAAAAAAATTATTTAGACTTTTTAAATTATTCAAAATATACAGTTTGTTGAGACTTTTTTAATGAATCAGTTGAGTAAACGATTCAATGACTCACTCATAAAGACTTGTTTTGTTTCGCTACCGAATCGTTAAACAAATTATTACTTGACTTATCATTTGAGTGGCAAAGATTATTCCATGTTTCACCCCATGTTATTTTGGAGGGGGAAAAAAATTGTCAAATGAACAAATTACAAGTTATTAGAGATGTTTTCTTTATTAGATGGCTAGTACATCTTTGAGTGAATTTTATTCACTTACATCAGTGATTATCAGATCAGTCGATTTTTAGGGTTCAGAATAGCTATGACCAAATCAATGACCTAAGTTAAGAAACAATTAGATAACTCACTAATCAGGATTGGAACAAATGTGAATAGATTAACAAAGTTAGGAACAGTAATCTGGATTTCTTCCACATGAAACAACACTAAGCTCTTTTCATTTTATTTTGACCTAGAGAAATCACACTCTAAAAGATAGCAAAAGCAATTTTCCACATCCATCAGTTACATTCACATCTTATCTGTCTACTTTGCTTTATCTTCTGCTCAGTTACTCTGAGTAAAAGACTTTCTTTAGTTCAATGACCTCTCATTTATGCTATCAGAGTTCAATAAAACATAAGCTCTTCATAAAATTTGTTTCACTGAATATTAGTAGAAAGCACTTTCAAAGATGTCACTGAATCAAATGCAAGCGCCACTGAAGCCCTTTTAAAATATTTGGAAACATATTAAAGTATTGCATTTTTCATTAAAATGTTTCATATGGTCTCATAAAATTTAGCTAAATAACTTCTTGCAAAAGTCAAGATAAAGATGTCTGTCTTCTTTAAAAAAAAAAAAAAAGTTTCATTACCAGTTATGCACTTATCTGTGAGACAGCAGTGCATGCCAAAATAATGTCTGACACGCCAGTTAAACAACCAAATGTCATTCATTGCTGCCATACTCTCCATAGAATAGTTGAACACCTTATATAACACATTACCAAATGCTCTAATCAGAATAAAAAGACTTCTCTTCGATTTGTCTGAATTATTTGGAAACATACAGATGCTATGCCTGACAACCTCAAGACTAATGAGAAAAATATTGCCCTTGGTTAAAGGGCAGCTTGTGTTTTAATATGCTGAATTTAGAAACGTTGTATTCATTCTTCTATAATGATGATCTACACTATATTGCCAAAAGTATTGGGACACCACTCCAAATCATTGAATTCAGGTGTTCCAATCATTTCCATGGACAGAGTTATATAAAATCAAGCACCTAGGCATTCAGACTGCTTCTACAAACATTTGTGAAAGGAGCTCAGTGAATTCAAACGTGGTACTGTGATAGGTTGCCACCTGTGCAACGAGTCCATCCTCAACTGTTAGTGGCATAAAGTGGAAGCAATTGGGAACAACAGCAACTCAGCCACGAAGTGGTAGGCCACGTATAGCGGGGTCAGTGCATGCTGTGGCGCACAGTGCGCAGAAGTCGCAAACTTTCTGTCAATAGCTACAGACCTCCAAACTTCGTGTGGCCTTCATATTAGCTCAATAACAGTGTGTAGAGAGTTTCATGGAATGGGTTTCCATGGCCGAGCAGCTGCATCCAAGCCTTACATCACCAAGTGCAATGCAAAGTGTCGGATGCAGAGGTGTAAAGCACGCCTCCACTGGACTCTAGAGCAGTAGAGACATGTTCTCTGGAGTGAGAAATCATGCTTCTCTGTCTGGCAATACGATGGACGAGTCTGGGTTTGGGGGTTGCCTGGAGAACGGTACTTGTCTGACTGCATTGTGTCAAGTGTAAAGTTTGGTGGAGGGGGGGATTATGGTGTGGGGCTGTTTTCCAGGGTTTGGGCTTGGCAGTGAAAGGAACTCTTAGTGCTTCAGCATACCATGGCATTTTGGACATTTGGGAATGGTGGACACAGAGTCCTAACCTCAACACAATAGAACACTTTTGGGATGAATTAGAGCAGAGACTGCGAGCCAGGCCTTCTCATCCAACATCAGTGCCTGACCTCACAAATGCACTTTCAGAAGAATGGTCAGAAATTCCCATAAACACACTCCTAAACCTTGTGGAAAGCCTTCCCAGTAGAGTTGAAGCTGTTATAAGGGTGGACCAACTCTAGCCTGACAAGCCAGACCCACATCAAGATGTTTGGTCTGGAAACTCACCATTGACAGGGCTCAATCCGAGGGGAGGGATAAACGGTTGTCTGTCAAATTCCCTCTGCACGCAATTGGATAGCGCTACAACCAACCGAGGCGGAGCTATCGTTAGTTGATAGATTAAACTCCGAATACATCTTCCTTTCTCACAAATGACTTAAGTGCCGTTCTTTGTTCTTTACTCAAAGAAAAGCTTAACTCCAAGTCTACCAGAGTCGCGGCCAAAACCGATTTGAAAGACCGCTGATCGTCAGCTTCTTTCTTTACCTGTAGCACCAAGAACCTCCGCAACTGATTCCGTCATTATGTTAAGCCCGCCCACCGACTCTATACACGATGTGATTGGCCTGACCAGAGTTTGGTTTTTCCAGCTCTGAGGTCGACCGAGAGTTGCTAGACTACACTCGCGGCAAAATAAATTTTCTGCCGCTAGGGTGTCTAGATTTCTAGGCTAGGCCAACTCAATATTAAACTCATATTTAACGGATTAAGAATGGGATACTATTAAAGTTCATGTGCATGTAAAGGCAGACGTCAAAAAATAAAATAAAATTTGGCAACATAGTGTATGTGTGAATGACTGCAATTTGATGACATTAGTTATGCAGGGATCATGAACTAACAAAAACAATTTTTGTATAATATAATATAATAAATATAATATAATATAATATAATATAATATAATATAATATAATATAATATAATATAATATAATATAATATAATATAATATAATATAATATATAGGGCTGGGCAAATTAACGCGTTAACGCTGGCGATTAATTTTTTCAGCTTAACACATTAAAAATATTTAACGCAAATAACGCAGCGTCCGTTTTTATATCCATTTTTGCTTAGCGTTACATGATCACCACGCTCCTATTCATGTAAATGCTTCCAAGCGCGACAAAACACAAGAGAACGCGCTGTATGCCAGTGTCCTGTCTGTGTCTGTGTGTGTGTGTGTGTGTGTGTGTCTGTGTGTGGATGCGTCTCATGTCAGCTAATCAAGGGACACTGACACACACACACACACACACACACACACACACACACTCGACGCATAGATAGACTCGCGTCAGTTTCCTGCTCACATCGAGTTCTCTTTTGCTCTTGAACAAACAATAACACAGAGGATTTTGAGTATTCTCATATTAGGAGTCTTAAATTAGTTAAATAACGTCTTAAATTAACTTAAAGAGTTGTGAGGAAATGAGATGCGCGGGACAGCGCGTGAGATCCGCGGCTGTTCTTAAAGTGACAGTAGCGCTGATGATGCCTGTCATTAATGTTCATCAAAGAACAACGGGAACAGAGAAAATTGTAGCTTTAATGATGATTCATCTATATTTAATTTATTATTTATGCAGTTAAGGAAGGTTTGATAACTATTACGTTTCTGTATATAAATAACAGGGAAGGCCATGGGTAAATATAACATTTATTATTTTGGGTTTATGTAAAGATTGTTTTAAGTTCACTTAAATTAAAAGTTGTTTTTTTTAAAGCCTAATAAATGTTGAAATTGGGAGCTTTCAGTTATACTGTAATGTAACGTCATTAATGTTTCATAGAGACTTTAGTATCAGTGATACTGGCCTTCATTCATAAAAAGATGACAAAACAACACATATTTAAAATATGCTGTCTTTAAATTGTTTATACTTTAATTTGGAGAGTAACTGAAATTATTACAATATCAAAATATAAAAAACTTAAAATATAAAAAACTTGCGATTCATCGCGATTAATTACAGAAAATAATTGCGATTAATTAGTTATTTTTTTTAATCAATGCCCAGCACTAATAATATAATATAATATAATATAATATAATATAATATAATATAATATAATATAATATAATATAATATAATATAATATAATATAATATAATAATATAATATAATATAATATAATATAATATATTAAAGGTTAATGTTAATATTAATAGAAAAATAATAATAATTTATATTATGTTTTGGGTTCTCGATTATTATTTTTTAAACAAGTTACAATATAGTAAAGTGAGTTTTTGCTTTTCAAAAGAAATAAGAAAAAAAAAATATTGTGAAAAAAACTGAAATGAACCACACCCTATACTTAGAAAAGGTCAAAGTTGAAAGATTATTTATTGTTGCTCTGGGCAGGCACAGATTCATTTTAACTAAATTGAATGACTCTTTCCAAATACTGATCACATTATTCTCTACTTTACATAAGAATTAATGACTAAAAAACATATTAACCTTTACCAGATAGAGAAAACAAGGTAAGGCACCAGATTAAAAAAAACACCCCATTGGCTCTCTCCATTACTTTTATGCCATGTTGCTGTGTTAATTTCTATGACGGAGCTCTTGTACCTTTGAGAGGTGGGTTATACCTTACATTGTCGGGTTATACCTTACATTGTCATCTCAAATGGTTTCAAGGTAATGCAAGCATTTCAGAAACAGCTTGTTCTTACAGCAGGTGAGTGATTAAATGCAGTGTCACTGTTAAATGCAAAGAGCAAAGGAAACAAGTGTTGTTTAAAAAAAGAAGAAAAAAAAGAAGAGATTTTTCCATTAAAATTATGCAAGTACAGTGCAGCCTAAACATGTTCTGGCACCACAACAAATTCTTATGATGCACTGTTATAAAGTGATATACTGTTATAAACCTGTGATTTGATTATTCTTCTAGTGGTTCACTGTCTTGGCGGACCATATATATATATATATATATATATATATATATATATATATATATATATATATATATATATATATATGGTCTTAAATGTGGTCGGCTAATGACAGCCAATATACTGCAACCAGATTTATCAACCGCCAAATAAACAAAAGTTTACAGGGCATATGTTTTATGCCAGGACCAGCATGTTTCCATGCTGCACAACCTCTCCACTATCTCACTGTGAATGCAAACCCAGTAAACAAATTAAGAGATAAAAGTTTTCCTCTCATTACAACCGAATGACTCAGCAAAACACCCACAATCCCTCTCAAATATGCTCCTCTTGAATTCATCTCTGCTAGAGTTTAATAACAAACATTCAAACATCTTTTGATGTACGCTGATTATGCAGCTGATTTGACTGTATTAAGTTTCCTGTTCTATTTTTGTAATGCTCCATTTCATGACAGTTTGTATTACTTATTCTGCTGATGTTTACCGATTTGTGGCTTCAAATATTAATATTTGTTTTTTAACACAAGTATACTTTGCTCTGCCACTCTATTGTTTTCATACACATACTATACACAACTTCATACTGTTGGGCTCGTGACACTCACAAGCAACAGAAATCACACATTCAAGGCTTGTTTTTGAAAGAAGTCTCTTATGCTCAGCAAACCTGCATTTAAAAAAAATAAATAATAAATACAGTAAAAACAGTAATATTGTGAAATATTATTACAATTCAAAATAACAGTTTTGTATTTTTATTTAAAAAATTTTTTTATTCCTGTGATGGAGAGGCTGAATTTTCAGCATCATGACTCCAGTCATATAGCCTGGCTCAGCCCTCCTATGTACTTCCGCTCAATTTTAATTTTCCTTCAGTACTCCGTCTGGGACTGCGGTATATTCTTAGGTTTTCTCAGAGCAAATTTTTACTGAGGGAATGGCTGAGAATGATGGCATTGATTTTGTGTGCTAGTTTGAGTTGTAGTTCAGTAATGGTGGCGGAGAAAGATGCGAGCGAAGCCATTCATTCCGTTGTGGCACCGCTACCGAATATCCAGAAGTTAAATCCGGAGCAAGAACAATCTTTGCTGAGTTTTGTTGGTGGCCATGATGTTGTGGCCCTCCTCCCTGCGGGGTTTGGGAAAAGTTTGATTTTCCAGCTCGCTCCGTTAGTGGTGAAGGAGTTGGCTGAAGCCCTATTCGGACGGTAATTGTTTCTCGCGTCGTAAGGTATTGTCATCATTTACAGTGGTGATTTTACTGCCGTCCGTCTCCCACCACCCGTGTAAAAACCGAATTACCTACTGCTTTTGACAAACACCAAGGTCGTGCGGTCATTTAATTTCTGTCCGAATCCACATCTCTGAGATTTCAAGAATATATCACTGAAAAATTCACTGTTTATATCCTTTATGACCAATGCAGAGCACCGTGCGGTTGCGCTTCGCTGTAATTTGGATGCATTTCTAGACTTGTATTTCTTTAAATGCTGGCAAGTATTTACAAGAGCAATATATTTAATCACCGCTCAAAAAATTAAAGAAGAAAAGCATGTAAACATTTGAATTGGGCCGTTATTTACGGCAGCATTTATTCTTATCATACCAAGCATATGACATTTTATTTACAGCATACAATCATGTTACGGATCACGTGAGCAGTGCGTTCCCGAATCACAAAACTCTCCCCTCCACCGTGAATAAATCACAATCCGAATGCACAAGGTTTTATCACTGAGGTGGCATGCACAATCTGCACTGTTATTTTTACGGACTTCCATGTGAGAAACAGAGGCGAACGACGCATGACATACGCCACGACCAAACGTTAGCGTTTTTTTTTTTTTGTAGATCCAGAGTTGCTCTTGGTAGATCCAATAGTTTTAAACTTCAACGATACCTGCCTTCAATGAAGCAAATGCTTGTCAATGGAGAGTGGCCAGACTCTCTGTACAAATGAAATGTATGAGAGTCTGGTAAGACCAGGCTAGCAGTCTTCAGTGTCACATGATCCTTCAGAAATCATTGTAATATGTTGATTTGGTTCTCAAGAAATATCAATAATGCTAAATACGTTTGTGATACAGGATTCTTTTACGAATAAAAAAAGTTCAAAGAACAGCATTTACTTCAAATACATCTTTACTGTCAGATTTGATCAATCCTTTTGAATCCATACTGAATAAAAGTATATATATATATAAATATATATATATATAAACTTTCTTATGACACCAAACTTTTTAATGGAAGGGTATACATATTATATAAATGTAAAAAATCTTATAAAAACTTTACCAGACCAACACATCTTATACTCATGTAAGGTTTTTTAAAAAGTTTTTTCCCCCTTCGATGATGTCTTTTTGCCTAAAGCCCCGAGTGAGTCAGAACTTCTTCATCATAAATCACCACAATTTAAAGGGAGGGAGGAAGTGATTCTTTGTTTCTGCCTCCACTCTACCTTTCGGTCTTGATCTTCTGTCTCTAGAGCCTCTGTTCTGCACCTTTATCTCAGACTGTGTCTTTCACCAGCTTCCCCTCAGCCACGCTGGGGCTGGCACTAAACACATCTCAGTGATACCAGTGCTCATCAGCCACAGAATTAAAGCAGGGTGGGAGGAGGAGGAGTGCATCTCCAGAGGAACTGCCAGGAATAATAGTCGATTTGCTCTTCTGCAGTCTCCAGTCCAAGTGCAGCTCACCACGGACTGATAGATTAATTTCTGCTAGAAATAATTGGAAATATTTCTATTCCCTTGTTCTTTTTTTCCCTCTTTGAGATAGTCAGAAACTTTGATGTGCATTCACACGTGGAATGAAACAATGAAGCAATATTCCTCTGAGCTGCCGAGTGTGTTGTTTTGAACCATCATCAAAGTACAAAAGTGTTTATTCAATAAATTCATGCCAAACTTTACAAATATAGGTTTTATGCCATAAAATATACATTTTGACTGCTTTTTAAGTCTTATTTATGAAATTATGGAATTCTTTACCATTGCAAATTCGCCAGCTGGATTTGATTTCCCTGTTTAAAGCTCAGATTAAAACATATCTGTTTAGAATAGCTTTTAGTGACTTGATTGTTAGATTTGTTTGATTGTATGTTTGATCTGCATATCTGTGTTTTTGCATAGCTTTGTATTTACTGACTTGCTTTTATGCTGTGCCTTGAGTGCTTTGAAAGGTGCCTATAAATAAAGGTATTATTATTTTTAAGTCTTGGAATAATGAAACATAAATTGCCGGAAAGAAAATCACAGTTAGAGTATCATGTTCCAATAAGATGTCAAAAAGATGTTTTAAAGTACTTTCAATGTCTGTCTGTCAAATCTAAGACCTAACAGACCACACTATTCAATAGAAACTGGCACCAAGAAGAGCTATAATACCTGGAGAACGCGATCTGTTAGCATTCCCATTCATCTCAATTGCGGTTAAACTAGGGACTAGTAAAACTAGTACAGTAGTTTTCCCCCGAGGGACTAACTGGACATGCCAAACCCAGTTACAGTAACAAAACCCTGAACACCTTTCTCTTTAAATGGGATAACACTAGAGGTATTGGTGAGTGATTGCATGGGATTATGATGTATTATGTGAATAAACATCATCCCTCTGATGTAACTGCATTATTCTCGAGCTGCAGTCTTTGTGACAGTTTATTAGGTTTGTTATTGAGTCCATGTGTCATTGTCGGTGGGTGTTCTTCAGGCCCGGCGTTACATCTGTCACTTGTGATTGCTGATGTAAGCAATGCTGAAAATGAATGCCTGAGCACTCTAGCATTTGTCTGTCATTTTCTGTATACTGAGTGCAGGAGCTTGAAACTCTCTCTTTCTTTAGAATAAAGAACATGAATTCCAATAGTTAACAAGGGAAGACGTTGTATCGTGAAATGATAAGCTGAATGTCACATTTCAATGCAACGTGTCCCAAATGTACCCTTATAAATGGGTTTGATGCAGCATATATCATTGCGGCAGTACATAAAATGAGACATTTCTAAGAGCTGAAATCATTGATCCTGTCAAATCTGCTGGAAATACATAAAAAAATGTGGCATTGACGCCATTTTAAACAAACTTCTCCTACCACATTTAGATGTAGACAGAAATGCATGGGACCACAGAGCATTTGTTGTGTAAACACTAATCAGAACTGATGCAGCCAGTTGAAAAATTCAGAAACCTCAAACATACAGACTTAACAGAACATATTCAGTATGCCACATGCAGTGACACAGATAATTCACTTTGGATAAAAGCATGTGCTAAATGAATAA
This sequence comes from Gobio gobio, assembly GCF_949357685.1. Taxonomy (NCBI): domain Eukaryota; kingdom Metazoa; phylum Chordata; class Actinopteri; order Cypriniformes; family Gobionidae; genus Gobio; species Gobio gobio. The sequence continues at coordinate 38,390,028 of NC_137109.1, forward strand.
ATACCCACATATGAATAAATATGTGAAGCACACACAACTAAAGTGCATTTTTATATGTCATGGCGATGTTGCAATTGAGGTACATTTGTGTGTGCTAATCACAAGTGGTTACTGAGAGAGACAGAGATGCATTTAACACTTACTATTCTGTATATCTATTTTATTTATTTATTTAAAAATAATGCTACATGTACTATGCTAGACTAACTGGATGGTCACAGCACTTATTGTTGCCATATTGCTGGTTTGATTGCTCCTATAGTTCTCCTTATTCAAGAGAGATTAAATGTAAAATGTAAATATGTGAATAAATTATGTGGTGAATGAAATTAATTTTAATTTTAATTTTGGGTGAACTATACCTTTAATACCTTTATTAAGAACAACATTGTTATTTTGGTATTGTTTGCATACTATTTTTACATTTATTAGTAGGTTGAATTAGCTTTTATTTATTTATGATATTGTTTTAGTGATTTGCGTCGTGCGTCATGTATTTTTGCCATTTACCATATTTTAATTGTGCTTTATTAGTTTTAGTAATTACATTTTGTTTCAGTTAGTTGCCAAGGCAACATTTCTAATTTTAAATTCATCATCTACAATTTTTACAATTAGGTCTCAGTTGTTAACATTAATTAAAGTATTAACTAACATGAACTAACAATGAGCAATATCATTTTTACAGCATGTTTTAACATTTGTTAATGTTAATAAAATGTTTAGTTAATGAACTGTGAACTAACATTAATATAATGTTAACAGATACAATGTTTGATCTTATAAATGTACTGTATTAGTAAATGTTACGATTAACCTTAGCTAAGATTAATAAATGCTGTATAAGTTTTGCGGTAATTAACTAATGCAAAGTTTAACCATTTATATTTTAATATATCGTCGCTGCCCGATGAAACTCACGTATGTCCAAAACGCTTACTTTTCAGGAAGTGAAAAAAACACCGTATTTCAAAAGCAGTTGAATGTAGCGTTGTCATACTTGGTACGGCATCTTTACATGTAACCATATTCTTGCCAGTGTAATGATATAATCCACATTTGACCAAAATTGAGTTTAAATGGACATACGTGCATATTTTACAGTAACGGAGGTCGATACGCGTTCTTCCGATCATTAATTAGAATGGCCAAGTCGCGTTTCATATTGACAGAGGAATACGTGCTGGACATTCTCAGCCTCTGGCAAGCGGTGATCGCAGTATGAGTGAGGCATGTTCTAGTGACAATCATGACAGTAGCATTACAGGCTATAATTTGATCAGTTTGACTAAGAAAAAAAAGGCTGAATCTTATCAATGAGACCGAGTTTATTTACATACTAGCAAGCAAACTAATCTGTGAAGAACTAGATTAGAACTAAACTGTGGAGAGCTTCAATGTCGTACTTTTGGCTATCCAGTGCTGAGCTTCGATGAAACAACTTCACGAGACCGGCGAGATGCTTCCACAGGGCGGGAGATACGCGGCGTGATTGACAGCTTTGACACCAAATGGATATACGTGAAAATCAGATGACATGATTTCACAACTTTTCATTAGCCATTTAGATATGTGACACATACTGTATACGGAAATGAACCTGGACATTCAATCCGTCGAAAAATCTCAAAATCGGCAAAATGGACATACGTGGTTTTCATCGGACAGCGACGATATGCTCGACCTTTGAAGCCGGACCTCAGAAATGGCTTGTGCCACGGAAGGATCGAGACATGAAAGTACGCGTCCTTTAGGTCTATCTTGGAGTTCAACACATGAAAGAATGTCTTTCTGCATGAGAATTTTGAATGGCAGCTTGAACAGCACGATTCAAAACTTGCATATCTTATATTGGTCTCAACCCACCTCCTTTCTTTGTTAAGATAAAGTAGAGGCTGTAAAAACCCTTCTTCATCTCCAACAGAGGAACAGGCTCTATTGTGTCCTTCGCCTGAATGATGTCTGGTGTACCTGAGGTGGGTAGTTTGTGGCGAGGGGATTCCGTGGTTCTGGTGCGATGTCTGACCATCGCGAAGACGAGGGCCATGAACATTGTGTGTGAAGGAAGAAATTGCTCTTTCGTGTAAAATTCACTCCCCCCTCCGATGGGAATGAGGCTCACCCCAGTCGGGGCAGACACGTCTAGAGCCTCTCCTTACCTGGGTCACTCATCTCAAGAATGCTTAGACGCCTTGCGGAGGTTATTAGTGTCCTGTCGACGGGCGAGCGGTGCCACCTTCCTGCGACTGTACCTCTGGGGTCTGCCTGCCAGTCCAGGCTGTTCACAGGCCACCCTCTGTGACGAGCAGGCAGAACTTGGGCTCTCTGGAATCTAGAGGAAGACTTGCACCGAGGCAAGATATGCTTTATTGCCTCTGTCTGCTTCTTTGCCGAGAACTGCTGCGATAAGTCCTCAACAGTGTTGCCAAAAGGGCCATCTTAGGAAATGGTGGCATCAAGTGCATTTTCTCCACATCTCCACAAGGTTGAGCAATTGGTGGTTCTCTTGGACCACTCATGGACAATCGCCCACACCCCAGGCCTGCGCCGTCACTTTCATAGCCCAGAGGGCATAGTCAGTGGCTGAATGCAGTTCCTGTTGTACCTCTGGGTCAGGGTTACACTTGTGCAGATCTTTAAGTGCTTTGCTATATGCCATAGAATGCAGAGCGGAGGCAGCCTGGCCAGCAGCATTGTAAGCCCGTGAAAGACGAGGAAAACTAACATGCCTTGGACGGGAGCCTTGGCCGATTCCGCCAGGAAGTGACGTTTTGTAGGCATAAATTAATCACAATCGCACACTCTACCTGGGGAACATTCACGTACAGACGAGCCATCCGTGTCGGTAGGCTAAAGCCCGCCCTCTGATGCTGTGAGTGACACTCTCGAGCCCACATGAAAAATTAAGCTTGCCTGAGGGCGCTCCAACAAGCTCATCCAGAAACTCGACCCGAGGGGGACTGACCTAGTGGCGCACTCAGTGCTTGCCGCTGAGGCCTTGACCCGGAGGTAGAAGGACCAGGACGGGAATCAGCTGAAGATTTCAGCTTTGTGTAAAAGTATGAGATTCGCAACTGCAACTTGCAGTGAGCATCCACAAATGCTGTTTCAGTATGAGTGCGGCCCAAACACTGAAGACAGCGATCGAGCCCATGCGAGAGAGTGAGAAATCGTCCCCATTCAGAAGGACACGACCGGAATGGTATATTTAAAACGACACATTCCGCCATGAAGCTCTTTTAGATGAATTTGCTCTTTTAATAAAGAAATTGTCTCTTTCAGAATGCCGCTGATGCACCCAGTGGAGGTAGTTGAGTATGTGTGTGTGCAAGCCGGTCGTCTTATATACCCATATATCTGGGGCCTTGGCCTGGCATGCAAATTCCATACGCCAATTACATTGGCTTTTTCTGAATTCGAGTTTGGGGCTCTCAAGGGCGACGCCTAGTGTTGGAATTTCGACATAACATCAAAAGTGATGACAGAAAGGGAACAGTTATTTACAGTAAGACAGTTTAGTGTTTTAAATGTGCCCTAGTTCGACATTTATGGTTATCTGTAATTGCTATATTCAGTCTGGCCATAAATGGTCAAAATATCAATAGGACCCAGGATATACAACAACCAAGCCTAAATCCTCCAATCTTCCATTTGTGATTTCCAGCAAATCTAGTCTAATACCACAACAATATCCACTGAACTTCAGACTTTGCTACTGTAGCAGGATTTATAGTTTGGAGTTTTGCAGCATTTGTTTTATTGTAAATAGCTCTTCTGGCAACCTTTTTTGAAAGCCATGTTATGCCTGCTGCTACCCACACATTAACACCCTGACCACAAACTTATTTACATATTAATTAAACAGCATTATCATTATTACAATTAATTAATTTATTTGTGCATTTTATCTATAATTGCTGTTAATTGAAAGTAAATTATTCCCAGTCCCTTGAGTAACTTGCTCTGTGATTCCTTCTGATCAGAATGTGTTTATAGATATTGTTATCAGATTTTCCCCCCCAAATAATTATTGGCCTATTTTTTCCCTCAGAGTGCAAATGGCAAGCCTCCTAAAATGGTCCAAATTAAAGCTACTTGTCTGATTTTTGCACTATGATGTTGTGCTTGACATTACAAGCAGTGGATACAAATGAGAACAAATAAATCTAAACAAAGCTTTGGAAAGATGAGTGAACCAAAGAGAGACATAATTTAGCCACGCTCCATTTAAATCAGATTGCAAAGCATATCTGATGAGTTTACAATTACTAAGATAGTGCAACTTAAACTAAAGAGATCGTAACCTAAAGATAACAAATTGGTCAACATTCTGTCACCTTAATGCTTTGTGACACATTATAAAGGATACATTTTTGGGTGAAATAATATTAAGTATACACAACACAGGGAAAAAAAATCTTTATGACGCAGGGTTGATATTATGTGTATGTGAACCCAGTGGCCTTTTTTTAATGTCTCCACTTTTCTCTCTCTCTCAGGATTCAACGAAAAATATTTCAGGTTTGTATCATAGAAGAGATATCTACTCCAGCCAGTTCTTGTTGGCTCTTTGTAATAATTCACTATTGATTTTTAGCTTTATAAGCTCTCAGTTCTATTCCATGACATTTTCAGCAGAGAATGATTCTTAAAGAGGAAGCCTGGGGTGAACATTCATCAATAATCTCTTCTAAAGTGCCACCAAAGACAGAGCACCATCTCTCTCTCTCTCTCTCTCTCTCTCTCTCTCTCTCTCTCTCTCTCTCTCTCTCTCTCTCTCTCTCTCTCTCTCTCTCTCTCTCTCTCTCATAAGTTGCGAGGTGGGCAGGCAAGTGCAGAGAGGGGGCGAGGTGGGGGGTTGTTGTGCTTTGGGTGCCCGAGCCCCTGCCCTTTATAATATACGTATATAATAACATGACAATGTGTACAATAGTAACAAACGATCAAAAGTCAGAACATTTCCGTTTGTTTTTACATATCAGTCGGTCTGAGGTGTTGCCATAACGCGTTGCTATGGGTTGCGTGCGTTTTTACTGATTACATTTTTTTTATCAATAATCAAAGCTAAAGTGTCGATTAAATTAAAAATCTATATGATATATTTTAAAATATTACATAATTCATCAATGCCCGTTTGTCATGTATAATACATCAGCCAATCGTGATCTGGCAGGACAAGTTCAAATTCCATTGGGCAAAGTGTAATTTTCTGTTCTAATTCATAAATCGGTTGAAAATTACATGGACAGACGAATTAACGTTTGTGGAATGATTTCCTGCAGTTTGTCTCATTTTATAAATAAAATTGCATCGCTGACAAAATGGATGTTAATGTCACGGAGCGGGGAATAAACAGACGGCAGGTAGAGAGAGACAGGATCCAAATTGCAGGGGAGAATTTAATTAAATAAACAATCAAAAAACAGGAACAAAATAACACTGAACAAACACAAAGAAAACACGGGAACAGAGAACAGCGAATACCTGCATAACAGCAACATTAAACATTTGAACAACGACCGACCGAGAAACAGAGAAAACATGGGCCTTATATACACACAGGGGAGACTAACAAGATAACACAGGGAGTGGTGAATGGGAACACCTGGGAAAACTAATCAACAAGAAAAACTACAAAAAACTACAAAACTCCACAGGAACAGGACACAGAAAAGAACACAGAACCTAGTGACAAATAACCTTCAACATAAAAGTCCCAATCGTGCAAGACACAGAACAGATGTGTGACACTACCCCCTCTCCAAGGAGTGGCTTCCAGACACTCCATCCAGGGCACCAGGGAGGGACGGGAGGGACAGACCAGGGCGGGACGGGAGGGACAGACCAGGGCGGGACGGGACGGGATGGGAGGGACAGATCAGGGCGGGACTGGAGGGACAGACCAGGGAGGAAAGGGAGGAAAGGGGGGAACAAACCAGTGAGGGCAGGGGGACACAAACAGTTTAGGCGGCCAGGTCGGCCCGCGTAGTTCAGGTGGCCTGGGCGGTCCGCGGAGTTCAGGCGGCCAGGGCGGTCCGCGGAGTTCAGGCGGCCAGGGCGGTCCGCGGAGTTCAGGCGGCCAGGGCGGTCCGCGGAGTTCAGGCGGCCAGAGCGGTCCGCGGATTTCAGGTGGCCCACGGAGTTCAGGTGGACAGGGCGGCCCGCGGAGTTCAGGCGGCCAGGGCGGCCCATAGAGTTCAGGCGGCCAGGGCGGCCCGCAGAATTCAGGCGGCCAGGGCGGCCCGCAGAGTTCAGGCGGCCAGGGCGGCCCGCAGTGTTCAGGCGGCCAGGGCGGCCCGCAGAGTTCAGGCGGCCCGCAGAATTCAGGCGGCCAGGGCGGCCCGCAGAGTTCAGGCGGCCAGGGCGGCCCGCAGAGTTCAGGCGGCCAGGGCGGCCCGCAGAGTTCGGCCTCTCTGGGCTCTGTGCAGGGGCCGGAACCCTCTCTGGGCTCTGTGCAGGGGACGGAACCCTCTCTGGGCTCTGTGCAGGGGACGGAACCCTCTCTGGGCTCTGTGCAGGGGACGGAACCCTCTCTGGGCTCTGTGCAGGGGACGGAACCCTCTCTGGGCTCTGTGCAGGGGACGGAACCCTCTCTGGGCTCTGTGCAGGGGACGGAACCCTCTCTGGGCTCTGTGCAGGGGCCGGGACCCTCTCTGGGCTCTGTGCAGTTAACTGACAACAAACAAGCACTGCACAAATCCATGCAGCACCAAAAGTGGCATTAATGGTAAGTAGTGTTAAATTCACTTGTATTTATATTGATACACCGTTTACTATTTGATGAAACTATCAAAGTTAATGAAGCCCATGTGCCACCGGCACCTACAGGCCTATTATGTGAAGTGTAGGCTGGCAAATGGTGATGTGAAAGGACTTTATTATATTACCATTTTTGATAATTATGCAAGTCTCTTATGCTCATCAAGCCTGCATTTATTTGATAAAAAACTGCAATATTGTGAAATAGTATTAAAATAATTGTTTTCTATATTAATATACTTTAAAATAGAATGTATTAATGTGATCAAAGCTGAATTTTCAGCATCATTACTCCTGTCTTCAGTGTCACATGACCCTTCAGAAATCATTCTAATATCATGATTTAATGTCAATGTTGGAAACAGTTGTAACAGTTTATAACCTGCTGTGATACTCTTTTCAAGATTCTTTGATTAATAAAAAGTTAAAAAGAACATCATGTAATAATATTTCACAATATTAGGCTACTGCTTTTTTTCTGTATTTTTGATTAAATAAATGCAGGCTTTATGATCATAAGAGAATTCGTGCAAAAACATAAAATAGTATCCAAATCTTTCACACAAACAAACTTTTTTTTTTTTTTTTTACATATTGCCCCTTTTTTACATTTGAGCCCGTGCCCCTTAAGAACACTCTGCACGTCCCTGGAGGTGGGGCCATCATGGCTCTGACCCAGTCGTCTAGCCATCACAATTTGGCCAAACTCTGTCAAATCCTTACGCTTGCCCATTTTTCCTGCTTCTAACACATCAACTTTGAGGACAAAATGTTCAGTTGCTGCCTAATTTATCCCACCCACTAACATATGCCGTGATGAAGAGATATTCAGTACTATTCACTTCACCTGTTAGTGTCATAATAGAGTCATAATGTTATGCCTGATCGGTGTATATATAACATGAGGCTGTCAAACTTGAATTAAATTTTTATATTTTTATTTATTCATAAATTATCATACTGATTTTATCAAGGAGCACGGAAAATGTGACAGTCTTTTGTTTTACTGTTGTAAGAATTAGTGCTGTCAAATCAATTAATATTAGTGCTGTCAAAACGATTAATCGCATCCAAAAAATTTTATATATACAGTGGGTACGGAAAGTATTCAGACCCCCTTAAATGTTTCACTCTTTGTTATATTGCAGCCATTTGCTAAAATCATTTAAGTAAAAAAAATGTCCTCATTAATGTACACACAGTACCCCATATTGACAGAAAAACACAGAATTGTTGACATTTTTGCAGATTTATTAAAAATGAAACACTGAAATATCACATGGCCCTAAGTATTCAGACCCTTTGCTCAGTATTTAGTAGAAGCACCCTTTTGATCTAATACAGCCATGAGTCTTTTTGGGAAAGATGCAACAAGCTTTTCACACCTGGATTTGGGGATCCTCTGCCATTCCTCCTTGCAGATCCTCTCCAGTTCTGTCAGGTAGGATGGTAAACGTTGGTGGACAGCCATTTTCAGGTGTCGCCAGAGATGATCAATTGGGTTTAAGTCAGGGCTCTGGCTGGGCCATTCAAGAACAGTCACAGAGTTGTTGTGAAGCCACTCCTTCGTTATTTTTAGCTGTGTGCTCATTGTCTTGTTGGAACGTGAACCTTCGGCCCAGTCTGAGGTCTTGAGCACTCTGGAGAAGGTTTTCGTCCAGGATATCCCTGTACTTGGCCGCATTCATCTTTCCCTCGATTGCAACCAGTCGTCCTTTCCCTGCAGCTGAAAAACACCCCCACAGCATGATGCTGCCACCACCATGCTTCACTGTTGGGACTGTATAGACCTTTCTCACAAAAACCGGAAATACGTAATCGTTGTGGAACCGGGGTTCCTGTCAAGCGTCAACACATCAGAAAAGCATACCCGGCCAAGAGAAAATGGATCAGCGAGTCTACACAACTTCGCTAACGGATTTGCCAAATAATTACATTTGATGGAAATGAACAATTAGGCATATTTACATAAGTCTCATATTACGTAGCTATAAAGAACCAGCGTTACATGACACGTCTTCCTTGACCAAGATGATATCTTGTTTGTCCGGACTTTGGCTACAGTTCAAAATAGTTTAAACATCACACAGTGTGCACAATTCTATTTTTTAACATACAACATAATACTTTTAATAAAATTATAGTAGTGCTGTCAGTTAAACGCGTTATTAACGGCGTTAACGCAAACCTATTTTAACGGCGTCAATTTTTTTATCGCGAGATTAACGTTCTTTTTGGTCTAACAAACTTTGTAGTTTTTTCACATGCTGTTGCAACAACTAGTAACGTTAGAAAAACTACAACACCACTCCGGATGTAGCTAGACCGGAAACAAAACATCAGGCACGCTGCGGCTGCCCGCACTCGTTTGGGCCATTAAAAGAGTAGACGTGGATGGCAAGCGTGAGACGCCGAAATGTGAAACGTATTAAGCCATGGTTTAACTCAGGGGTCTTCAACTAAAAGTGCTTGTCTTGAGCGCTGCTTTCTGCTCTGATGGTGCGTAGCCTACACACCAGACGCGAATGAAGCGTTTTGCGCGAGTGATTTAAGTCAATGCAAAGACGCAAATAGACATTCTGCGGCGTGCATGTCGCGTCATTCGCGTCCGGTGTGAGCGCACCATCAGTCTCTTCTTCACTGCATGCTTGACCGTGCGTCTGGGTCTGAACGTAGTAACAGAGAGCATTGCAACGTTAACTGTTTCATTATGTCAAAAGGCTTCGCGGTCCGGATTCGGACCGGAGTTCACTAGTTGGCGACCCCTGGTTTAACTGCACTATAGGCGGAGTCCTAGTTTACCTTGCATGTGCACTTTGTAATTTTATTTTGTATCACCCTGTTTTGATCCCTTAGAAAGGGCTGTTGAAGGGGCTGTTTTTGAAGTATTTGTTTCACCCTTTTATTGATGGGCAGTGTTACATTGTGTGAGATTATTTGCTCCAAGTGAGAATGTTGGTGTGAAATCGAACACTAAAGTATGCCAATGTTGTTTTCAATAAAACAAACATTTGAACAAAGCAAGCCGATCCACTTTTCTATGTTGATAAGAGCATTAAAATAAGAAAAAATAATGGGACAAAAAGAAATCAAGGGACATTTAGAATAAATAAAAATGTGCGATTAATTGTGATTAATTGTGAGTTAACTATGACATTAATGCGATTAATCGCGATTAAATATTTTAATCGTTTGACAGCACTAAATTATAGATATGTTTTTATTTTAAAAGACAATCTATAATAATATATGTTTACAATATAATAAAAAATAATGTTGATTAACATCACGTTATGTTTTAAAACAAAATAAATTCACAATATGTATGGAGGCATTTTGCAAAAGTGAATTTTATATATATTAAATAAAATATCATACATTTTGAAAATAAAAAATATATACACGACTCACGAGGCAACATCCATTTAAGCATGCGTGTTTATTTTAGTAGTTCCGTCAGTGAAACAAAACTACAGCCTGAGAAACATTTAAATAGATTTCAGTTAATAATGGTAATATATATAAGTTAAATATTAGTTAAAAAAAATATTTGTTTTATATTTCCCCACAGAGGTGTGTCATAAGCCGCTTTGCGTTTAAAGGGTTGTAGGACACGAGCAGGGAAGTTTGGTCCTTCATCCCGCCGGATAGCCTGAATCCATTTCCGTCAAACTCCACCATCAACAGGGAAGGAATGAAATGACAGATATGGCTGCTTTTGGGCATAACAAGAACAGCTCGGTAAGCTACAATCACACTTTCTCGTTGCTTGCGCCATTTGTTTACCTGTAGCCCTGCCCGGGGAGGAAGAAGATTACCACGACGTTTGCGTCGCAAATACAGAAGTTGTGAGAAAGGTCTATTGGACAGGTGATGAGCAGTCCCTGGTTTTCTCCACACATACCGCTTATCTTGGTCTCATCAGACCAGAGAATCTTATTTCTCACCATCTTGGAGTCCTTTAGCAAACTCCATGCGGGCTTTCATGTGTCTTGCACTGAGGGGGCCACTCTGCCATAAAGCCCCGACTGGTGGAGGGCTGCAGTGATGGTTGACTTTCTACAACTTTCTCCCATCTCCTGACTGCATCTCTGGAGCTCAGCCACAGTGATCTTTGGGTTCTTCTTTTACCTCTCTCACCAAGGCTCTTCTCCCCCGATAGCTCAGTTTGGCCGGACGGCCAGCTCTAGAAGGGTTCTGGTCATCCCAAACGTCTTCCATTTAAGGATTATGGAGGCCATTGTGCTCTTAGGAACCTTAAGTGCAGCAGAATTTTTTTTGTAACCTTGGCCAGATCTGTGCCTTGCCACAATTCTGTCTCTGAGCTCTTCAGGCAGTTCCTTTGACCTCATGATTCTCATTTGCTCTGATATGCACTGTGAGCTGTAAGGTCTTATATAGACAGGTGTGTTGCTTTCCTTATCAAGTCCAATCAGTATAATCAAACACAGCTGGACTCAAATGCAGGTGTAGAACCATCTCAAGGATGATCAGAAGAAATGGACAGCACCTGAGTTAAATTTATGAGTGTCACAGCAAAGGGTCTGAATACTTAGGACCATGTGATATTTCAGTTTTTCTTTTTTAATAAATCTGCAAAAATGTTCAACAACTCTGTGTTTTTCTGTCAATATGGGGTGCTGTGTGTACATTAATGATAAAAAAATTTACTTAAATGATTATACTGTGTGTATATATATATATATATATATATATATATATATATATATATATATATATATATATATATATATATATATATATATGATTAAATGATTATACTGTATATAAATATATATTTATATATGCAACTATTTCTTAAATATATACATGTGTGTGTATTCAAATATACATAATAATTATACACAGTAAACACACATATATTATGTAAACACAAACTTTTATTTTGGATGCGATAAATCATGATTAATCGATTTGACAGCTCTAATATATACAGTGGTGGTCAAAAATATTAATAACACCTGTCAGATCTGAAAATATTTATACAGTATGCAAAATATATTTTTTGCCTCCAAAACATGATTTCAGATGGTTGCTCTGAGCACTACAAATATCAGATGAAGTGAGCTTACTGTTTTTATCCACTTTTAACTTTAATATTTGGTATGTACACCTTTTGCAGCAATAAGAGCAGCACATCTCTCTGGCATAGTGTCAATGTATTTCCTCTGAGAACTTCAAAACTAATGCTATCCCATGCCTTCTGCAACTGAAGCCAAAGGCTTTCCTTTGAATGTACTGTCAGATCTGTCCAGTTTATTTTCCAGCTCGCCCCAAATGGGGTTGAGGTCCGGACTTTGAGGGGGCTAGTCCAACAATTCTATGGTTTATAGAGCATAATCATGACTTTGTATATATTTAATTCGTTTTATAGGTATTATAATGGCCAATTCAACAAAAACAACTTAGACTTCTTAAATAAGCCAAGTGTTCTAATAATTTTGGCCACCACTGTATGTACATATATTAGGGGTGTAACGGTACACAAAACTGACCTTGGTTTTGAAGTCACGGTTCGGTATGGGTTTTGTACAGCAGGGGAAAGGAAACTAAATATAAAATAGCTTTTATTTTATTTTATTAAAGCACCTGTAAAGTCAAAATACATCATTCGCTTCCGCTGAAGTAACTGAAGCCTCCGGAGGTCAGAATATGGCGCTGACATTTTGGGACAGTCTGCGCAGTAGTGATCTCGGGACCGGAATCTGTGCAGTAGAGAGCAGGAAGTAGAGGCGTGATATCAAAAGCCCGCCCACACTCTTACAGATGCAGAACAATTCATTATGGTGGTGTGAAATAAACAGTTATGGAAATGTAGAAATTAAAGCTAATGCTCCACTCTCCTCCCAAAAATCCAGAAAAAAGTGTTGGAACCTCAGTGACAACTTCACTCAGAGAAGCCATCAATCATGACGTCACAACCCCCCCCCCCCCCCCCCCCCCCAATGGCATCAAATAACTAACTAAAACTAAACTTATTTAAAAAACAAAAACACTTGAAATGAAATCATTTTGATAAAAACTAGCTAAAATGACAGAAACCCACTTTGGGAAAAAAATTATATAAAGTGTAATTTGATTGTTTAGTTTATCCCTGCTGGCTTGCCTTCTTCCATAGTGCATCCTCCTGGTGCCATGTGTTCCCCAGGTAAGCGACACACATGCACCCGGACATCACTTGATGTAAAAGAAAACGTGATTCCTCAGACCAGACCACCTTCTTCCATTGCTCCGTGGTCCAGTTCTGATGCTCACGTGCCCACTGTTGGCACTTTTGGCAGTAGACAGGGGTCAGCATAGGCACCCTGACTGGTCTGCGGCTATACAGCCCCATACGCAACACACTGTGATGCACTGTGAGCATCAGACTGACACCTTTCCATCAGAACCTGCATTAACTTCTTGTACAATTTGAGCTACAGTAGCTCGTCTGTTTGATTGGACCACACGGGCCAGCCTTCTCTCCCCACGTGCAAAATGAGCCTTGGACGGCCATGACTGTCGCCGTTTCACCACTGTTCCTTCCTTGGATCACTTTTGATAGATACTGAACACTGCAGACCGGGAACACCCCACAAGTTTTGGAGATGCCCTGACCCAGTCGATGCCCTGACCCAGCCCTGACCCAGTCGTCTAGCCATCACAATTTGGCCCTTGTCAAACTCGCTGAAATCCTTACACTTGCCCATTTGTCCTGCTTCTAACACATCTCTGAGGACAAAATGTTCACTTGCTGTAGTATATATATATATATATATATATATATATATATATATAAATAAACGGAGACATAACAATTATCTACATAACATGAATGACCCCTCCAACTTCACTCCCATCACAAAAATATCTCATATTCACAGCACCAGAAGAAAAAGTAAATCTGGCACTACATACTTGATAGCAGAGAATGTCTCCTCAAAGCATACATATTACATTCGCGTTGTATAAGTGTGACCCTATAAAACAGCATTTCTTCAGTTCAGAAGAGTGTCTTTGTGTTAGACGGATTAACAGTTCTGACGGATCTGCATTTGCATTCTTCATAAGATGATGATGATGATGCAGGGTCGAGAATATTCCATCATTAAATTAACTTGCATATAACATTTGTCAGAGCTCACAGCTCAAAGAAACAAAGAAATTAAACTATTAATCCGCTGCATTGATATAAAAACAGCCTGAAGCTGCAGATCCCTCGACTTCATAGCAGTTTCTTGCATTGCTTTACAGCTGATTCTATTGATCATGCAGGGTGGTCAGCATTCTGACTTTGTCTTATAACACAAGCAATGGGCTTACTATTCTCTCTCTGAGTCAGAAGCCACTTATTGCACATCATAAGCTGTGCTTGATTAGAGCAGTGCCATGAGGTAGCCTTAGGGCAAATTATGAGTTAGTTTTTTTTCTTACAGGAGCTCTCATAATAACAGAGTTGATGCGTCACTCTAGGAAATAATATATATATACAGCAACACAATATTAGGACACCATAACATAATGTTATTTTTCCATAACATTATGACCACCTTCCTTATATTGTGTTGCTGTTTGCTGCCAAAACAGCTCTGACCCATCGAGGCATGGACTCCCCTGAGGGTGTGCTGTGGTATCTGGCACCAAGATGTTAGCAGCAGGTCCTTTAGGTCCTGCAAGTTGCGAGGTGGGGCCTCCTCTTTCGACGGTGGACAGGGGTCAGCATGGGCACCCTGACTGGTCTGCGGCTATGCAGCCCCATATGCAACAAACTGCGATGTGCTGTGTATTCTGACACCTTTCTATCAGAACCAGCATTAACTTTTTGAGCTACAGTAACTCGTCTGTTTGATCGGACCACACAGGCCAGTCTTCTCTCCCCACGTGCATCAACGAATGCCCATGACCCTGTGGCCAGTTCACAACTGTTCCTGCCTTGGACCACTTTTACTGACCACTGCAGACCACTGGGGGAACACCCCGCAAGAGCTGCAGTTTTGGAGATGCTCTTATCCAGTCGTCTAGCCATCACAATTTGGCCCTTGTCAAACTCGCTCGAATCCGTATGCTTGCCCATTTTCCTGTTTCTAACACATCAACTTTGAGGACAAAATGTCCACATGCTGCCTAATATATCCCACCCACTAACAGGTGTCCTGATAAAGACATAATCAGTGTTATTCATATATATATATATATATATATATATATATATATATATATATATATATATATATATATATATATATATATATATATATATATATATATATATATATATATATATATATATATATATATATATATATATATATATATGAATAACATTGATTATGAGAAGACAGCTTCTCAAACAGTAGGTGGGACTTGATTTTGTCAAGGAATTGATTGGATGGTTGTGGTTTGCTATTGCTGTGAGTGACAGGTTGTCCCGCCCTCGTGCCAGTAAACTCGTCATCAGAGAACAGAAAAATGTCATGGATTTAAAAAAATTATAATTATGTGCACGGATAAATCATTTATAATAAACACTGCAATATATGTTTTGTTATTTTTTTAAAATGTGAATTGTAAATATTGATTTCATGGTGAATTTAAGGTGAATTTTAAATATTTTCTCTACTTTGGTTTGAGAGGGTGATGCCATTTTTTTGTCACGCCCCTGGGTGCAATACCGGTTTTATTTATTATGTTTTTGTGTGCAGTATTATTAACAATATTTTTTTTATATATATAATATAATTAAAGGGTTAGTTCACCCAAAAATGAAAATTAGCCCATGATTTACTCTCCCTCAAGTCATCAGGTGTATATGACATTCTTCTTTCAGACTAATAAAATCTGAGTTATATTAAAAAAGTCCAGGCTACTCCAAGCATTATAATTGCAGTAATAGTTGCTCTGTTTTTGAAGTCCATAAAAAATGCATCTGTCCATCAAATAACGTGCTCCACGTGGCTCCGTACAGCTGTAATGGTAAAAAAAACGTAGTAAAAGTATTCGAGAGGGATCCGCATGTTACAAAGTTTGTAGAATAAGGAGGAAGAAGACAGGGTCGGCGTGACTGGGACTCGTGTTTATTCATAACTCTCAGATACAAACAAAATAAACTTGTGCTCTCAACAACTCGGTACAATAAAACTTTCTCAGCTATCTTTATCCAGCTCTAAGGTCTCTCTCTAGTCCACATGCAGCCCTCTCTCTCTCTGGCAGTGCTTGCAGACCTCGCTAAACCACGCCCCCTCCGCCACATAATCTAATACTCATTTCAAATGCAAAGATGTCAGCCAATCACAACAGTCGGCATTTTCACTGAAGTCTCACAGCAGACACGCCCCTTGAAACAGAGCATTCAAGCCATAGGGCTAATATCAGTATAGAAAACATGCTTTTTATTTCTAAATTATGACATTTTTTTAATGTAAAAAACATACTAACAATATAAGTACACCTCAGGAAACATAATAAAATAATAACAAAAATCCATGCCATGGGACCTTTAATATAACTCTGATTATATTCATCTGAAAGAAGAATGTCATATACACATAGGATGACTTAAGCGTGAGTAAATCATGGGCTAATTTTCATTTTTGGGTGAACTATCCCTTTAATTAATTTTTATATAACATTATATAATATAATGTAATGTAAAATATTTATATTATAAGACATATAGATCTTTTTTAGTCACCCATAATTATATATGCCAAGGTTAAAATTGTGCAAAACCAGGGTCGCAGTTTAAGCTCAATGTTTGATAATCTGCCAGCTGTTTCCCCATCACTGCTATGAGGAGGACTTTGTAGTCCCCTGTTGCTTAACTATAGGTCTTGTTTGAAGCATTGCTGTGTCTGCCAAGACCCCCAGAGTTGCTGTCATGCTTGTAATGCCTCCGTCATTTACTCTCTGTGTGTGTTGTGTTTACTCTGGGCAGTACTGCTCTCTGGGTATGCGGCGGAATGGCTATCCAGCCCCTGCACCCCCGCCCCCCACCCCCCAAGATCTAAGATTGTGCAGATGTCTTAGGTGAAGTGAGTGCAAACCTAAGAGAGAGAAAGAACTGTCCAACAGAGAAATCTTGACATCCTCCCTCGAGTGATGAACTGCAGAGAATCCGATTTAACCTTCCTCACTTTGGGCTCCCCAAGTACGCACATCATTTGTCTCTTTCTCTCATTCTGTCTCCTATTCTCTTTTGCTAAATGTATCTTCTTTGTCTAGTTTTTCTTATTCTTGGTTAAGTCATGTGAAGCTTTCTAAAGGCTTCCATAAATGTGCAAATGTTAAACAGTTATTGTTTGTCATTTTAATTTCATTATCATACAAATATAGGGGGTATAACAGGCAGGGGCGCCGCTAGCAATTTTGGGCCCTATGAAAGAATTTGATGTTGGGCCCTCTACAGCACCAACCTAGCTATCCAAAATCTTTGTCTGCAATTTAATAATACTGACCAATTAAGCTCCGCTTGCTCAACCCAGAACGCCCCAATTGGCTGATGAAACATTGATTAAAATTAATATACAATTTATACAAAACAAAACTTAATGAAGCGGTCACAATCATGTCTGATCAACTCCATTCATCGTATAATGTGTCCGATATCATGCTGTTCACTTTTCATAATCGACATAGATTGACAGATTGACAACATTATAAAATTTAAACATAAATATAAAAATAAATAACTTAATAGCTGCAACAATTTTCATGTCGGAGTGGGATATGCGTGAATGTAGTTTTACTGGTGAGCGTGAGCGGTTCATGAGTGGATTTTGCCGGAAATGCGCCATCATTTTTTTTTTATATTTGTAACTCTTTGGTAGATTATACATTTATAATACATTACTACTAGTAATGTTACTACTAATAAAACCGATCTCTGGGGGGGCCCCAAAAGTGTGTTGGCCCTTAGAATCGTCCTAACTTTCCCCCCCTTAGCTGCGCCCCTGATAACAGGGCTAAAAGACCTGTTCCACAGGCCACAATCAACAACCTGATCAACTCTATGCGAAGGAGATGTGTTGCACTGCATGAGGCGGTCACACCAGATACTGACTGCTTTTCGGACCCCCTCAGAGTGTCATCACACCCCGTCCCGCACGGTAAAGACTAGAAGGGATACAACTACGGGCACTGGGCATGCACACATCAATATTGCGTCATTTAATTACTGTATTTGCATTATTGTAAGGGTAGGTTTAGTGTTGGGGTAAGGTGGAGGCGTTAATAACACACAATCTGGTAAGTAGCAAATGTATTTATTGTTATTTTATTGTGAGATTTTGCCTCACTTCCTACCATTGCTGTACCCCTTCTAGCCACAACTCTTCTTCTCCGTTTTTTGTTTATTTCTGTGTCAGAATTACAGCGCCATATACTTGTCTGTACGGTGGCCCAGTAGTGCAAAACACAACGAAATTTAAAAAGCATACATAAGTTCACAACACAACGAAATCAAGCCACAACACATAGAAAAAGCCACAACACAACGAAATTAAGCCACAAAACAACGAAAAAGCCACAACACAAAGAAATAAACCCACAACAGAACGAAAAAGCCACAACACAACGAAATCAAGCCACAGCACAATGAAAAATCAACAACACAACAAAAAAGCCACAACACAACGGAAATGCTCCCGACCACTAGGGGACTCTCAGAGTGCGGTAAAGTTCGTTTTCCTTGCATTGTCCTATAGATTCGCCAGTCTTACAAATATTTAAACACTACGACCAGTTTTAAGTGTGCAATTGTATATCGACATGAAATATCAATTCACAATCACCTACGTACATAATAGCTGCATATTTATATATTTATACTCGAGAACGCCTTGGCCCGCTGCCACGGCAAGGGAACGTCTGTCAATTCCACCAAGTTGAAACATAAGAATTAAAGTAACTTTTTTTTTTTTTTTTATTCCAATGTTGTGTTGTGCATTCCTAAGTCAGTTTTACCAATACAATCAACACCTGTGCCATAATCATGCTGTCTAATCAGCATCTTGATATGCCACACCTGTGAGGTGAATGGATTATTTCTGCAAAGGAGAAGTGCTCACTAACACAGATTTACCTTTAGTGCATTGTACCCTGCTTTAATAATGTTGTGCACAAATCATATTTTCTGTTTTAATCTATCATTAAAAGACAAATTCAAAGTGTATGGTTTTAAAAATATATATATTTATAGATTTACAGAATTTTAAAGATATTCAAAGATCAGACGATTGCAGGAGAATAACATAACCACACAATACACTGACGATATGGAAACAGGAAAAACAGGAAACTGGGGGCTTAATATACATGGGAAGCTAATTAACAGAGACAAAAGCATATAAACAAGCCAGTTGTGGGACAATGAGAACAAAAGAAACAAGAACTAAACCAAAACAGAGCATACGCGTTAAATTACCAGTAGGAGCCAGGAGGGGACCCAGACCACAGCCAGGACAAAGGTGGAGACTTGGCTGACGACACCACGGGGATGACTGATGGAGAAGAGGCTAATGGAAGTGGAGCCCTAGGCGCAGACAGAGAGCAGATGGGACCAAATGACACCAATGGCTTAGGAGAACAAGGGGGCATACAAGGTGGAGCCAGGGTGTCAGAGGAATGGGGTAGCCGGAGGTAAGGCGGAGCCAAAAGGGCGGGGGAGTGTAGCTGAAGGCCCGTAAGGTCCAGGCCGGTGCAGGCAGGGTGACATCTGACCAAGGCAAAGCCAGAGGGATGAGGGAGCCCGGTGGAGCCATGAGGACGATGGTCCCTGGTAATGCTGATAAAGGGAGGAGCCAAGGCAGAGCCGACAGGTTGATGGTCCGAAGTGGAGTGACGGGATCAGCGGCTGGAGGCAGAGCCGGGGGATCCATTTGGCTGGGCTGAGTTTTTCTTTACAAAGTGAACTCACCAACTATACTGGCCTGACATGCATATTACAGCTTTTTTTGTTGTTTTCATGGAAACAATTTTTTTTTGACAACGTTGTTGTCTGTAAAAATGCTTTTAATACATTGTTATTGTGTAAACGTACCCTCACCCTATGTTTTGGCTCACATTTGACTATTTTTACACATTGTCGGCCTGGCAGTTACACATTTTTGCACATGAGCATTTTTGTACCATATTCAGCATTTTGTCATCACTCCACATTTCCTACTTTTATAATCCACCCATTGCCAAAAGCCAACAAGACACATCTCATTGCCACTGCAACCTACCCTGTGGGTTCCTCACACTGTCAGATTTTCAAAACAACTCACTGGCATTTGGTCAGTGGAACTGTGACAGGCACGGGCATCTTTGATTGTTCTCTCACAGCTAGATTTTATTCTGTGGAGAACTTTTCCAAAAGCAAAAAAAAAAAAAAAAAAAAAAAAACTTTGTGGGCTTCAATGCAGCCCCTCAGAAAATAAGTTTTGGCAGGTTTTAAAATGTCAGCCTTGTCTTGACTCTGCTCAGAGATAACAATATAAGACATGACTCAGCAGGAAGCCCTGAGGTCCGTTTAGTTCATCCTAAACTTAGAAATTCTGGGACAATGACATGACAATAAACTTTCAGCAAGGTACAGTTTGCTAAAAATGGGCATTCATTCAGCAGGATCACACACAGCACATTCCACAAAGAACAGTCTATTTTTTGAACACACGCAGACACTTTTTCAAGTCATACACGACCTTGAAGTGTAACGATGCAATTTATAGCTTTTAAACTTTCATTGCTTAGGAAACAAAAATAGCCAAACATTTTAGCATTTTAACATCCATCCATCCATCCATCAGTCGTTCTGTCTGTCTATCTATCTGTCCAGCCTGATCTCACAGCAATTTGTACGTATTTTATGAGGTGGCTAATTCATACAAATTTGTAATATTTTTTTGCTAAATCGTACGCATTTTATTTAACACCATTCTCATGTTGGAAGCTGTGAACGAGATGTGCGTAAATACAACTAGCACAATGAGGTGAATAGTAATGCTGTTAGCAAACTGAAATTAGTATTCACAGCTGTGCGCTTTATTGGGGGTGGGGTTCGTGCGCTGATGTAAGTAATTGGCTGAAGCTGAATTTTTTTACAGAAGAAAAATAGAGGCAAAGAATCTGGTAAATTCTTTTCCCTTCAGGGAAAAATTTTAAGCTTCCTCTTATCTCAACGTGAGATTCAGAGTTTCTCCCAGCATCTCAGGGATCAGAAATTAGGAGGCAAAATACGCATGAAGCTGCTAATGGTGTTAGATCTAAAGCGTGAGAAGTGGCTCCATGAAATCTCAGTAAATTTTGAGACACGGTGGCTGATGAGTGAAGCAAGCTCGACTCCAGTCTGGATTAGAACAACATACGTCTGAATAATTATGTTTGTGGCCCAAGGGCTTTTTCCTGACTTCTCAGCATGCCTATTTTCAACTTTTGACACCAAGTTATCGACATATTTTTCCATTTCATTGTCTCCTGGAGCCATGTCATGTCAAATAATGAATTCTCAATGCAGTGGTAAACACGTTAAGATCGACCATTCAACATAATGTAGTAGTTTACATACTTACAATTTTTTTTTGGTATGTTGCAGACACAGCACACAACAGATCTGTGACAAAGGAAGCAGTCTCAAATTGTTGATCTCCCCTTGCTTCTAGCTAGTGCATCTGTGTTCAGTCTTTTGTCTGCCGAATCTTTAATAAACATTATGATCTCTGTCTGTTTCAAAGGCCCTCAGTAGAGCTGGAACAAGCACTTAAAAGAGATAATGTAAGAGGGAGAGTGAGTAACAGTTAATGGGTCTACTCTCCATGCAGCAGTCTTATTTCAGCTTTTATCATTGCAATAAACAGCCAGATAAACAATTGCATTTATAAAGGGCCGTTAATTCGCCTCTCTAGAACATTTCAGACATGGTCATGTGATTTCCCTTCATCGCTACATTGAAGAAATTATGCATTAGAGGCACTTACTTGTTCATGAGGCAGTTAACATTTAAATTGTGTGGTTTGGGCGAATGGTGATAATAATAATAGCCATAATAAAGCATAGAATAAGATAAAATCATCCTCAGGTGAGTTAATGGTTTGAATATTTCCTTCTTTTTGGAAGCACTAACTATAGGATATATACAGTGACGTGAAAAAAAGTATTTTCTCCCCATTTCTATATTTCCCTATTTTAATAATTGCATATTTGGAGAACTAAATGGATTTCCACACAAAATAGAATATTGCACAAAGGGAGCCTATGAAACAATGGAGTATTTTGTTTTTTGCATTCAGATAACATGGATTGAAATTCATTATACACATAATTTTAACGTTACCTGAAATAATTAAAATTAAAATAGTTAACAGACTTATATCACACATGTTTGATATGTAAATGCTTTCTTAATCCAAAACTTTAGGCCACTCCAAAACTTTAATTATGATTCTTTTTAGCTTTTCAGATCTGAACATATTGTGTATTTTTTTTTATCATGTTCCTGCTGTGGTATGGTACAATGGGGCTAAAGGCACACCTTAAGAAATAATTTGATTTTCAGTATTCCCATAGTATATGATTGTAGAAAAAATATAAATGGTTGTATTGAACATTTATGGAGGAAAAGATCAGGAACAAACAGAAAGTGGTTTATTTTGTTTAAACATCTTAACCACGGGGTAAAAGGCTCACCAGCATTCTGTCACAGACAGAAGAGGACAGACGAATGAAGTCACAATAACCAGTCTTTATTGTAGTGGAGCAGATCAGGAATGCAACAGGTAAGTGAATGCAGTGTTTGAAAAGTGACTGAAGGCTTATCTGGTGGTGAAACACTCCTTCTCTTGTAGATGATGATTGGTGAATGATGAAGCAGGCTGATTAACGGTGAATCCAGAGGTATGACGAAGGGGATCAGAAGGCGGCAGACAGAAGACAAATGACAGAAGATAGATCTGGCAATTCAAGCAGTCATACAGGTACAACCCCAAATCAGAAAAAGTTGGGACAGTATGGAAAACGCAAATAAAAAAAAAAGGAGTGATTTCTAAATTTACTTTGACTTGTATTTCATTGCAGACAATATGAACACAAAATATTTCATGTTTTGTCTGGTCAACTTCATGTCATTTGTAAATATGCATCCTTTCCTGTCATTCAGACCTGCAACACATTTCAAAAAAAGTTGGGACAGTAAAGCATTTACCACTTTGTAATGTTGCCATTCCTTTTCACAACACTTAAAAGACGTTTAGGGACTGAAAACACCAAGTGATGAAGTGTTTCAGGTGTAATTTTGTCCCATTGTTCTTGCAAACAAGTCTTAAGGTGGGCAACAGTACGGGGTTTTCGTTGTCGCATTTTGTGCTTCATAATGCGCCACACATTCTCTATTGGAGACAGGTCGGGACTGCAGGCAGGCCAGTCAAGTACCCGTACCCTCTTCCTCCGCAGCCAGGACTTTGTAATGTGTGCAGAATGTGGTTTTGCATTGTCTTGTTGAAATATGCATGGACGTCCCTGCAAAAGATGTCTTCTTGAAGGCAGCTTATTATGCTCAAAAATCTCTATGTACTTTTCAGCATTAATGGTGCCTACACAGAAGTGCAAGTTACCTTTGCCAAGGGCACTGACACAACCCCATACCATGACAGACCCTGGCTTTTGGACTTGTTGCTGGTAACAGTCTGGATGATCCTTTTCTTCTTTGGTCCGGAGCACACGGCGTCCATTCCTCCCAAAAAATACCTGAAATACTGATTCATCTGATCACAGTACACGTTTCCACTGTGTGATGGTCCATCCCAGATGCTTCCGAGCCCAGAGAAGTTGACGGCGCTTCTGGACACTGTTAACATAGGGCTTCCTTTTGGCACAGTACAGTTTTAACTGGCATTTGTGGATGTAACAACGTATTGTGGTACTTGACAAAGGTTTGCCAAAGTAGTCCTGAGCCCATGTGGTGATATCGCTTATAGATGAATGACGATTCTTGATGCAGTGCCGCCTGAGAGATCGGAGATCACGGTTGTTCAGCTTAGGCTTGCGCCCTTGTCCTTTACGCACTGAAATTCCTCCAGATTCCTTGAATCTTTTAATTATGTTATGCACTGTTGAATGTGAAATATCCAAATCTTTTCCTATCTTTCTTTGAGGAACATTGTTTTTAAACATTTCTATAATTTTCTCACGTATTTGTTGGCAAACTGGCGATCCTCGGCCCATCTTTGCTCCTAAAGGATTAGACCTTTCTTGGATGCTGCTTTTGTACCAAATCATAATTACAATCACCTGTTGACATCACCTGTTTCAAATCACATCATTATTTAACCATTTTACCTCATTACTAGCCCTAAATTGCTCCTGTCCCAACTGTTTTTGAAATGTGTTGCAGGTCTGAATGACAGGAAAGGATACATATTTACAAATGACATGAAGTTGACCAGACAAAACATGAAATATTTTGTGTTCATATTGTCTGCAATGAAATACAAGTCAAAGTAAATTTAGAAATCACTTTTTTTTCTGTTTTCCATGCTGTCCCAACTTTTTCTGATTTGGGGTTGTAGGTTCTCTGGTGAGTCATACAGTCAGAGTCTGTTGCTTGTATGGTGACGAGACCATACACTGCAGTGCAGGGAACAGAGGCAGATAATAAAGGGTGAGTTGATAAGGGTGATGAGAAACAGCGCCCTGTAGGCTGACAAGGGCGTGACCCGGTGGACCAGGAAGCCTCCAGGACAGCTCTGGCAGCTCAAGAACCATGGCAGCACTGGCAGTTCAGGGGACCACAGCGGCGCAGGCAGCTCAGGGAGCCATGGCAGCTCAGGGAGGTCAGGGAGCCATGGCAGCTGAGGCAGCTCAGGGGACCATGGAGGCACCGGTACGGCCCACACCATTGGCAGGGCTCTATCCAAGGGGCAGGATAAACGGTTCTCTTTCAAATTCCCTCTGCACGCAATAGGATAGCGCTACAACCAATCAGAGCAGAGAAGAAGGTGAAGCGGAGCTAGTTGATAGATTAAACTTTTGCCGTATCCGGTCGGCAAAACTCTGAACACATCTTCCTTTTTTAAGAATAACTTCAGTTCCGTTCTTTGTTCTTTTCTCAAAGAAAAGTTTAAAGGAACCACCAACTTTTTGGGACTTTGGCTTATTAACTGTATTCCCCAGAGTAAGATAAGTCCATACATACCATTCTCATCTCCGTGCATGCCATAACTCTGTCTGACGCCAGCATGACTAGGTAGCTGATTTTGCACAATGAACCCACAGACAAAAATTAAAACTGCCCAACTCCCCTCCAATTCATTAGCAAGGCAAATGCCACAGTCCAGAGAATTACCTCTAGCACCGCTCATTTGTTACTGTGACAGAGCGTGTTCGTGACAACACAATACTAACATTACAGGGGATACATGGAGCACGGGAAAAACTGCAATACAGTAGTGACCACCCTATTCATGTAACAGTGTCACAAATGTTACATTAGATCTAGCTAATGGTACAGCTACAGTAGGCTAGTCATCTAAAAACATAACAGAACACTTACCGCAGTCGCGGGCGAACTGCTTTGTCCCGTCTGTAGCTACTATCGATAGGATGGCCGTATCCTTCAGCACACATTTCATGGTCCGTGTGGCAAATTCCATTTTTTCAAAATAGTCGTCATCTGTGAAATGTTGAGAGCAAACGCGATGGTGCTTGATGATGGCTACTGGTGTGTTTGCATATATATCCAGAGCAAGCAGCCATCAATTCATCAGGTCAGTGTTTTGGATTGGAATCCTATGAAATATCATTGTATTACCTGGTCTCCCCTGTTTATTGTCTCAGTTCTTTACAATACAGCGAACACCCATGATTGTAAACTATCTTGTAATTGCTGACTCTATTACTCCAGCTCTGAGCGAACTCTCCTCCTCACCGCGGGGCTTCTCAGGTGCTGCGAGCAAATCACTCTGCACTCCGCAGAAATAGAGCAATGCTGCGCCTTCTAAGAATATAGTCCCCAGTATGTATACGTTTTTAAAGATGGCTGTGTCTCATGTAACCTTGTTATTTGTACATGCTGTGACTATACACATCACAACTTGTAAATAGGAAAATGTTGGCGTTATTTTGTCACTTATTGAGCAGTAGGCTAGCTCGAGCCATGTACCTCCAGTTTTTGTTCTAAGCTAGGCTAGCGGGGGGGGGGGGGGGGGGGGTGCGTCAGACAGAGTTATGGCACGCACGGAGATGAGAATGGTATGTTTGGATTTATCTAACTCTGGGGAATACAGTTAATAAGCCAAAGTCCCCAAAAATTGGCATGTTCCTTTAACTCCAAGGGCCCTATTTTAACGATCTGAAACGCAAGTGTCAAAGCGCGAAGCGCAAGTAACTTTGTGGGCGGGTCTCGGCGCAGCTGATGAAGCCACAATTGTTTCATCAGCTGGCATCCCCAGGACGTCGCACCAGTGCCGCAAGCGCTACAACGACATCAGAAGACGGGGAAAGTCCAAGCTTGCCAGCATCAATCAGGCACGGCGTGTAACGGGAGGTGGATCTGCCTCTACTCAGGACCTGACGGCAGCAGAGGACATCGCTGCGTCCACCCTCACCGATTTTTTTTCCTGGTTCTTGACGGACAAACCAATTTGTTAGATGTCCTTATATACATATATGTCTTGCCAGAAGTTGCCACTATTGGGCAAACAGGTCTCCTTAATTATTAGACTACAATTAGCCTGAATAATTTGTAAGCTAGATTTATGCCTATTTTTTCACATCTTCGTGGCACACCACAATGATTTCCGTCATCTCATGTGTTAATATTTTTTAGTGTAACAATTTATGATTTGCAAAAATAACTGTTGCATCTGTGTAGATTACATGAGCAAAGTGTATGCGCGTTGTGCACGCTATACATTATGGTCAAGCATGCGCCCTTAAAATAGCATAATGAACAACGCGCAACGCGCCACTGACTTTAGACTAGGTTTTTTCTGGTCAGTGGCGCAATTGTTTAATGGAACAGCAAAATAGCACCAGGGATTGTTTGCGCCGGAACACGCCTCCTTTTTTGCGCTGAACCGCCCAGGTAGCGCAAGTTCATTCACTAGTTTAGCGACGTGCTTCTGTGGAGGGCAAAGCGCGCTTTGCGCGGGTGCAAAATAGGAATGACACATGCGTCGGTGTACAAAGTCAATTGCTCTGGGTGCAAGATAGGGCCCTAAGTCATCCAGAGTCACGGCCTAATACAATTCGAAAGACCGCTATTCGCCATCTTCTTTGTTTACACCCGGAACAGCCGCAATTTTGCTGTCATTACGTTAAACCCGCCCACTGACTCTATACAAGATGTGATTGGCCTGACCAGAGTTTGGTTTTTCCAGCTCCCAAGCCAACAGAGAGTTGCTAGACACCCTGGCTGCAAATTATAGGCTAACTGAGGACACCATGGTTGAATTTAATTTTTGAAGGAAATGTGCCGAAGAATATCTGAAACAATCATTCCATGCTAAACTATTTACTAGCATTAATCAACGCCACCTGCTGGAGATGGGCGGAGCATAGCGTCTTTTGCGTTGCTGCTTTGACAGCACGCTCTGACATTGGCTGATTGCCAGAGCAAGTCTCACAGACACAAATTAAAAATACACAATGGGCCTTTTTAACAGTCATCACTGCTCATTATCACAATACAATACAAGATTACTTGTCAAATAAATAAATGAACTTGAAATCATTGACCTTCACGTCTAGAGATTGCAGAGTGAGACAGTGCATAGCCAAATAAAACTGACTTTCAATAGTCCTGAAAATAGGTTAAAGGATTACTTCACCCAAAAAGAAAAATAAAAAACAACTAAGAATGTACATTTTGTCATTATCATTTTGTCCAGTGCTGTTCCTGGAGGGCCACTATCCCACAGAGGCTGCGTCCGAAACCTGGAAAATGCTGCCTTCGGAGGACACATTTCAAGGTAGGAAGGCATCAAGGCACGTCTAAATCCAATGTTAGCTTCACTTCCTGTCTCCTGAGATACCTTTATCTGATTGATTTTTGAAGGCAGCATATATGTATCCTTCACTGCCTTTGATATCCCACAATCCAATGCGTTCCATTCTGTGACAGTTGAGCTGGAAAAAAAGATGGCATCCGAAAGTTGTGCTTGCTGGTCACTTTGTGTGTAAATGTAAGGTTTTTTTTACCAACTTTTCTAGCGAGAAATTACTAATGTAGTAATTAAACATTTGTTTAGTTCTCACCAAAGCTCTCTCTATTTTGCTGTAGATCATTAAACTGTTACACTGCCTAAGAAGTCTGTCCAAAATTAGTTTCGTGAGGTGCCTTCATGCACAAATGCTGCCTTACAAGTCATTGTCTGATAAGGCAGCGAGGCAACGAGTCAGCTGCTTAGGTTTTCGGATGCAGCCAGAGTTTAGCTCCAATCCTAATTAGACACACCTGCACCAGATAATCAAGCTCTTCCAGGCTGTTAAACAGGCGGGAGCTAAACTCTGCAAGACATTGGTCCTCCTGGAGCAGCAGTGGACAATATATGGGACCATCGGCAGGACCGGTCATGCTGTGTTAATCTAATCTGTATCACCTAAATCCATCTACAACAAACATTTGATTAAATAAACAAAATAATACATCAAAACTATGATTTTTTTCCTCAGGTTTCCCAAATTACATTTCATTATATGAAATCATTCTGTGAGGGAAACATGTAGGCTAATAGAGGAGGAAATCAGAAAATACTTTTTCACACCACTGAATAGGGGAGCGCGGGGCACAACCTAACGCGGGGTTAGTTGTAACACGCATGTTTTAACCCTTTCCACCCATGCCAGAATGACGAAACTTGGTGTATTTACTAGTGGCCATATCAACATTATTTAGAGAAAAAAATTGCGTCAAAATTAAAAAATCTCTGGAAGATATTACTGAACATGTCTTTAACCATAGCAAAAGTAAATTTCTTACTTAAGTTTAGTTTTCATCTCTGTTTTTTGTGTTTATTTAAAATAAGACAAATCCGATATTATTGTATCTTATATCTGTTATTTAACAGTTGAGATGGTTCTTTAATGCTGATCTAACAGCAGAAGACACAAACCGCAGTTTAAATCCCAGTTGCTCAGGGGTGTGTGTTAAAGGTCCCATGGCATGAAATTTTCATTTTATGAAGTATTTCAACATTAATATGAATTCCCCTAGCCTGAATTTTGTCCCCAAGTGGATAGAAATGTTGATCGGTGTAAACCCGAGTTCTGGCTGTCTTTCTCTGCCTTTGAGAAAATGACAGGCCAGACAAGCCAATCCTGAAGTCTCCTGGTTTGACGTCCAAGCAGGAACGGTTACCTCCCTTTCCTCCGCCCAGAGAATCTGGCACGCCCATGCAAACGCTCAAGAGATCATTACTTGTGAACGAGTGAACGCTGGCAGTTTCTCAGTGTTTGGATGTACAAATGAAAACAGAAGTCTTTCTTCAGTTCCTTCTGATCTGTGATCATTGATTTCTTATATGTAGCTAATTATTTATTATTCGTGCACACACTGCGGCTTCTCTCTCTCCCGACAGAACAGTGTTTTCGTGTTTTCTATCTTGTGAGTCAGTGTTTTTGTACGTCCTCGTCGCGTCTATCTGTTCTAAAATGTGCATACAGTCTTTTCTGTTTAACATTAGCAGTCACATCTTTAGAGATAAACTTCACATACGCCGAAGCTCGGCCTTCAACATCCCCGACCCCCAGTACTGCATCTGGCCCACAGCGGAGGCACCAAACGCGGCGTGAGATTAAGCAGAAGGAGGGTAAGCGTGAGCATATCTGGGCTAGGCTAGCCAGCTATTCCCACAATAAACTGGATTACATTCGATTACTGCTGTTGTGTCTTTGTTTGCGCTGTGTAAGTTACTCAATGCGCGTCACTGATGCTATTCATATAATTGGAACATATCTAGAAATAATGCTATACTCAACACTTACTAACTCGTTCATCTCGCTGTAATGGTAACTTACATTGCATGTGTTACAAAGTTGGTAATAATGATGAAGACGGACTCGGCGTGACTGGGACTCGTGTTTATTCAGAACTCTCAGATACAAACACAATAAACTCGCGCTGACAGACAGCGCTCTCATAACTCAGTAGTTACTATAAATAACTTTGCTAGCAATCGCAACCGTCTCCGTGATGTCCGGTTCGCGAACGAATCATTCTTTTGAATCGGTTCTTTTTAGTGAACCGAACCAGTTCACCAAATCGGACTGAATCGTTCTAAACGGTTCGCGTCTCGAGTCAGCGCTGATCCATAATTTACTAAAGTTACTAACTTTCTGACATGAGTGACAGCCCCTCCGGCTAGAAATAAACTAATAACCTGAAGTATATGCTAGTAACTACAACAGTTCACCCAGAACTGAGACGTGCTGAGAACTGATGAGAAGTGAACTCAGGTCCATCCGTCTCTGGCAGACTCGTGCCTGCTCGTGCCTCGTTAAACCACGCCCCCTCCGCTCATTTAAAATGCAAAGATGTCAGCCAATCACAACAGTGGGCGTTTTTGCTGAAGTCTCACAGCAGACACGCCTCTTGAAGCAGGGCATTCAGCCACAGGGCAAACAGCATTATAGAAAAAATGCCTTTTATTTCTAAATTATGACATTTTATGATGTAAAAATCATACTAACAATATAAGTACACCTCAGAAAACACTATAAAATAATAGAAAAATGCCATGCCATGGGACCTTTAACACTGCGTTACAATGAGCCCCTATTAGAAATATGCCATTATATTCTATACTTTTATGAATTCTTTTGAGAAAACCATGAGAAAAGGGTGAATAATGACTGAGAGTTAATGTTCAGAAATTATTAATTATTATTATGTTTTGAACTATGCTGTATAGCTGTATTTAGCGATGTGTTTGTAGTCAAACTCAAAAATGCTTATATTTTTAATGATTAAAAAATGGCATTATTTTATTTTAAAAAGTTAATAATTGTATTTTGTTGACAAAATATTTTAGTTTGTCTTGTATATTTTTTTGATTATATCGGGTAATATTTTAAGCTGTTATTTGGTAATGTTACATTGTGCCCCACCACATGTTACAATGTACCCCACCTATGGGGCATGTTGTCACATTTCACTTCCATTCTTTCGGGGTAAATCAAGAAAAAAGTATTCACTGTATTAATGAAACAAAACCACATAATTGTACTAGACATGTGTGCAATTAATGTGGGAAACAATAAATACTCTGAACCCCAAGTGGATTTACACAAACTGAGAAAGTCAAAAAGCGTTATATGTGGACATCCAAAAGTTTTGGATTTACCATTTCAAAGATGCAATGCTCAATCCAGCCATCCATATTTCGAAGGGCAACACTTTTGAACAGTTGTTTCTCAATAGACCCTTTTCACGGGTTTCTCAGAGCGGAAGTCGTCATAGTTGGGTTAAATAATATAGCTATAAATGAGAGAATTATTAAATATTTATTGTGTGCCCATTTCACAATAGTGATTTCACAACTTTCAAAAAGAGGGCAAAAATAGAGTGAGATTGATAACGGCAGTCAAAAGAGAGAAATATGTTCATTTTTACCATCACTCCCATAAACGCTGTATTAGAAACACCCTCACAGCAGCGGTAACTTTTTTTTGTAATTTGATGCAAAAGTAATAAAATAGTATTAGTGTTATAAATGTACATATGTTTTTTTAAAAATGAAAATACAAAAAACGTTGCAGGATTTACTGTTAAAACGCGTCATCACAGTCTGTGAAAAGGGTCTATATGGCAACATTTAGTCCAGTAAACCAAATCATCACAAAATACAGTCTGTGCATCACACTGTTACCATTAACATCTTTGGACATTGAATAAAGAATTGATTTCCTTTTATTTTTCTGAGTGTTTGGTTGCCAGTGCCATTTGGCTGGATGTAATCCCTAATATGATTGATATACTGGTCTCTGGTCTTGTGTACTTGAGCACTGAAACCTTGAATGTTTTTTAAACCGGTCCACTTGCATGAGTCAATTATTTGGTTATGTAAAGTGGAGGTTGCATTGAACAAGGTTCCTCAAAAGTACTTATGTGGTTAAGAGGGTAATTTCTGCCTCAATATTCTCCACTTATCAGCCACTCTGTTGATGAACAATCAGAATTGCTTAAAGCACTTATGCAGTTGTAATAATGGAGCAATTTCCTTTTGTACATTCAATAACAACCAGGTGCCAAACAAACCATTCATAAGGATTTTATATTTGGGTGGTGAGGAGGCAGATCATAGGATGATAAGGAGCAAAACATACCTGGATTAGTAGTGTGTGACAGCTTTAGTCACAATCCATTTAACCTGTCTATCCAAACCCCTTCACCCAGTGACAGACTTTTAAAAAATCTAGGGTATGATGGCAGTTGCAGGAAGTCAGAGCATGCAGCATCTGGGTTGCACTTAAACAGGCAAAATGGAGAAGCGGGAGGGAAAAAGAGTGTCCCTCAATATCGTGATTTCCCCATGTTAAGATTCCTCTCACACCGCCAGAGCAACATGCACGGCAGGGGTACGAATGCAGCCTGTGCAATCTGTCTGTGGAGAGTTACTTTCTTTTCCCCTTTATCATTATACAACCACTTCTGTGCCTCTCTTTTTTTCTCTCTTCTCATTCCCCTATTTCCCCATCCCCATGCAGCCCCTGAGGAGGGAAGTAATTGAAGGTTCAGATCTCTTCGGTTCCGGCTTTCTTTACATGCCGAAAGCTTACATTTCTACTGCACTGTGTGTTTGCCTCATCTGATTCATTACATCTGGCTCATTACTTTCTACAACCTGTGAATGTTATGGTGCTTTACCAACATGTATGAACTAGAAAAAATGACTGACAAACAACATGCAATATACATGTTTATATTCTTTAACACAACATAATTAGAAGCACAGTTACATATTTCATTTCATCAAAAATATGCCAATGTCTTTTGATCTGAAAACCATGAGTATACGGTGGCCCCAAAAAGTAGTTGGCCTCCACAAACACTGAACAATCACACTGTTAAATTTATGTTCAACATCTATTCAAAATGAAGATACAAAGCCTTTGGCACTTTCTGGTTGTCAAACTTTGTGTAACATGTTTATAGTTAATATGATGAACTACACTTAAAGGGGACCTATTCTGCAAAATTCACTTCTATAAGGTGTTTGAACACAGATGTGTGTCCACAGTATGTGTAAACAACTAGCCTTAGTAGCCTATAATGGTAAAATTCAAATAAATACTGTTGATGATCTGCCCTTTTAGCATAGACACACCCCTGAGTGAAAAGCACAGAGACTGCCATTTCTGTTTATTCACTGTATCAGCTAGCTAGAGTATTACAATGTCTTTGCCAAAAAACGTTACTAATGTTCTATTGTTGGATGTACCAACAAACATACAAGTCTCTGCACGCAATATGATAGCATTACAACCAATAGATTGATAGATTAAACTTTTGCCGTCTCCGGTCGGCAAAACTCCGAACACATCTTTCTTTTTTAAAGAATGATTTCAGTGCCGATCTTTGTTCTTTTCTCAAAGAAAAGCTTAACTCCAGTGCTGCGTTCCACTCCAGCTTTAGACACACACTTGCAAACTTCCCTAAGCACTTCCCCTCAGGGGAATCCCTGCCGCCATTTTGAAGTGCGTTCCACTTCATGAAGTGGACGAGGGAAGTTTATATGGACAGACCCTCGCTCCCTTGATTTTGACCGAGGGAGTGAGTCTACTTCATATGTACACTTCAGGCAGCTTCATATACCACAATGCAATACTATTGACGTCACCACATATTGCGTTTAATTTACCCCGTCACAAACAACTTTTTGATATTTTAATTATTTAAAAAAAACATTTAAAACAACCCAAACACACCTATATACATATAGGATGCTGCATTAAACAGTTTCGTAAAAGAAAAAATAAATAAATAAATCAACTCCATAGTGGATTCCAATTGATCAAGGGCTTAGGACGTTCCAGGTCAGTGCATTGCAAAGGTCCCGCCAGTAGTGGGCACTCATGCAACGTAAGCAGTGACGCACATCCGAGTGAACGAGACTGAGGGAAGTTAGCGAGTGAAGGGCATAATAAAAACAAACTGGAACGCAGCAAGTCTTCCAGAGTTGCGACCTAATCCGATTAGAAAGACCGCTGTTCGCCAGCTTCTTTGTTTACAAGTAGCACCCGGAACCACCGCAATTCTGCCGTCATTATGTTAACCCTTAATCGCCCCTCAAGTAGGGTTTACGTTTGAGTCCCTTGGGGTCAGATAGACCCCAAACTTTTACAGAGCGATTGCATAAGGAAATATAATTTTTTTACATGGAAAACTATATATCATTTTTTTTATTTACTTCTCAACTATACATTTATGCTGTGTTTTTGTGGGTATTTGGTAGTTTTTTACCTATTTACTGCACAAATACTTAACTATGTCATAAATTGGCTCTTTAAAAATAATTTTTTTATGAAAAAATCACTTGAATGATGATCTTAAATAAATATAAATAGTTTTTGGACATTGCTCTGTGTTAGGGATAGAATACCGCCATCTGTAGGTTTGTGGAAAAACTTTAGGAATTATAGTTAAAGAGAAAGAGAGTGCAATGACCACATTATCCAATAGAGGTCCATAGGGAAGTTATGCAAAAGTTAAGCTGCCTTTCATCTTTCTTTTATTTGCCCTTTTCCCTCTCTTTCTCATGATTGTTCCATGTTGCATTTGTGCTCTAGTATTTGTCCTTCATTTATGTATGGAATTTTTTCAGATGTATGCCAGTTTTGTTGATTTTATTTGCCAGTTTCTATAAAAATGCTCTCTGTTGCAGTCACACATGTGTGTGTTTGTGTGCGTGTGTGTATGAGACAGAAAGTTCGTTCCACTTTGTGTTTATGCTCTAGGACCAGATCTTGATATAAATGTAGACATTTTCAGATTTATACTGGATTTATTTGATTTTTTTTTACAAACAAAGTGAAAAAAAAAGCATTTTTTACATTTTCCCATTCATTGCCAAAATCCAAAAAAATGCTCCAGACACCTGTGTTTGTGTTTGTGTGTGTGTGCGTGTGAGTGAACATGCTTGTTCCATATTGCATTTGTGCTCTAGTATTAGTACTTCATTTATGTATGAAAATCTTTCAGATTTATGCCAGTTTTGTTGATTTTATTTGCCAGTTTCTATAAAAATGCTCTCTGTTGCAGTCACACACATGTGTGTGTTTGTGTGTGTGTGTGTGTGCGTGTGTGTATGAGACAGAAAGTTCGTTCTACTTTCTGTTTATGCTCTAGGACCAGACCTTGATATAAATGTGGAAATTTTCAGATTTATACTGGATTTAGTAAAAAAAAATTGACAAAAAAAGTGAAAAAAATGTATTTTTTACACTTTCCCATTCATTTTCAATGTGGGGTCAATCTGACCCCGAGGGACTTAAACGGTAAATTTTTTTTTACACACCTTTAGAACAACCAAATCAAGCCCAGATTTTTTGTGCATGTTTAGATAGATTATTTAGGAAAAGTCACCGAGTCTCATGGCCCTGAGATTCAAGATTCAAGATTCAAGATTCAAGAGTTTTATTTGTCACATACACAGTTATATACACAATATACAACTGGCAGTGAAATGTAAACAGGTCCGCTCCATTGACAGTGCAAATAACAGTTACAAGAAATTAAATAGAAATAGAATAAAATTAGAATAAAAAGTATTAACATAAGTAGAATTATAAATAAATCAAGTAAAAGATAAAAATAGGAAATAAGATAAAAATAAAAATATAAAAAATATGTGGATATGATAAGTGAGATAAACTGTAGACTTAAAAATAAGTGGTTAACATAAAATATATAATATGTATATATAAAGAAGTATAATGTGCAAGGTTTATTACAGGTTGTTACGCAGTAACAATAGGGACGTAAAGTGCAGTGCAATTGCAGTATGTGGATGTTAATGTTGAAAGACCGTATGTTTATGCGTGTGCGGGGGTGAAGTGAGTCACGTGACTGAGTTCAGGAGTCTGATGGCCTGGGGGAAGAAACTCCTCCTGAGTCTTTCAGTCTTTGCCATCAGGCTACGGAAGCGCTTACCAGATGGCAGCAGGGTGAAGTGAGAGTTTGCAGGGTGATTAATGTCTCTGATGATTTTAGTAGCTCTACCTCTGCAGCGTTTGGTGAAGATGTCCTGCAGAGACGGGAGAGCTGAGCCTGAGATGCGCTCGGATAAGCGCACCACTCTTTGCAGGGCTTTGCAGTCGTGACTGGTGCTGTTCCCGTACCACGCTGTGATGCACTGAGTCAGGACACTTTCTATCGCCCCTCGATAGAAAGTTTTCAGGATGGCTGGTGAAACCCTGAATTTCCTCAGCTGGCGCAGGTGGTACAGTCTTTGCCTGGCTTTTTTCACCTGTGTCTGGATGTGTGTAGTCCAGGTCAGATCCTCGGAGATGTTCACACCCAGGTATTTGAAGCTGCTCACTCTCTCTACCGGTGTCCCGCTGATCATGAGAGGGGAGTATGACCGATGCTGTCTCTTCCTGAAGTCCACAATCAGTTCTTTGGTCTTGTTAACATTCAGAGAGAGACAGTTGTCCTGGCACCATGATGTCAGTTGCTCCACTTCGTCCAAGTATGCCGTCTCATTGTTGTTGGAGATGAGACCCAGGACAACAGTATCATCAGCAAACTTGATGATCGAGGTGGAGCTGTGTGTGGACAAACAGTCATGGGTGTAGAGAGAGTAGAGCAGGGGACTCAGCACACAGCCCTGTGGAGCTCCAACACTCAGGGTGATGGAGGTGGAGGTGAACTGGCCTACTCTCACCGCCTGGGGTCTGCCAGTGAGGAAATCTTCAATCCAGAGGCAGAGAGAAGAATTCAGGCCTAGATCCAGGAGTTTGTGTGTTAGCTTAATGGGAACTATGGTGTTAAAGGCTGAGCTATAGTCAATAAATAGCAGCCTGACATAGTTCCCACTTTTGCTGTCGATGTGAGTGAGGCAGGAGTGAAGGACGTGAGAAATGGCATCTTCAGTCGATCTATTGGGACGATAGGCAAACTGAAGAGGGTCCAAAGTGTCAGGAATGGAGGAGCAAATGTTGTTTTTAATGAGTCTCTCAAAGACCTTCATGACTAAAGATGTGAGAGCCACTGGACGATAGTCATTTAGGCAAGAGGGTTTACTGATCTTAGGTACAGGGATGATGGAGGATCGTTTGAAGGAGGTGGGGACAACAGATGTAGCAAGGGACTCGTTGAATATGGATGTAAAGAGCCCTGCGAGCTGATCAGCACAGGACCGCAGAACACGACCTGAAATACCATCCGGCCCAGCAGCTTTCCTGACATCCACACGTTTGAGTGCCCTCCGAACCTCGTCCTCCGAGACAGAGATCACGTGACCGTTGCTGCTCTGAAGGACTCTCTCTGACGCGTCACTCGCCGGAGTCGCGCTGCCGCGATTACCATCAAAGCGAGCGTAGAAAGAGTTTAACTCGTTCACCAGTAACGGATCAGCTCTCACCTCTGCAGAGGATTTAGTTCCAAAAGCACAGATGGTTCTCAGTCCCTGCCACATCCGCCGGGAGTCGTTGAGTTGGAAATGAGATTCCACTCGGTCTTTATAGCGGAGTTTTGCGGCTTTAACGGCGCGCCGGAGGGCGTAACATGAAGCTTTGTACTCCCTCATATCCCCCGTTAGGAGACCGGCATTGTAAGCGGTGGTGCGCGAGTTTACTGCAGTGCGAATTGAACTGTCCACCCACGGTTTCTGATTAGGGAAGGACGTTATAGTTAATGTTTGTGTGGCTTGCTCTGTCAGTGTGTTAATAAAGCAGAGCGCCACTTCTGTGAACTCGCTGACGTCCTCAGAACTCGCACGGAACATGTCCCAGTCGACGTCATCAAGAGCTGCCTGTAGCGTGATCTCTGAATGGGATGACCAGCGTTTGACTTCCCTCCTCACCGGGGGCTCTTGAACGAGCCTTTGTTTATATTCCGGTGTGAGGAAAATGGCGGCATGGTCCGATTTGCCAAAAGCTGGCTGTGAACGAGCTTTGTAGGCGTTCTTAAACGGAGAGTAGCAATGATCCAGTGTGTTTGCTCCTCGTGTGGGACAGGAGACATGCTGGTGAAAGTTTGGCAATACTTTCTTTAGGTTTGCTTTGTTAAAATCACCCGCGACGATGAAAGCAGCGTCGGGGTGTTTGTTTATGAAGCCGCTGGTCACATCATGGAGGGCAGATAAAGCCAGCCCCGTGTCTGCTTGTGGTGGAATATAAACGGCAGTGGTGATGACCGAGGAAAACTCCCTCGGCAGGTAGAAAGGCCGGCACATGAGAGTTAAATGTTCCAAGTGAGGCGAGCAGGATCGCGAAAGAATGGAGATGTTCCTAGGATCGCACCATTTCTTGTTTATCATGAAACACACTCCACAGCCTTTAGATTTCCCGGCCTCGGCTGTTCTGTCCATCCGAAAAACAGAGAAGTTCTCGGACGGCGTCGCGGCTGTATCCGGGACCGCTGGCGTGAGCCATGTTTCGGACAGACAATAGATGTTGCAGTCTCTCATGTCCCGTTGAAAACTTATCCTGGCTCTAAGATCGTCCATCTTATTCTCCAAGGATTGGACATTTGCGAGCAAAATGCTCGGGAGAGGAGGACTGAATGCTCTTTTTCTCAGCCTGTTGCGGATCCCAGCGCGTTTCCCGCGGTGTTTTTTGAATCTTCGCCGTCGACTCGAGTGGCCATTGTTCAACTCGGCGTCCCGGCGAATCTCAGATGGAAGATTGGAGAAAGTGTCCTGAAACAGGTCAGTGTAGCGGTAACCAATTTCCAGAAGTGTTTTGCTGTCGTAACAGATCAAAGCAGATGATCCGTTGGAAAAAATAGAGAGTAAAAGAGAGTAGAATAATAAATAAAAGCAAAGTCTTAGCGGAGCGACCTGAACGGCGACCGAGCACGGCGGCGCCATCTTTACCATGGCGCCGAAGGGAAGGGAACACTTTTAAAAAATGGAGGAAAAGTCCAGTGGGGTCAGCTGGACCCCAAGGGACGATTAAGGGTTAAGCCCGCCAACCGACTCTATACAAGATGTCATTGGCCTGACTAGAGTTTGGTTTTTCCAGCTCACAAACCAACGGAGAGTTGCTAGACACCCTGGCTGGAAATTATAGGCTAACTGAGGACACCATGATTGAATTTGATTTTTGAAGGAAATGTGCCGAAGAATATCAGTAAAATGTTATATATATGCGCAAATCATTTTATGCATGGCTGTTTCACCAACGAAACACGCCTCCTTTTTTGCGCTGAACCGCCCAGGTAGCGCAAGTTCATTCACTAGTTTAGCGACGTGCTTCTGTGGAGGGCAAAGCGCGCTTTGCGCGGGTGCAAAATAGGAATGACACATGCGTCGGTGTACAAAGTCAATTGCGCTGGGGGCAAGATAGGGCCCTAAGTCTTCCAGAGTCGCGGCCTAATACAATTCGAAAGACCGCTATTCGCCATCTTCTTTGTTTACACCCGGAACAGCCGCAATTTTGCCGTCATTACGTTAAACCCGCCCACTGACTCAATACAAGATGTGATTGGCCTGACCAGAGTTTGGTTTTTCCAGCTCACAAACCAACGGAGAGTTGCTAGACACCCTGGCTGCAAATTATAGGCTAACTGAGGACACCATGATTGAATTTGATTTTTGAAGGAAATGTGCCGAAGAATATCAGTAAAATGTTATATATATGCACAAATCATTTTATGCATGGCTGTTTCACCAACAAGGGTCAGTACAAAGCTGGATTCGCGAAAAAGTTGTTTCTGAAGGATGGGTCAATACCAACGCTTCGTGCTCTAACTTCATATCCAGAACAAGTAAATGCTCACCGTCTGCGTAGTTCATAAACACACATTAATTATGCATTGTATAGTCAGGTGACCGACTTTTTACGTTCCCAGACAAGCACCTATACAACAATATGTTAGATAAATGTTAGACAACAACCAATGTTACATGAATGTATCCCCTAACCATTCAGAAACGTCCAGGTGCAGTTTACTCCGGTTCAAACTTGTAAGGCTGCACTCCACAACTGGCTATTTCTGACATTTTGGCTGAGTGAGATTAGCCTTTTGTTGTTGACAGAGTATCGGAAGCTCGTGTAAAGGATCCGCCCTCTTATGAAAGGGGTGCAGGATGCAACAGCTCATTTACATTTAAAAGGACACACACACAAAACGCAACGTTTTTGCTCACAACCAAATAGGGGCAAATTTGACAAGCTATAATAAATGATCTGGGGGGTATTTTGATCTTAAACTTCACAGACACATTCTGGGGACACCCAAGATTTATAGACATAATATGTCCCGCTATAATATGTCCCCTTTAAAAGGGATAGTTCACCCCGAAAATGAAATGCTATCAGCATTTACTCATGCCATTCTAAAACTATATGCAAAAGAGAATATCTGAAAAGCTTTGAAGTCCAAACAGCATTGGATTCCATTAATTTCTGAAAAAGGTGTGCTCTCCATCATAAGTGATATTTGCATTGGAAAAAGGAAAATGTATCTGATAGATTACAGCAGTCTTCATTCATGCATTTATGTACTGTCTGGAATCCCAGATTTTCTATATGATGATTGGTCAGGCTCTCAAATGGGAGTAATTTCATGGCCAGTAATTGAATGTACATGATTGACAGCGTTTGAGATTAAAGGCACTCAGAGATAGAGATGCAGTTAGTTGTCTGGTGTAAGATTTACTTCATTCATAATCTTTTGACTTGTCAATATGAGTCTAATGCAAATCATTTACAGTATCTGGCTAGTAGTAGTGCAGATACCAAACTAAATAAATAAAAAGATATCAGTACACATTTTGCCATTGATCACTGACATCTGTGCTTTCAAACTTTTGAAAAGCACCAGTCTCCACTGATAACGCTATAGATATAAATACAAATAAATGTGAATGTGCATTCATTTAATTTAAAAAGGAGCATGACCACTCATTTCTGTCTGCTCTCAAAAATAAAAAAAATGAAACGTTCTGATTTTTCTCAGAGAGGAAATAAGCAATTCTCTGTCTTGAACTCAGTGTTCCATAAATTAAAATAATGGGTATTTTGATCTGGAAATATGGACAATTTTGTAACTGGAAAAAAAAAAAGATATTTTTGTTGTTTCCTTGAATGATATCCCTGCTGTAAAACTGCCTGTGCACTTATGTAAGCTCATATTAGATACAATAATATAATTATTTTGGAGACATAGACTACTCATTTGAAACTTAGATGTCGAGCATAGATTTCATGCAACTTGTATGGTTACTTTAATATATGAAAACCTATAATATGTATATATCCAGGAAAAAATGTCAGACTAATTAATGTACTGTATGACTAATGTGATGAAACAATTATGACTAATAAATGTAAACTAATAAAATAATTTTGAAGTCGCAAGAAAATCATGACAACACACAACAATATGAGTTCCTAAACATTCTCTATCAACTATCCTTTAAGTCATTCCAAGTCGACCCCCAAGTCGTTCCAAATCAGTGTTTTTTTTAATGTAAATATTTTTTTTTTGTGAGGGATTTTTTTTTTGTCCATACAATGTCAGTCAATTGTCTTTGTCTTTATAAAATGGTTAGTTCCGGTCCTTGATTCATCAATAGCTGTGTTTTATTCATGATAACACGGCTATGACCGCTTAACCCAACGGTTCTGTCTATCACTTAGTGATGGGGAGTCGACTCCCCGATTCCTCAACTCTGAATAGACCCAGAGTCGAGGTCGACTCTAGCACAGGAATCGACTCTCGGTGTCGACTCTTTTGCTGTGTCCAAAATCGCTCATTTGTTTACTCATTCTCTAATCCCTATAAAGTGCATGGCAGTCAAGTGCACTATAAGCAAGGAGTCAATGAAACAAAGTGAGAAATTCAGACACTGACGTAAAACACTGCGTCAGAGAGCTGTCGCAGAAACTTTGTCACACATTTATTTGAGTGCTTACTTTAGAAATAGAAAACAGTCAGAGCGACTTTAGTTTGTAATTATACACAGGCTTCCTCCATGCTAGCTTTAGTTTAATTGATGGTATTTTAATACAATAAATATAGATTTGGTTTTCCATGGTTAACCTTGTGTTCATAATCATTAAACTATCCATAAATCATAAAAAAATCACATAAAAAAGAAACACATCAATAAGCGTACATTATTGTATATATTTTAGTATTTAGTATCTTTAACTCACCTTTTAAGACAATGATCATGTGCGTAACAGCTTTTTCCTCTGTAAAATAAGGTTTTGGAAACAGCTAGGTAGAAATGTTGATAGCCACTCATCAAGTCATCGCTAAATTGGACTAATTTGGACGGTCACGCTAAAAGTGTGTGGTTTCAATAAGGGGATTTTAAGGCTTTGTGTCGGGGGAAAATAACTTAAGCGTGTAACAACTGCAATTTTGTCTTATTTCTGACCCTGTTTTGACTTAAAATAAATGGAGTCGAGGAGTCAATTCCATAGAATCATACAGTGGGAGTCGAGGAGTCGACTCCAAAAAACCTGGAATCGAACACCCCTAGTATCACTACACAGCACCCTTAGCAACCACTCTTAGCAACGTAAACATATGTTTACTGTATTATGTAGAGTAGAGTATTGTGTGAGAGATCGAGTGAGCGAGTGTATTACCTGCCTTTAGATATAGCATTTTCCTTCAGGTCAGTGCTATGTTCATAATAAAAAAAAATCAGTTCGAATGTCAGCTGCGATATCTTGTCCGTTAAGGGGTTTTCCCGTGCCCTGACACTGACAGTGCAAAGCATTTGTCAGTTGCGTTTTGCTCCGTGTTCACAAGAAGTTTCGGAACTTGCCAGTTCCAAAATAAAAGTCTTCGCTACTGACTGACTCACTCATAAACACAGTTGCTGCGTCCCAATTCGCCTACTTATACTACGACCTAAAAGTACTCGTTTTGTGAAGAAAAACATACTTTTGAGTGTGTAGCAGAAGAGTATGCAAGCTTTAAAATATTAATCACTTTGTCATCTTTAACGGACTCTGTTGCTTAGTTACGTGCATCCCGTCACCGTTTAAACTGCCCTGTCAATCATCGTCAAAGTTCAAATTCTCCACGTTCAATTTAATTTCCTAACGTATCGGAGAGAAATGTAGTAGCACGTTGATCTGCCATTTGTGTGTCTTTAATGCAGAGACTCTCCTCATGTGTTTGCAATTTAAATATAATGATGTGTTCAAAAGTTAATGGCCAAACGTATCATTACAAAAGTTCACAATGCTGCTGCAGGTGTATAATGATATAATATAAAATATAAATATAATGAGGATAACATTGAATAAATATCTTTTCGTCAGGTTAAATACTGATAATTTATCACTCAAGCCCCTTAATCTAAACCTCTCTACTGTTGGACTCGCATATCTGTCATGTTTGAAGCTTTTGTAGTTCTAATCGAATCCTCGTCCAACTTGCAATGGGTTGTGGGCGATATCAGCCATTAGAGTGTGCGTCGATCTGTACTTCGAATTCTGACCGGAAATAGTAGACCATCCGGGTATCTTTGGAATACTCTTTTCAACATACTACGATTTGGGACATACTAATTCTATTTTCGAATACTATTTAGGACTGATAGTATGCAAATTGGGATGTAGCAAGTCTGTGCCGCCATCGAATGGAGTAATAATGGAACTTTTGTTGCTGTTCATGGTCAGGGACTATTTTTTTCCAGCGGAAGGAAGGATTTAAGCGATTTTACTTCATGAAAGTTGCATTATTTTTTGGCGTCATTATTTGTATTGTGTGGGAACCCTTTTATAAAATCAATAAGCCCCGTGAAGCTGTGGTTCACAATGAATTTATAGGGGTTTTATGCACTCTGTGTCGTATAACAACGGCCCTTAGCTGTTATAAATTCTTGGGGCTTATTGCTTTATTAAAATATCTTATTTTGTGTTATTCAGAAAAACTAAATATGACTATTTATGACAGACTTTTAATTTTGAGTGGATTATCTCTTTAAGAGTCCTACACAAAAATATACAACAAGGCACAAACAAACTCATTAAAAACAATTCATTAGATAGACCTATGTAGTCACATAAAATTGACTGGAAAAAATCATAAACAAGCAGTAGTGCCCATCAGTAGGATGGGTTCTTTCCAGAGATAGTCAAAGTCAGAACCAAATAGAGAGAGAAAAGGAAGGTGTGATGAAAGGAATTTGACATGCTTCCTATGAACCACAACATCCTGCAGTCAGTGGAGCCGAACGCAAGTGTGTAGGAGTTTCTCACGCTGATGCTCCTCTACATCTCCTGCAGTGATTAGCCTGCATACAAGCCTCATAAATCATAAACCCCACTCGGACTGAACATTCAGCGGACGCTTGCCGACAGGACTGCCGTGGGCGGTTCGACACAATGCTGATAACGTGGAAGTCTTGTGGGAATAGTCAAAAGTTCAGGGCCAGATTATTTGCCCTTGCCTCGTCTGATGCAAGAAAGCTATAATTAATATCCTGCTAGTTAAACCTATGACAAGTACGCTCCCCTCCAACTCCCTACCATCAGTTACCTGCTATTGGATACTGATGAGAGAATACAGACGAAAAGCCTGTGCTTCTTATTTCTGCAAATAAGAAGATAGAATCCAAGGAAGCAGGAAAGGGATTTCTACCTTTTCTCTCAGCTGCAGTATTGCACTGTCTCATCTTATTAGTAGGCTAATGCAACTGTCGGTTTTAATACCGTCCAGCATTTTTTGTATTTTTTTGTATTTTTCTCCCACTCCTCATTCTATGGCCTGCACACTGCTAATCTAAGCTGCTCTGGCAGACG
Source organism: Gobio gobio (assembly GCF_949357685.1). Classification (NCBI taxonomy): domain Eukaryota; kingdom Metazoa; phylum Chordata; class Actinopteri; order Cypriniformes; family Gobionidae; genus Gobio; species Gobio gobio. The sequence continues at coordinate 38,434,695 of NC_137109.1, forward strand.
ATAAGACAGGCCTCATCCGTTTCCCACCCCAACTCTCTCTTGCTTAACTTCACGCGTGTTCCTTTAGCTATTCAACAGCCTTTTCAAGAACTTTGAGAAGAGCAGTAGCGGTTGGTTTCGTCTTTGTTGTTTAATGTGTTATTCCTGAATCTTTTCTTAGCGGTGATATGGAGTTTTTTTCTCTGCCCCTCAAAAGCTTTAAGGCAGAAGTAGTAAAGCTCCTTTGTTTTACGCACAGACAGAAAGCCAGGTCTTAACGTCTTTGAAGTGCACAAAGCATCTGGGCTTACCGCCATCCCAGTGTGGAGAGAAGGACTGATGTCTGGGATGAATTCAAACCTGCAGAATTAGACGCTTGCATTAGGATTTATCTACACTTCTGTTTGGCTAAGTGAGGCTAGACCTTGCATACAAATATCCCGCAAATCTTCATTCTAAAGCTTGTGGATCTATGGATGGTATAACACTTTCTGTTATTGAACGATTAGCTTGTGTACTTTAATCGGCGGTTTGACAAGGGCGGTGGTTTTCAGCATTCCCGAGTTAACGTGCCCCGCGACCCTGCTTTCTATGAATTTAATAAACTCCAGAAATATTTCACATGTGTAAGCAGAACATGTTTATTGTGCAGATTTACCTCTGCCTTCGCTATATCCGTGCAGATTGAAATCGTAATCTTGTTTTTCAGCGGTGTATAAAGACCTTACATAATGAATCCTTATGTTTTCATTACCTTAGAATGAGGCATTTCTATCTACATACACCGCAGGTCCCCTTGCAGTGAAGTCACCATTTTGCGTCACCATGTTTCCACAGTAATCCTAAACGGACAAACTGCTCTACAGAGCGCTAGCTACTCTCTGCTGTCTCAGACGACATCTTTGTCCAGTGTCAGCCACCGTAGCTTCTCTATGTGCTTTGAAAGGGAGGGTTGAGTGGTGGGCTGTTGCAATTTGCAACCTCACCACTAGATGCCGCTAAAATGTACACGGTGCACCTTTAAGCAAGCTAGTTCTTAACATTTATGACTGGATCATCTGAATATTTTTTTTTAAGTGTTAATATTTTGCAGTGTTACCCCACCCCCCCCCACTATATTATTTGTCAATAGCGTGTTTTAATTTAAAATTCATAATTATAACCATTTTTTTTCTCTTAAAGGCCTGCTGAAATCAAAATGGAACCAACTTTTGGT